>NC_089646.1:5671600-5974200 GCF_037042795.1 Molothrus aeneus | reverse complement strand
GTTCCCAAAATCAGATTTAATAGTCTGTGTTGGAGGCGCTAAAGAAAGGGACCACTGTCATGTCCAAAGTCCTACTAAGAGAAAGAGCTTCCCAAATCTGTGTAAGCAATCCAAGGTATTCTAAAAGTATTAAAGGAAAAAAAGGGGGGAGCCAGGAGGGTGTAACCTAATTTTCCATTGGACTTAAAATTCACTCTAGTCTTTTTAGTCCTCTCAGCCACAATAGCACAGTGTCAGTGGGTGAGAGGTATTGAATAAAGCTTTAAACCAAACAACACATGGCACTGCCTTGGAGCTGGTTTGACAGTGTGCCTTTTGCAATTAGTGCTCACTAATTCAAGCAGACTCCTGCAATTACTGAGTCCCTCAGCTGTGTTCTGGTGAAGTCCCAGCCCTGTGGAAACCATGAGGAGAGTTTCCATCCAACCCTGTGTGACCACGAGAGTGTGTGTGTGTGTGTGTTCCTGGAACACTTTCTAAGCACACCTAGTCCCTTATTTACACGGGACTTCCTTTTCCATGACTCATTTTAGGGTGATGCTCAGTTCCCTGACTGAAGTAGTAGCCTATGGAATAAGCAGCAATGCTTTTTGTCAGGACACTTCCACAGAAAGAGATCATACTTGTGTTATGTCCATCCAGCTGTTCTGAAATGTAATGCTATTCTGTTGTGCCTTTATTTTTCCATGTAAAAGCAACTGCTGTAAGCTTTCTTTTTCTTTTACTAGTTTAATTTTTTTTTAATCTCTGACTGGAAAAAACCACTTTTCATTGCCCACCTGTCATTTCTGGATGCAGTCTGTGATCCAGGTATTTCAAGAACCAATTACCTCAAACCTCATGTTAAACAGTGTTGCTATCTGGATTCTCCTTGATACTACAATATTGTAACATACACAAACAGGAACCTTGCTCTATATGGGTGTTTATATATATGTATCATATACATATATACATGTATATATATGATATATATATGTAAATGGAAAGTGATCCCCAAGGACTGAAGGAAAAAAACAAAACTTATTTTGTATTCCAACATTGAAACCAAAAGGGCTTTTCTGAAGCTCTATAATGGCATTGTGCTGGATAACTACAAAGAAAAAGTGTTTTCTGAAAAGTGCTTCCTTTATTAGCCTTTTATTTCAGTATTTTAATGGGGCAGGTGATGTGAATAAAACACCACTTCTGCATTTTTGGCCCATTTTGAAGCAGAAGCCTCTTAGTCTTTCCAGTTGTTAAAATAAACAAAAACTCAGTTTATAACATTCCAATAAGGTTGGTATTGCAAAACTCAAACATGTTCTAGGAAAATTCCATAGCTTCTGTTTTCATGACAAGGAAGGCCATACTTCATTCAATTTTCCAGTGTTTTGAGAAACTGAAGTTTAACCAGTAACCATCCTAGTCAATTAAAATCCTAATTCAGTAGTCAATGGCATCTCTGCATTGCCATGTATGTTAAAACACCAAAATAAACTCCAAAATAAAAAACAATTGAAACCAAAAATCCAGCCATGATAGAGGAGGAGATTGGAGCATCTCATAGCTTTGGAAAGTGGACTTAGCAACTTTGTGGATAACAAAAAATGTTGGCAAGACCTAGAACCTGTCTGGCCTTTTCCTATTCCAAATACCTACTCCCAAGAACCAACTCATAAAATCAGACCTTCAACCACAGCAACTTCTTAATGGTACTTTGCTGAAGAGAATTATGTTCAGGCTATATATTTGGGGGAAAAATAAAAGTGGGACCATTTTTAAAATGACCATTTTATTTTATGTGTTGCCCTCTCAAAAATCTTTTTTTTTTAATGTATCCATGTAGTTGATACAACATTAGTCTGTATTTTACTTGGACAGCATAGTAGCTTTCCTGTAGCTTTCCAAATAGTAATAAATTTACCATTACTAGTAATTCATTTAATTATTGGTAATGAATGGATAGTAATTAATTTACTGTTACTAAAGGAAGAGAACATGTTATTTCCCTATTTTTTTTTCTTGACTGCCTAATGTTTCTATGGCTATTGATGGTTGATGATTATTATCTCTGGTAAATCAAAGTACTAAAATGTCCCAGGAGGAGGTATTTTGCAATGCTGCTGGCCTTCCAATGGAATAACTATGATGCAAAAATCAATCTCGTAGTGGATGAGGATTGAAGGAGGTGGTTACTGCAAACTAAGTAACATTTTTGGCCTCAATTCTATGTCATAAGCCTGCACAATGCCATTGTCAATCTGTTCAAACTATCTGCTTATGAATTCTGCATGATCCTCATGGTAGAGTTGAAAGCCTGATCTTTCACCTGTTAATATTTTCACATTCGTCCTTGAGTTTGACAAATTTTGTACTGTAAAGTTGACTTAAGTACAGTTTGATGTCAATTCTTGTGGAAAGAGCTTTCTGCATGTAACATTAGATGCATACAGTTAAACAACACAGCATAGTACAAAAACTCACAAGAAAATGTTTTGGCACCAGCAGGAAGAAATCTCACCCTAACCATTTGTCATTTTATAACCATCCTATTGTAAGTTTTACCAGCTACTTCTAAATTTGTGCTTTATTTAAAGAAATAAAATAAAATCCTAAGACTTGTCTAGCGTAGTGGAATATGTGTATATCAGTTTTAGGATAAATAGCTAAGTCTTATTACGCTGTGTTACTTAACTTGTATATATAGAGTATACATAAGAGTTTGCAGTAACCTGTTTCTCCAGGATTTCCAGTTGGAATGGATTTAAACTCAAACTATGAGATTAAATGATTTAGAAGATTGCAGAATAGACTGAGTGTAAAGTACAGGAAGCTCTATCAGATGGTGAAATAATTTTTAAAGAGTCTTTTGGTCCTTGGCTCAAATTCACTAAGTACTGTTTGTATACCAAGATATGTGAAATGTAAATGTTGTAGGTTATATTTCACTCTTGTAGCTATAAAAATGTAGAACAGAGATAGCTTGTACTACTGAGTTAACAAAAGTTATACTAAAGTATCCTGTTAAAGAAAAAAGTATAGAGAGTTAAGCTCGTTGCTGTAACCCCTTTTGGATTGAAGTGTGCTGATTTTCATATATGTACATTTTATATATATATATTCTGCAGAAGTATACATATATAAAATGTATGTATAAGATGGCCTAATGCAGACATCCATTGTATTGCAGTTATGAAATGAAGACATTTTGGAAAGAACATTGTATCATAGTTCATGAATTTGCAGTGGATCTTTGTTCCTTTTTACTGTGGTATTTTAGAAAGAGTCTCAAGTTTGAAATTAGATCTGCCAAGTTGGAGTTTTGCTGCTTCAGCTTTGCACTGGGTGTCTGAATAAACCAGTATGAATGTAGTATTTGCCCTGTGTGAAGCAGCTACACCCCAACAGATAGGAGGAAAAAAAACCTAGAAAGAACTATTACAAGTTTATCTTTTTGTATATGAAAATAAACAGTAAATTACAAATAACTGTTTCCCTCGTTGGTGTGACATTAAAAATCATTGTTATTTGTCTTTGGCATCTAGCTGGAGAATTTTCTTCTTCATAGAGGAGTGTTTTTAGTATTTCAATGGCATTTCTGCTATCCAAAATCCCTAAAACGTCCCTGCAGAGGCATAGCTGAGGCCTGCCCCTACTACCCACCACTTGCAAACAGTTCCAAAGAGAAGTTATCTTGAATTCACAGAACTATAGAATGGTTTGGGTTGGAAGAGACTTTAAAGATCATCCAGTTCCAATTACCCTGCTAGGGGACACCTTCCACTAGACCAGGTTGCTCCAAGCCCCATCCAACCTGGCCTTGAACACCTCCAGAGATGAGACATCCACAACATCTCTGTCCTATTATTATTATTATTATTATTATTATTATTATTATTATTATTATTATTATTATTATTATTTAATTTCCCTTTTGAGTGTGTTACCTCTTGTAGCACTGTGGTGACACTGCTTATCACTCCTAGCAAAGAAGTGTTCACACAGGGCAATACATGCATGTGAAGCTGTATCAAGGCAGTCCAGCAATGTACTTCAACTGTCAAAAGCAGGAGAACTTAACCAGGAAAAAGATTAAAATATTAAAAAAAAAGCCTGAGTTCCCTGTACTCATAGCACCACACTGAGGTCTGTAATCCTCACATGAGGTACGAAGATGCCCTCAGCCACACACTGAAACATGGCCAGACCTTTCCAGGAAAGCTGCCTGCAGTAAAGTGATGGTGTGGCCATGAAATCCTTATATTCTGGTGTTTTCCATTGCTAAACTGATCCTATTTTTCAGAAAATTGCCTCTGGTTTGGTGCTGGGTTGAAAATGGTTAGTTTGGGTGGATATGAGGTAAATATGAACATCATCAGGGATTTGGGAGGGAAAAATGGTAATAATCAGGCTGGTGGTTTTCCTGAAAAGAAGCTCAGTGTAACATCACCCTATATTGACTAAAGCCAACCCCATACCACAATCTTCAGCCTGGAGAAGATACTGTTCTGAGGAGATCTTCTGGTGACCTTCCAGTCCCTAAAGGGAACTTGTAAAAAAGATGAGGACAAACTTTTTAACAGGGCCTGTTGAGACAGGACAAGGAGGAATGGTTTAAAACCAAAAGAGGGCTGATGTAAATTAGATTTAAGGAAGAAATGTTTTACAGTGAGGGTGGTGAGTTACTGGTACAGGTAGAGGTGGTGGATGCCCCATCCCTGAAAACATTCAAGGTCACGTTGGATGGGGCTCTGAGCAACCTGGTCTGGTTGAAAATGTCCCTGGTCATTGCCGAGGGGTTGGACTATCACAGAATCACTGAATTCTTTGGGATGGAAGGATTCTGTGGGCATCACCCAGTCCAACCCTCCTGCCAAGGCAGCATCATCTGGAGCAGGTGACACAGGAATGTGTCCAGGTGGGTTTGGAATGTCTCCAGAGATAGAAAACTGTGACCTCCCTTTTCCCGTGCTCTGCCACCCTCAATGTAAAGAAGTTCTTCCTCACGTTGAGGTGAAACTTTTTATTTTGTGGCCATTGCTCCTCATCCAGTCGCTGGGCACCACTGAAAAGAGTCCAGCACTGTCCTCTTGGCACCACCTTAGAGAAACTTAAATGTATTGAGATCTTCTCTCAGTCTTCTCTAGACTGAACACACCCAGCTCCTGCAGTCTCTCCTCATAAGGGAGGTGATCTTTTCTTCTCCACCTAAAGACTTTAAAGCTCCTTTCTGACCCAAACCATTCTATGATCCTATGATTCAGTAATCCTCTGCGCTTGGAGCCCGGGCTGGTCGCCCCAGCCAAGCTAGATGGGTGCAGTTTAGCCACTACAGTCCCTATAGTCCCCATGAGGGAACTCACTTTATTTTTCCACAGCTATCGCGGAAGCCCCGGCCGCCTCGTCCCCTCACCGAGGCGACGCCGCCATGGCGCCTTCAGGGCTGTGCCGTGAGGGGGCGCTGCGGGGCCGCGCCCGCCCCTTCCCTTCCCTTCCCTTCCCCTCCCTTCCCGCCGCCGCTATGGCGGCCTTGCCCCGCCACCGCCGCTTCCTCGGCGGCTTCGTCTGCGGGGCCGCGGCCGGGGCTGCCGCGTCCTGCTGGGCTACATGGCGGCTGCTCCGCAGCCAGAGCCAGCCGGAGCCGGGCCCCGGGCGGGCCCCAGCGCAGGGTAAGAGCCGCGGGCAGTGGGGACGCCGCGGCCCGGCGAGACGGGAGCGGCCGGTTCAGCGCGGTCCCGGGTCCCGCAGCCCCGCTCCCCACAGCCGCTTCTATCCCTAAACTTTCTCCTTCCCCTCAGAAGCGCCTTTTCCTTCCTTCCCCCATTCCCGGAATGCCCAAATAGTGCCAGGAGATCGTGGGGTTCCCCTAGTGCCTCCGGCGGGCTGAGTGAGGAGGAGGTTATCTGGGGATGCTGGGCTGCAGCTGGTAATTAACAGCGCTTCGCTTTACACCTTCTCACGGCAGTGTTGGTGGCAGGAGAGGAATGTGTATTTAGTTTTAAACACACATTTCGGATCAGAGCATCACTAAATTTCAGCTGTTGCTGCCCTGAGCTGAGGTTCGTTTATCAAGTCTGGGGTCTGGTGGGGTTCAGGTGTGGGGAGGGATGTTTGGGGCACCTGAGGGAGTGAATGGTTTTCTCTGCAGCTTCAAGGCTTTAAAAGTACCGGATTGTTGGAAAGCAGAGGAAGAATGGCTCTAAAAACATGAGTTGCTGTTGGACAGATGGCTGGAGAATGAACAAGACAGTAAGATGGGTGTAAATATTCTTCAATGAGAAAAATTATTGCTTGAAAAAATAATGAAAATTCAGTGAAGCTTTCATTCATTCAGCAGAGTATAAGCCTTCCCAGAGAGGGCAGGACTGCCCAACTTGTAAATCTCAGTTTGTGAGGAATTTGATTTTCAGCTCCAAAGGGTGAAATGTATGTGTTGATCTCCTGTGTCTGTAACTCCTTGTTGCCTGATTTATCCCTACACATCTGAGACCTTTTCTTCTGTAGAAAGAAAATATCTCATAGCTTTTCTTCTGCCTTCTGTAGGCATTAGTGTAGATAGATGACTTAGTCCTAGAGCTGAGATTCTCATGTTAAAACATGATGAGAACTACAACTATTTTGGCAGATGAGAGTTTCACCGGATAGTTCTCTTAATATATTTTAGGTCTTAATTGTGGCTGTAACCTCAAGTAATTCCCTATACAGTACGTTCACACCCACTGAGATGTGTTTTTTTTACTGTCCTGTTTATGATCCCATTTCATCTTTGGATGGTTTTCTGTTTATTTTTTCCTTAGAACCTATAGAAGAGGCTCTGCTGGAAAGATATGGATTTCCTGAGGCTGGAACAGAGACCAGATGTTACACAAATCATGCACTGTCTTATGACCAGGCAAAACGGGTGCCTAGATGGGTGATTGAACACATTTCAAAACAAAAGATGCTGGGTATGTAGGTGTTTATTCGTTGCAGTAATAAGCAGACAGGACTCAGTTTCTTCATGCAGAAAAGCCAATCTTTAATGTTACAGCCCATTTTTATACAGTTTTTAAGACCTGGTGTATAACTCTAATCGGTTCATAATTTTCTTGCCACTCAGTTCATTGGTTAGCAAATGGCATTTTACATGTCCATCAAATTTCTCTATTCCTGTATAGTTTACATATTTTGTTCACTGATTGCCATGGGATAGACTTTATGTTTTTGCAGGTGGGAAGGGTTCTGTTTCCAGAATAGATTGTTGTGCTAACTGACTTTCATTCTTGCCATTTTTTCACATGGGAAGTTACAAGCTAACTGCTAGCTTAGCTAGAGTAGCAGGGCCTAAACCATATTTTATAAGGGCTTTCTTTAACAATATCTCTAACTGTATACAACATTTATCTGCTTACATTTGTGATGCTCTGAACGACCTTTGCTGCTCACAGAAGGTGGATCCTGGAGCAGTCAGGGAGAAAAGTCTGAGTCCTATAGTGATCTCAGGGAAGGAAGCTCAACTTGAGTTTTTGTAACAGGAATGGAGAGAAGATGAAACAATGAAAATTAACCTTTCCTTACTTGATTTGGATCTGCAAAGTTGCTCGAGTGCATTAGAATGGCTTCTGCTTCCTTAGCAGTGGAGTTAGTTCTAAGGTCCAGTTTATGTCAGTGGTAGGCAGAGTTTTTAATGTACAGATCTTAGAGATTTGCTCAGAATGGCAGGAGAATGTCCATTTGTGAGATGAAAACTGAGCAAAGGGCATCAATTGTTCAGAGCTAGATTGGGCATTAGCTCCTCACTGCAGCCATTATTTACTCTGATGCAATTCTCATACTCTCTCCCTGTTCTTTATGCAAGACAGAGGCTCAGTGATTTTTTGCTATCAGTGGTGAATGAAATATGAGTGGTATACAGTCATTGTAAATTAAGTTTATAGCATTAGTTCAGTTTTTATAAGGCAGATTATTACTAATGGAGGTAACCATGTAATTGTAAAATGCTTTATGAAAGCAATAGCCCTCTGAATGTATCTAAATCACTGTCTTCAAATTACCTTTGAAAATTAAAAGCAAGATCTTGAAAACATTATGACCAACCCTTAAGTAGCATCATTGATCCCACTTCTGTCTGAGAAGAAAACAGTAATTTCAGGCTTACTATCAAGTGGGCCTTAACAGCTGAATTGTTAAAATGTTTTCCAAATAATCAGATACAACTAACTTCAAGTTGAAATTGAGCATCTTGAGGCATTCAGTTCTGACTTATGTCTGTAGCTACTCAATATTTGAGGCAGACCTGTTTTGTTTTGGGCAGACTGAAAAGTCATGATGTAAAAACCCCATCTATTTTATTGGTAAGTAAGAACTTAAACATTTAAAACACATGGCAGAAAGAAATTAGCGTTGCCTGTAAATGAGATGTACAGAGTTCAGATTAATGTACTGAATCCTCAAACATGGATCATCTGGCAAGATATGACAGAATTAGATCTTTTTGTCTTGTGATTTTGATGGTTTCATGATAATCTGACCATTTAGTGTGCTGTTCTGCAGGTGATGCAGATCGAAGGCACTGCAAATTCAGGCCAGACCCTAACATCCCTCTGATGTTCAGTGCTGTCAATGAAGACTACCTTGGCAGTGGATGGTCACGAGGACACATGGCACCAGCAGGAGATAACAAATTTTCAACAGTAGGACTTTTTCTCCCATCTTTTTAATTTGTGTTTATCAGTTGGAAAGGGTCAAAAGACCCTTAGAAGTAATGTGCAATGTTCCTTATGGAGTTTGTTTTGAGGTGGAGCATGATGTCATTATTGATGCACAGAGCTGGATTTGGAGTTACAAGGTCTGTTCCTGACTGAGCAGTGTAGGGTGCTCTCACAGCCTCCTTCAGGCAACTAAATCAGGTGCATGCTCTGATGACATAGCTCTCTTCATTAAATCACACCTACATCAGCTTGTTTGGCAGAGATGATGTCTTGAACAGTGTGGTGTTCAAGTTTTCTCAGTCTCTTGCATGTCACATTGTCCACCTGTAAAATGAAGATGATAACCTTTGCCAAGAAAACCCTGCAAGGTTTCAAAGCTCAGTTAAAGGGAGACAGGGACAATGATGTCATTGTGGCCAACAGCTGCTGAGATATTTAAGGCTAGATTGAGCAAAGCAAAGATGCTGTTAAGTACTGTTCTGTATTGGCAAGGGGATTGCCTGGATGATTTAAAAGGCTTTTTCCTTCCTTGCAGTGTGTATGAGGTAAATTAGACCCTTTTGCCATAGTTCTTTCAGTCTATAAAATGTCTTCACCTGCCATTTATTCAGGCTGTAAGAGAAGCATGCCTTAATGCCTTGGCTGACTCACAAAGCAGCTTTGAATTTATTGGATCCTCTTGTGAAATGTGCCTAATGCAGCAATTTGTTAATTAAGAAGCAGTTTGAATTAGTATTTCTCCAGACAGATAGTGTTCAGTGGGGTGGAGTCACAGCACAGTGGCATGTGGTAAATGAAAGAATCAGTAGTTTTATTTCTATTGGAAATGTCTTTGTTGTTATTTATTTGTGATTCTGGGTATTTTTGCTGGTAAGCTACCTGTGCACAGATATCCTGGACCTGGTTTGAAATGCAGTGAGATGATACAGTCATTCAGATATAGGATTATAAAAATTGAATTTCTAATTAGTGGAGGTAGTTTGCTCATTATCCTAAAGAGTTCTGTCAGTCCCATCACTTTGCAGTAGTAGTATGTGAAAAATATTGAAAAATACAGGACCTGTGAAAATTCTGGATTAAGATCTTGGAATTTTTTCTCTCTGTATGTCTTGTGATTTATCACCAGGTCCTTCACCTCTGGAAGTAAGTGGACTTCTGTTCAGAAATGTTTATGACACTTCTACAAGATGAAATTAAGCAGATATATGGATGTTTGACCATTATGGTCTCATAAATCATTTTATTGCCTGTACATTATATATGTGTAAAATATTGATGAGTATATCTAATAAAACTTTTTCTTGTAAAAGAAAGAAAAAGTTAGCCATTAAACAGTCAAATAAATGAAAAGCATGCTTGGAAGTGTCCTTCCCTTTCAAAATGAAAAATGACTAGTTGCTTTCAAAGACATTACCAAACTGACACTGGGTGATAGTAATTCCTGTGCCTCTCAAGTTGGACATTCTCATGCTGTTTCTGCCAGGATAAAAAAGTAGATAGCTTTGCAAGATTTCACCTCAGTTGTGCACCTCTTAATCCTAAATAATTTTGTAGGTGTTCTGACTTCGGTTTTTCTGATTTTCTGTGTTAATAGGTGTTAAAACTAAACTAGAAATGGGATTCTGATCCACAAACTGCTAAAATGTGTCTTCAGCTCATGATTGTTTCAGTGAAATTACAGTATTTTCTTTCTCTATGCAGAGAGCTATGGCTGAAACGTTTTATCTGTCTAACATTGTGCCTCAGAATTATGAAAATAATGCTGGGTTTTGGAACAGGTGAGAAATTACTTGTAAGTAAACTAAGTGAAAAATACCAGGCAGCAGCATAAATCAAAAATGCTTTATTTTTAAAGGTTCTTCACATCCAGGTATTTTAGAGCAGTTTGTCTGTAGAGGTCATAGGAGCTTTCTCTGAAATAAAAGCCAGCTCAGTCCTCTCAGTGAAAGAACAGTGTAACAACTACTTTAGTTCTTCATTCAGTCAAACTGTTGAGGACATTTATTTAGAATAGACAAAATTATTTCTTCTGGCTGATTAAAAGTACCAGGTTTAACTGTCCTTAGGAAAGTTCCAGCAGAAGCAAGGAGAGGGTTTAGATCTTCCTCAAAGAAGCACTTGCAGTGTGAGAGTCTTCCCATGTCTGTGTGTGGATGTTGGTTCCCTTTGAATTGCAGAACTGAGTGCTCCCCACTGAGCCATCACTCTTCAGGTCTGAGGTCCCAAGGAGCAGTCAGGCAGGAGCTCTGTCACTTGTGAGTGCTGACTGGATTGTCTTTGAGGTGGAGTAGTTGATAAATTTAAACTTGCTTCATGTAAGATTTTTATTCTTCCCTTCCTTTGAGCAGAGAAGATAGTAAAAGTAGCATTCATCCAGTGCTTCTTGTATAGGACTTAGAGAATGTGAAGGCTCAGAAACAGGAGGGGAAAATGATAAATTTCTCAAGGTTCACTCAAGGGAAGGTCAGCAAAATTATATACAGTGTTGTAATAAAAGTCCATCAAAACTGCATCATCATTCATCTGCACACTGCTTTCCTGTTTTACAAGAATGTGTATAAAATCAGATGAGCCATTCAGTAAGGTTATACTGTTTTATAGACAAATAAAATGCCATAACATTTTAAGAGGGTTTTTTTTTCTTTTTTTAATAACTCAGGTATTTGAGCATAAATTTTCCTTATACCAAAGCTAGGCATTTGTATCAGTTCAAAGTAGGGAAACCCTCTTTGTTTCCCTTAAGCAGGATCTCTGCCTAATCGGGAAATCGTGGGGAGTGTTTGGAAATTTCCTCTGGCACTATCAACCCTGCAATTTAAGCAATTATTGCCACTTTTCCCCATCCCCAGCACCCTGTTCCCATAGTTTAAATTCACGAAAAAGGCAACAATGCCACTTTTTTTTGTCAGTCATTTCTTTAATAATAAATATTTTTAAGGATACCGTATTTCACATGCGTTACATTGTTTCCTAGCTTCAATATTCTCTTCCTTTCTCTTGTTTTAGTTGCTTGCTTCTTGACCTGTCTTCTGAGGTGCAGGCAGCTTAGTCAGTAGAAGTGTCTGTTGTTTTCTAAAGTGGTGTTTGCCCTCCTGCCTTGTGTTTTTGCTGCTTTCCCAGTTCCAGCTTTGGTAGTAGCCTGACTGTGGTGATTCAGTTTCATTTGCCAGCCAGTTAAAAACTGATTCTTGTTTTGTTTTGCTTGGTTATGTTTCTGCCATATTGGAAAATTGGATCAACTCATGAAATGAGTTCTAGAACCAACATGGGAGATGGATTAGGAGTGGTCAGCTGGGACAGACAAGGGGAGCAGTAGGAAAGGGGAGAGCAGGACTATAATCATCCAGGACTATAATCATCCATTTGGACTGGCTCCATGGTGTGCTCCATCTCCACCTTAGTATTCCTCATTCTCTTCCACCTGATATTTAACTGTTTTCTGTCTTGTTTTGAGTGTGATTTCATGGTCACTGTAATCTGACCTCTGTCCCTCCTGCCACCAAAAGCAGTTTGCTCCCTAGCTGCATTTATTCCCATTCCTTCCAGGAATGTGTTTGTATTTCCCTGCCATGAGACAGCCTGAGGAGCTGGGCTGCTTGGAAGCAAAGCTGGTGACAGTAGGAAAAGAATTCACTTCTAGTCAATGCTTCAGTGTAGCACATGAAGAAAAGACTCATTCTTGCTCATTCTCATTTGTGGGGCTCATTCTTGCTGATTTAACTCACTAACCCAGAACAAAAAAAAAAAAAAACCAAAAAAAAAAAAAAAAACCCAAAAAAAAAAAACCAAAAAGAAAAACCTACTGGTTTTGTTCAGAGTTGACAGATAAGGAATGCTCAAGTGGCCCAAGGGAGAGGTGTGAGGAACAGGAATTAGAGAAGGAGGTGAAACCTCCCCCTGTCAGAGGCAGCCAGATTAACTGGGATAATCTGTTTTACACTCTCTGTCCATTTGTGTGAAATGCAACTCACCTTTGTAGAGGACCAATGCTTGCTCACTGTATGTGATTTCTTTAACAGTTGGGCTGTTAAAACAAAAAAGTGCTATATTCATAGAATTATAGAATTATTTGGATTGGAAGGAACCTTAAATACCACCTAGTTCCAACCCCACTGCCATGGACAGAGACAGCTTCCCCTAGATCAGATTGCTCAAAGCCCCATCCAGCCTGGCCTTGTTAATCTTTTGTTTTCTGTAAAGTAGATGTGATCCAGGAACCTTCTTATTTGAGAAATATTATATGCTGTAAACTGAATCAGTTTAAAAGGCAAAAATATGGTTGTGTTTCTGGAGTTACTACTTTATTTTGGAAGAGTTTTATATCTATAAAGAAAACCAGTAGAGTTAGTGGAAATGGCAAACAGAAACTTCAGAAAGAACTGTGTTGCAGGACTTTGATTCCATGGGGATAAACACACAAATCCATTAATATCATAAAACCTTTCAAAGTAAAAATGCTTCAGCTTGCTGCTTAGAACAATTCTATTTTTCCAATCCCTAGTGACCACCAACAGTATATTTCTAGTGTCAAGTGTGGGAGTAAGTAGAGAACTCAGCTATTCAGCCATGTGCTAAGGCTGCAGAAACCATTTTCAGATGTGTGCAGTAACACATGTCTATCTGTGAATAAATGAACATTATTTACAGAGGACAAATGGGAAGCAGGACTTGGACCTACATTTTACCTACTTTTGCTTGTGAATCACTCAAATGAATCTGGAAAAATGCTCCCTGTCAATAGTTCACCCTTCCCTTCATAGTGTGTCTCAAAGACTAAATCTTCCCAGCTGACTTTTCCCTGTCTGACAAATGTGTTCCAGAATGGAAATGTACTGTCGGGAATTGACTGAGAGATTTGAAGATGTTTGGGTTGTTTCTGGACCTCTTACCTTGCCTCAAACAGATGGTGATGGAAAGAAGAGTGTTACTTATCAGGTATGTATATATCTTGCTGGGATAATAGTGCAGTAGTAATTATTTATTTAAAATAGATATCATAAAAGTTGGGCATCTTAGTACAGGCAAAATGTATAAAATGTTCAACACTTGTTAGGACAAGATTAGCAGAAATGTTATATCTTGCCTACACTTGAAAAAGCAGAATTTTAAAATAATTTGTTTATTTACAGAGATCTATTTAATGTCCACAGTCAGCAGTAGAACTCTTTATCCAGTCAGAGTCAGTGGGGTTTGCATCTATTTAATAAATTTCTTCATGTGTTTTAGAAAGAGTAGAATGCAAAGGTAGGATGGGTCTCTCAAAACTCTACAGGATATTGGAGTGTCAGTGCTCTGTTAATTTCACAAGCAGTTGTTTGCTGCTACACCATAGGCATCACTTGGATGAGGCCTTGCAGCTGAGATTCTGAACATGCCAGAGTCACTTGGAAGACTTCACTCAAGTGCAGTGTCAATGGTACTGATACTCCCCTTCTTTTAGCCCCTTATTTTTATTACCTGCTTAAAATACTCTGAAGATTCATCATGTACAATCTGTAGAAACCATCACTGACGGACAGATGGGACAGGCTATGAAGTTGAGAGGTGAATTTATTGTTGCTTACCCAGATTTACTCTTAGTAGGATTGTGTTTAGACATTGGTAAGGTTTAAGCATGGTAAGTTACTCAAGGGAGTGTTACTTCTGTGCCCACTGCAATGAGATATTATTGCCATGTGCAGTTGCAGATGAAAGCTGGCATAATGCAAATAATAAATGCTGCATTTTGCACCTCTTGAAAGAAACACTTTTCCTTGAAAATAAGTAGTTGGATCAACTGCAGCTTCAGCTTGTGAGCAATTCAGCTTCCAACCAGTTCTCTGAGGAGCAATGGATGAACTTGCTGAAACAACCCCCTATTTCACAGGGATGTGAGAGACACAAAAGGGAGAGATGTTATGTTCAGCTCCCAACACTGGCTTGTTTAGCAGTAAGAGTTAGGCACTATTTCTCCTTTATAAATACACAGCTCATTTCCTTTTGATTGAACTTGGAACTTGGTCATTGTAGAATATGACTTTTCCCATTTGCTTTTTCCCTTTTTACTTGAGAAACTGTCCCTTATGTCCCCAGCCACACATGTCAAACCTTAACTGTCACAAAAACACAGTTTTGGATTTGGATTTGTTATTTTTGGGGGCAGTTATGCATATGAAAGTGCAATAGTAATAAGTTACCTTCTTCATGTTTAGTGGCAGTTCCAGCTCTCACCACATCTTTGTGAGGGAGATGCAGACTGTGCTCAGTTTTCAAGTGGATAAATAAGCCATGGTTAAGGCGTATGACCCATGCCAGATGATAAATTAGTGGCAAAGCCAGCTTTAGATGGCCAATCATCCTGTGCCACCCACAGGTGCTCACTTCACCATTGCCCTTTCTACTTTCCAGGCCTTCCTCTGCCTTTCTTTTGTCTGCCAGCCCTGATGACTGTCAGATCCTGCCACAAAATGCTTGATAACCCAGTGCAATACAAAACCATCCAGACTGGGTTTGCTGGGCTGGTTTTGTACTGCTGTAGAAAGATTGAGGCAGCACACAGAGTAGTCCAGTGCTTCCTGGTGACAGCATGAGACATGTCCAGAAGCACACAGCTGGGAGCAGGAGGGAGATGTTCTCTCTCACCAATCTTCAGCTGAGCATTTGGCTTCCTGTCACTCAGAATGGTACAAAGTTCTCCAGGCTTACACACAGCTTGCTGGGATTTGCTTCCTTGTAGCTGTCAGGATACTGCATTTATTTTTCATCCTTAAAAAATATCTTCATCTTACATAGCAAGGAATTAAAAATCCTGAGCTGACTTGAACATTTTTTAAGTGGAAATCATTTCCAGGAAGACGTTAAATCATCTATCAACTGCATCTATCAATGGCTTCACTTTAATCTTGCTCATCTTTCTCTCATTCTTCTCTGGAGAAAGTATTTACTTAGAAGAGGAAGATTGCATTTTCTGAAAAATGATTGTCATTCTCAGTCTTGGTTTTGAAATGTAAATTTTAGTATTCCACAGGTAAAAATCAGAGCAGACACTGCATCTTACTGACTTTATTCAAAATAACTTGATACCTGGATACAGTGATGAAATAATAGTGGCACAAAATGCCCACACTGTTGTGCTTGTGATCTCGTTCAGTTCTTCTATTTTGTCTTCATCATCTTTGGGTTTGATGATAACACAGATATTCTAGGAATGTTTTACCAGTTTTGGTCTTACTATGAACTGAAGTTCAGAGTGGGATTCAAAATGGTGAAGTGATGGTGTTCCTGTCAGTGTGTCACCACTTTTTCATATCCATAAATCCTTTTACTCAGCTTCCTACAGTGAGATTCATTATGTAAATTGTTTTTTATTTGAGTACAGATAATGCTGTCTCCAGGTGGGAAAAGTAAAATAATGATTTTGTGGGGTTTTTTGTTTGTTTGTTTAAAATATTAAATTGTTTGCTTTGAGTCCTCTAAATAAATACAGGCAGAGAGTGTTGGGGTTCTTTTATTTTGAAATTTGTTCATGGCTTAAATTTTTGTGCTTTGCATTGCAGTTGTACTTTGAGGAGAGAGACTTCAGAATAGAGGGGTGTGTTGGGTTTGTTTGTTTGTTTGTTTTTTCTTTTATCAACACAAACACTTAGAGGAGGAAACACAAGGTGTCAAAGCACTGAAGAGAAGTTCTTTTCAAACAGACACCTTGGATATAATTGCAGTCATTGCCATTGATTTTGGTAGTCTGGGATTCTGCCCCTAAAGGAAGAACACTAATGCTTGTGAAGGGAAGATATCTCTTTGCTGTCTTTCAGAGTGAACTCAAAAGAGTTCACACAAATGACTTCAGACTGAAAGGGGTTGTAGTCCTCATTGTTTGGGCATGAGAAGCTGATGTGAGAAGATGTCCTTGCCTTTGTCCCTGCTGTTCAAGGAGAAGTGCTGCAGTACACACCAGAGTGCTGAAACTCACAACCTGTAATCTGCCAATGCCACTCTTAAGGCTCAGCTCCTCTCTAATGTTTTTGCTCTCTCAGACAGAGCTGTGAAAAGGAAAAAAGAAAACACTGAAGTGCTACAGTGAATGTGTCTGCATTGATTTGTTTCAGATCCTCTCTTCAGTCTTAGTTTCCTTGTTTTTGGCTAAAGGAGTGGTGAAATATGTATCTGTGGTTTTACATGCCGGTGTTTTTCTCATCAGGCATCCAAAAAGGTTATTTTTAGATCACTATAGAGGAGAAACAGAGCATTGGTCATGGCTTTGTTCCCAGTTCCTGCTTGGACTCTGGTACCATTTGCTCTTTAATTCCTGAGAGGGAATTAACCTTGAACTCCTTAGATGCCAGCATTGTTCTGTCTATTGGCTTAACTTGTGATATCCTCAGATATGTTCTGTCATTTCATCTGTCTCCAGTGGAGATTTTTATTGCAAAGAGGAGATTGATGATCGTGCTTGGTATGTGAAAAACATATTTTGAGAATATATGTAGAATAGAATGCCAACAGGAAAAATCTGTTCTGTGTCATTGGAGAGGCAGAGGCAGGTTTTTCATCTTTGTCCAAATCAAATCAAAATGGCATTGTCTTGTTTTATACATTACTGCTACCCAGTGGCTGTCACTTTAGTGATTTTCCTCTGTCAGCAGATTTGGAGTTTCACATACAAATTTTGCAATAATTAACCACATCATGCTCAGTGCTCCACCCTCCCCATTCCCAAGGCCATCCTAGTGAATGCTAATTTAATAAGAATTAGCTGTGGCTGGCAAATGAAAATACAGTTTAGATAATGTTTTGTTTGTTGTTTGAAAAAGACATTTTAATGTACTTTTTACTGGTACACTGGAATCGTGTTTGTTGTTTAATTTTCTAAATTTGATCACCAGGCTGGGCCAGAGAGACACAATAACCATTCCAGAAGGTACAGTTGTCATCTCTGTCTGTGACAAATAACTGGGAAACAAATTGCACTCTCAAATAGGAGATGGTACCTTATGGTTTTACCCAGATAATTTTCAGAACTAGAAGAGGTTGTCTCCTACTAAGATACTATAGGGGAAGGAATGCTTGTTAAAGGAGGAGATAAACCTGGGAACTATTCCTTGTTTGTTGGCTGCTCCAGATGGTACCAGGGCTGCAGAGGTTCCTGCTGGATGTGGGTCCATGATGGATGTCCCATAAACTTTATGCAAAGGGTTCAGTCTTAGATCAGCTGGTGTAAACCACCAGAGCTCTGTCAGCCCTAAATTTAGATGTGAAGTACAAATAAATGGAATGGACACTGGGTTAAGGTGGGAGGAGAAGAGACACTGAAGGTGCAGGAGAGATTAATTGGGATTGCTTTTATTTAGCACTGTACCCGTCCTGAAGGTTATGCTGTTATAGGAAAAGGGGTGTTAAGGACTTTGGTGGATTCTTTTTTAAGTTAATCTAAGTGAATTCTGTGGCAGCAGTAGTTTGTCATCATGTAAATACAGTTTATTACATACATGATATATATACATACCCTCTTCATTATAGAAAAATAAAAAGGGTTTGGGGCATCTGTCTTTTAATGTCATAACTCTATTCAGGAACAGGGTTTTTTTTGCCATCTCTTTTCTTTTTTCCTTCCCTTTTTAGGATTGCCAAATGATTTGGCAATAACAATCAGACCAGCCATAACAAATTAAATTTTCCTGAAGTACTTACATTTGCATTTTGGAGTGCTTGGCTGTGCAGATCATTACTGTGATTTTTATCTGTAGTGTTTTCTGGTCTGTGTGTTGCTAGGTCTGCCTTCACACCCCTCAGTTCTTCTCAGTGCCATCTGACAGAGCTGTCTCAAATATTGGGGGAAAACACTCTTGGCAGAATCAGTGCTGCCTAACAAACCCAGAAGGAACTTGAGTGAAGGCAGTTAATGCTGTCACAATGATCGAGTAAATAAAGTTACACTGATAGTAAATGGAATCTTTTGTACTGCCAGAAAGTCTGTTTCTGTACAGAATTCAGTATCAAATTAGAACAAAGCTCTGGGTTGTCAAACATGGGGTCACATCAGCAGGAGTGATGTTATATCTACAGTGAAAGACTGATGGACCTGGTCAGTACCATGCTTGGGGACAGGAATGATTCCTTGAATTCTGTCCACCAAGAAATGTGATGGAATTAATGTGATGTTAATTTTGCTACTGCCAGGTGGAGGGGGAAGGACTCTGTCACAGGAGCTGGGTGTGCTTCTTTTCAGACAGTTCTGTGTGCAGTTCTGGCTCACTTCTAAACTCAGGTTAGGATTTCACAGAGAGTGGGGTAACAGCTACTGGAGTGTCAAGGGAATTTCTGGAGCTGACATTTTAAAGTATTTGATGGTGGTGCCATCTGATGCAAGGACTCTGCAGGTGGTTAAGACATGATTGAGAGGGATTCCTGTTTGCCAGGTTCTGAGGGAGTCACTGGTAATTGACAATCCAGAGCTGGCTCTCGCTGATGAAGGGCTCCTTAGGCCCTTCTGCTGATTCTGTGCACAGTGGATTTTCAGTTTTTAGTCACTAGGTGGCAAAATACCACTTTTGGATTCATGAGCCCTTTCTTTTTAAAATGATCTGTACCCTTGCAGAGGAAGATAATTTTTTTGCAGTCTGTGAGGTTGTAACAAGTCCAGTGTAAAATGAAAAAATGAAAATTTGATAACATTGGTTTGTTTTTAGAATTTCCAGTAATAGTAACACTCTGTTTTCTTCTCATTTAATCTCAACTGTTCTGCCATTATACTTCTTATATTCCTTTTCACTTGTTCATGGAGTTTTCTATCTCATAAACTCCAAAGTGACATTTTTAGGGACTGCCTTGTAATTTATCTGATTACCACCATGAAGGTGGCATTAGTTAATGGCAGATGTTTAAACTTACTGTAGATGCCATTAGCAAATGTCTTCATTAATTATTTTGATATTTAAGACCCCACAGGTACTATCAAATTTGCTTCCTCTGTTTTTAAAGTCTGTAGTCAAGAACAGGATTTGGCCAAAACTGAGAGGAGAGCCAAGCTTAAGACAAATCCTCATCCAGTGACTTGGCTGAATTTATCAAAGCTCTGAATTCTCTCAGTTTTAAGAAATGTTCTGTCCTTATCTGTCCCTGTAAGCTCTTTAGGTTTCTTTTTCAACTGCTTACCAAACACGTTTGTTGTTTTAGTGATATGTAAACATCTCTGAATGTCAGGAATTGCACACATTTTAATGGCCTGCCCTCATGACAGCTGTCCACGTTTAATTGGGCTTTGAGAACAATAACAAATTCACACACACTTGTGGAATGTCAGTAACAATGTCAGTAATGAAAAAAAATAATAAACACTGCTCTGAAAATGACATTATGATAATGTTACATTATTAAAGGATATGAGGTCAGTTAAAGAAACAAAACAAAAATGAAAGGAGTAAGTAGCTGCAAAAATTTAGGGCAGTGCACATTTTTACATTGAACTGATACAGACAGCAAAGCATCTGAAATGTTACATTGGTTTCCCAAATGATGATGGGAAAGAAATATATTTAATGCTATAAAAAGAAGGCTTTTAGCTTGAGTGCCTTTTTTTTTCATGTTTCATGAGCCTGTTGAAAATTTGGAAGATTAAGCAAAATTTTATAGCAATAGCAAAATGGGGATTTTCAAAGGATTGCACAAAAATTTGCCTTGTTGGCTGTTACCAGCATGGTGTGAAAGCATGTGGGACAGCAGTGATTTCAACAGGCAATTGCTGTATTTTCTTGCTTGTATTGGAGCACAAAATTCCTTTTAGAATCACAGATACTCTTAAAAAACTGCTGTTCTTCTCCAGCTGGGACAGAGAGCTGGTTTAGGTCTTGATTTCTGAAAGATCATCTGCTGCCTGTGGATAGACAGGCACAAATCAAAGTCAACATCTGTGCATGGATAATCTTGAACCATTTTCCATCCTGTTACAATAGGAGCATATGCTCTCTGCCTCTGCCAGGCAAAGCACTGAGATAAATGGGATGGTGCAGATCTGGGTAGGGATTGAGGCTGCTGAAGTTGAGGAGGAAAATCCTCTAGGTGGCAATAGGAAATGGAACTGTGGAGTTTGTTTTTCCTACCTCTTTCTTCTATTCCAAATTTCACTTTTGCAGTGTCACACTTCTTTCTCTGGGAGTTGAGCCTGGTGAGGGGGCAACTCTATGGAAACATTTCTCTGCAGCTTCTCTATTTACTCCAATAAAACAGCAAAGTGTGGGATATTACAGGGAGTGATGATGGAGATATTTTGCCATGCTCCAGAACTGCATTTCGTTTTTTAACAGAAATCACTGGGTCACGCTGCAGAAATTACTGGTCATGCATCCTGTGCATGGTGCACATAAGTGTTAAACTGCAGAAAAAGACATTTATTCTTAGTCATGCATATTTACTCTGTCAGAGAAACCAGGCACTGCTCATTGATGGTGTTCTCCAGCAGAATTAGCTGGGGATAGAACATGTATGCCCTGTTTTGAGTAAGGAAGGGACACCTGTGCACTCTGGCAGTTAGGGCAGCTGGAGATGGTTTTATCTGCTGTAACACTGTGAACACTCAGTCAAGTTATTGCAGTAGTAGTTTGATGCTGTTCAGAGAAGTTGGTATGAAGCCTGTGCACTGCTAAATTTTATTTAAATTCTCAAAAGAGAGTTTGCACGGAACTGAAATGATACATAAATTACATACCTGACCATTACAGGTATGGAGTTGAATTTAGATCTACATTTCTCAATAGGCCAGCCCTACCTTCATTTTGAACTTGTCCTCTCTCTTTCTTCTCCTCTCTCTTCCTAGGTGCCCATACTGTGCATAAATGTGCATTATTTTGCATAGAATATATATATTTGCATAATATTACATAAGCACCGGGTCTGTTTTCCCTTAACACCCACTTGAGGCATTTAGCATTTCCATCTCACACCTAACTGTTTTGTGTGCAGCTCTATTCATTCCCCAGGCTCTTTATCCACCCACTCAGCCCTCAGCCTCAATCTCCAGTTCCCTGAGCTCGCTCCACATGCCTTCACCTGTTTGTTTTACATATTCCATGTACCCCCACTAATTGGAGATCCTTGTGCAGCTCCATCTGTGTGCTCGCCCTTCCTCTGGTCTTTTATGCAGCAGAGTGAGGATGCTGAGATGTGGATGTGTGTGGGAGGTGTGGAGATGGAGGGAGCTGAGCTAAGGAGGACCTGCTACATATCCATGGATTTGTAGTGGGAAAAGTGTGCAGAGAGGCCTGGAAAAGGCAGGAATGCTGCAGGTCAGGAGATTTTTGGCCCAGAGATATGCTGAGGACTCGGGTTTAGCCTCACTGCTGCCCTGTCTCAGCAGGCTATTGCCTCTTCCTCTTCTTCCTCACTTTCCTCCCTGTCCTAGGAATGTGCAGGAGGGGGGATTGCAGTGCAGGCTCTGCAAGCTCCCTGCTCCAGGGGCAAAAGGAACCTGGCCTGCAGCCTTTGGCAGTGTCATCACTGGATGCCCTTGGGTGAATATGGAAATATGAACTCCTTACTCTCCCCTTCAGGGATTTTCTTGGCTCCCTCCCTCTCACCCCCAGTATTTTGCAGGTACTCCCCAGCTCGAGTGCCACTGGTCTCTAGTAGATTAAAGCTCCCAGCACCATTTATTTTGTAATTCAGTGTTAACTCACCAGGTACAGCAGTGTGTTGCTGCACTGGTTTTAGTACATTTGAGCATTGCCTGTGCATCAAGTCAGTTTTGATTATTTATGGTGTTTGTCCTGGGGAGGTGTAGCTCTGGTTTCACATACACAGAATGCTAAATGCAAAGTGCTTTGACACTCAGGAGCTCTCATTTCCCTATCAACACATCTGTCATCATTGAAAGGGAGAGGAGATTTGGCATAAGGCATTTATTCCTTAACCAGTTTTGGTGACTGTTTGATGTCTAGGCAGAGTATTAGCTGGGAGAAGGTTGTTGGCATAACCATGACAATTTTTGTAAGAAAACAAAAACCAAATAATCCAATCACCCCTCAAAAAACCAAAACCCAACCCAACCAAACAAAAAGAACCCACAACAAGAACAAACCCACTCAAGACCCCACCCCCTGAAAAAACCCAAACAATCAAAAGGTTTAATCTACAGCAAAACTATTAAAAATAGCCTAATTTAGGGCAAGGGAGGGAGGTATTTTAGAACACACAAAGGAATTTAAGAGCGTGTGTTTTCCAGAAACAGGAGTAATGTTTCTACTATGTTACTGCACAAAACATGAATAATATTTATCAGAGTTTTCCCTTTCTCTGGTTTTGGTCTAACCATTAAGACTTCAGGACCAGTCATTTAAAAAACTGGCAACAGAGGTAGAGGACACAAATCACTGAAAGAATTTGTAACTCAAATTTAATTAATAATGGAATAGACCAACATGAATCTTGGTTCAATAGCCACAGGCAAAATTTAATTTTAAAGATGTATTTCCATTTGCAGAAGGGCTGAATAATCAGAAAAAAAGTGTGCATAGGAAGTGTTTATTATGATATTGAGTTCTACTCAATATATGAGTGGACAAGGCATGTCTGAACTGTTGACACTTTCAATTAATGTGATAAATACCTGCTTTCCCTGAAATGGTATTTTAACTGTATCTAACAAAAACTGTCAAAAAAAAATCAAAACAATCAGTGTTTGCTTTTGCAGGTATTGCAAATCCTAGAAACAGCACCAAATTGCTGGATTTTATATACAGAATAAAATGCCTTTGTAGTTTTTGTGAGGGATCTGCATCTTCTTCTTCCATTGCAATTAAAATAAAAGCATGGATTTGAGAAGGGTACTTACAGAAGAATTATGCAAAACTCAGCTTTTCCATGTGTGAGCCTGTTACACTCTCTTAAGATGACAGATTCGGTTCAGCAATAGCAAAGAAACAAAAAACCTTAATTGAGTGCATGCATGAGCATAACTTTTTGAGTCCTGGAGAGATTACATTTGCCATCAGTAGTTGTATTCCCTTGGAGTTATCCCTGGCACAGGGTGGGGTGAGGCTGTGAGACTTTATGCACTTTAAAGTGTGAGACTTGAACAGTCCTGATCCTCCACTCTTGGGGCTGCCCTTAAATCCCTGGATCCTGGTCTGAGTGACACAGGAGGAAAACCAACATGTACAAGCACTGAAATTGGATTATAGGGAATTTATGGAAGAAATAGGTGCATTTTCTTTGGATAGACTTCTCTTCCAAGAGGATACTGAGTCACTGAATGTACTTTCTATCTGGATCCCCTCAAAAAATGCTTACTTAGGTAAAGCAGCTTTTAAATGCTACCTGGATGTGGGTAATAGAGAAAAAATAAGTGACCGATGATAACTTAGAGTTGATTTGAAATGTATATTAAAACCTCCATGGTTTGGAACTGTCAAGGCAGGAACTTTTATTGTATGTTATAAGTTATTGTTGTTACATAAAGGAGAGGAGCTCCAGAGAGAGGGAACATGAAGATGTGGTGCTTAGGGACATGGTTAGTGGTGATCTTGGCAGTGCTGGATTCATGATTGCACTTGATAATTTTAAAGATCTTTTCCAAGCAAAACAATGCTGTGATTTTTTATCTGTAACAGTCCTTTCCTTTTGGCAGGTGATTGGAAAGGATGATGTGGCTGTACCATCCCACCTGTACAAGGTGATCCTGGCCAGGAGGAGCAGAACATCCTCAGAGCCCCTGGTGCTGGGGGCTTTTGTGGTGCCAAACGATCCCATAGGCTTCAGCCACCAGCTCACTGACTTCCAAGTCAGCATTGAAGACCTGGAAAAAATGTCAGGTTTAGTTTTCTTCCCCCAGGTGGACAAGACCAAAGATGTTAAAAATATCTGTGAGGTGGATACCTGCAAACTGATGGGCTTCAAGGAATTCACTCTGTACATCACTGCCCGCAAAGTGCAGAGCGCCCGGACGCTGCGCCGGCTGGAGAAAGCCATGGCAGAGCTACAGGAGGCAGGAATTGAGCCTGATGAGTATCTCCTGAAGCTTTACAAGAAGAAGGAGGAAGAACTGCTGCAGGAAAAACCAGTAGCAGCTAGAGAGGGGAGAGCTGGCTGAGGATTCAGGAACTTGTTTGGGTTTTTGGAAAGGGGAAATGAAGGCAGACGTGAAGACGAGGGCTCCTTGAATCATCCTTTTTTGAGTTGTGAGAACAATAAAGAAATAATTGGAAGCTAATGGGCTTGGAATAATGCTCATTCTTGTGTAACACGATGCAAACATATGGTTTGCTGCACTGCTTAGACATGGGAAGTGTAAATGACCCTTTTCTGGCCTGAGTAGATCACTGGACCTCCAGGAAAGGCTTTGTGCTATTTTCCACCTGGCATGTCAGACTTAGGATTTGTGTGGAATCTCTTCTAGGAATATCACAGAAATAGACAGTAGACACCTTGGGAGTACAACTGGAACGTGTTTAAATGGAATTCCACCCACAAATCTCTCTCACTGTGGTGCTGTAGAAGCAATTGTACTTTCTGGAATATTTTGAAAATTAATAAAAAAATATTTCATTTAGCACTCTCTTATTAGAGACATGTGAGACATAATCTGGTCTTCCCTTAGTTATATTAACCAAAACCTCTCCTGATCTTGTGTGCTTTGGATACTTCAGCATGTCAGGAGCTCACAATTGGTATCATTTGCAGCAAACTTAGTTCATCATGTATAATTCTGCAATTTTTTGGTAAGAGACCCCCAATAGAACTAAAGTTTAATCAAGTGCCTACCAGTGTAGTTTGGGTTTTCACAAATTAATGTAAGCTTAATATTTAATTTTCACCACTAAGTTTGGATAAACATGTTTTCTTGCATATTGTTTGATCTCAGAGGTGAGCATTACTTTCTTTTTGGTTGTGGTCACTGGCTTATTTCTCAACATCTGCCTTTGGACTATAAACTGCAACGAAACTTGTATGTTGACTGAAAATGTATTTCCAGTTCTTTTTCAGTGGCAACTGATGTTTATTGGATTTGCATCTACTTGGAAGATTAAATGACACTTTTTTTCATTAGTTTTGTACTTTATTTGTGCAACTTACTGTGACTGATATCTTACATCTGTAAAGAAAGAGTAAAATCTGGAAATATTTAGAATTTTTTTTGATGGTGAGAATTGATAGACATTTGGAGTTTGTGCCATAAAAACACCTTCAGTAGTTTTCACATGAAAGAAGGGTCATGTAGTGCCTGGCTGAATGGGGCTGTTTTCATAAAGGATGAGTCAGGAGCATTATTTGGATGCTGTGAATCATCAGCTGGAGGTTCTAAGAACTCTGTGGTTTCCTTCTTCTCTGCTCAGTTGCAGTATCTCAAAGCAGATCACATCATAAAGCAAGCCATGGTTGCCATGACACTTTTGTGTTTGCCAAGAGCATGTACTCAAAATCCAGACATTTAAATCCAGAGAAATGTCACTAGCTAAGGACATCATAAAAGCCTGCTGCTCACATGAATTGGAGAGAAGTTGTGTGAAATCCTGACAAAATGTTTGCTCATTTTGATTTTAGCCCAGAATTGTGGTTGTAAATCCCATCAGATGTAACAAAAGCAGTAAATTGCAAAACAAGAAGCCACGTTTCCCTTTGCAGAATGTGGGAGATGTTGGAAGGGGGAGTTGCTTGGAATAACAAAATGCCAAATTCTTCATGTGCCTCTTGGTGGTCCAGTGAGTGCTTCACTGGAGTCCAGGCAGCCTTTGAGCACTGCCATGGTGTCACCCTTTGAAACAGGTTCCTGTTCACTGCCCTTTGCATTCTCTTTTTCCACATTATTTGAATTATTTATGTTTTTTAATTCAGCTTTCCACCTTCCTCCTCACCCTTCAGCTGAGAGGTTACAGATCTCCCTTGGGGTGCTCACACACCCTTGGATGGCTGAAGAAGATCTCAGTGCTACAGATCTGGGTCCATCCATAGCAAAACCTTCCTTGGAACAGTGCCAGGTGTGCACAAGGAGCTCCAGGTGTGGTGAGGAGCTTCAGGTGTATGTGAAGAGCTCCAGGTATGTGTGAGGAGCTCCACATGTGTCTGAAGAGCTTCAGGGACATGTGAGGAGCTTCAGGTGTATGTGAAGAGCTCCAGGTATGTGTGAGGAGCTCCAGGTGTGTGTGAGGAGCTCCAAATGTGTGTGAGGACCTCCAGGTATGTGTGAGAAGCTCCAGGTGTGCATAGAGCTCCAGATGTGTGCATTGGGGCTCCAGATGTGCGTGAGGGTCTCCAGGTGTGTGTGAGGAGCCCTAGGTGTGCATGAGGAGCTCCAGGTGTATGTAAGGAGCACCAGGTGTGTGTGAGGGGCTCCAAGTGTGCATGAGGAGCTCCAGGTGTATGTAAGGAGCACCAGGTGTGTGTGAGGGGCTCCAGGTGTGTGTGAGGGGCTCCAGGTGTGCAAGGAGCTCCAGATGTGCATGAGGAGCTCCAGGTGTGTGTGAGGAGCTCCAGGTGTATGTAGGAAGCTCCGTGTGTGTGTGAGGAACTCCAGATGTGTCTGAAGAGCTTCAGGTGCATGTGAGGAGCTCCAGGTGTGTGTGAGGAGCGCCAGATGTGTGTAAAGAGCTCCAGAGGTGCATGAGGAACTTCAGGTGCATGTGAGGAGCTCCAGGTGTGTGTGAGGAGCTCCAGGTGTGTGTGAGGAGCGCCAGATGTGTGTAAAGAGCTCCAGAGGTGCATGAGGAACTTCAGGTGTATGTGAGGAGCTCCAGGTGTGCGTGAGGAGCTCCAGATGTGTGTGAGGAGCTCCAGGTGTGCGTGAGGAGCTCCAGATGTGTGTGAGGAGCTCCAGGTGTGTGTGAGGAGCTCCAGGTGTGCGTGAGGAGCTCCAGGTGTATGTGAGGAGCTCCAGGTGTGTGTGAGGAGCTCCAGGTACCATCCCTTGCTGCTGACAGCTCATCACTGTGACAGCAGTAGAAGCACTGAGTGCATTCCTGTGGAGTCCTGCTATGGAGACAGCTGCTCCCTAAGAGAACCTCTTCAGGCCTTACATGCCCCCTTGGATTCCTGTGAGCCCCAATTACCATAATTTCCATGCCTTGTGGCTTACAGCATGGCCTGGAATCAGTTTCAGCCCTATTTGAGCATGGTTGGTGTTCCTCAGCTCCCCTCAGAGGGCAGCAGCAGGTGGTGAACCGTGAAACCTCTTCCAGAGCTGCTCTGTGCCAAAGAGAACATTCACCTGCTCCCCTCCTGCTGCTTTCCTGATCTCAATTAACTGTGGAGTCTGGCATGGAGCAGAAAAAATGTGCTTTCTTTACAGTAGGAAATACAAGATGAGTAATAGCAAAGGGGTGAGGCTTTACACACTTGTTTGAGCCACCTCTGTGAGTAATTGATTCAAGGTCCGTGAGAACTGTGCTGGTGTCTGTGTCCATCTGTCACTCCTGTGGCACAATTAATCACCTGCATCTGTAGTGACAGTGGGAACAAACCTCTGCTGCAGCTAAACAGCAGGAGTCCTGGAAATGGAGAAATTTGGGTTTTTTTACTTCCACTGTTCTTCTGTGTTTGTTTTAGAAGATAAATAACCAAATCACAGGGGAAAGTTGACAGCTAGGCTGTCCACAGACTGATACAGTGATTTTCTGGTGCTCTCCTGGCTGGCTGCTCTTGATTGTTTCTGCTGGGCTGGAATCAGGGTGAAAGTGGTGGGAGACAAGAGGCAGACGGGAAGGGAATGAGCTGGCCAGGCTGAGCTGCTGCTGAGCTCATGGATTTCGGGTTCTGTGCACTTCAGTGTTTGGCCTTTTGAGGGCAGACTCCTTCCACAGTGTCAGCCCCGGCAGACAAAAATGATGGGGGACATGGCTCGAGTGTCTCTGACCCACAATAACTGTATTTCTCTTTGTGCTACTGAAATACCCGTTTAAAATGAGCTGTTTCGGGCATTATATTGAAGCATTCTATCAAGAGCAGTATGAAGCTAGTGATTTTTCCTAGATAAGGGTTTTGACAGCAATGTCTGGGAGTGCATTCACTTTGACCACCCATGCTGTGTATCTGCTACAAAGACAATTTTGTCTCCAGCTTCTTCATGAATTTCATTCTAGGTGAGGATTTAACTGAAGATTTAACCCTGCATTGATGTCCTGCAGTGCTGTTGATTTACATCTATAAACACAATTGGGAGGGGGTGGAATTAAAAGTTCTTCTTTTAATTTTTGTGTGGTTGGTTTATTTCAGAGCAATTTTCAATTTGTCCTATAGTTTCAAAGATTGATCTTTGCTAATTGTGTCGAGTGCTGCACTAACTTATGGAGAAACAGTTTCTTGCTTGATAAGGTGATGAATATTGGATACACCCGGCAACAATGGAAGGGCAGAAGATACAAGGGCAGAAGATACAAGATAACCAGAAATTTGAGGATTTCTTTCCTCAACAATTCCACGATTCCATTCTTCCAGTACACCCCCTGGTTTAGGGAGCTGTCCAAGCAGATGTGCTTTTACAGCCTTATTTTATTTGGTTCATGGACTGGAATCCCCTGACATTTCTGGTGGAAACTCCCAGTTTGTACAATTCCCACCAAACTGGGCAGCTAGAGCCATGCTGTCCTGTTGCTTTGATTTTTTAAGATTTTCTAAACTTTCTGATGTTTACATTTTTGTAAATGAACTTTCTCAAACAATTTCTGTAAATAACTTATTGTTTTGCATTCTTTTACGGAAGAAGAAAAATTTGATGGACTGTTGGTTTGTTCAGTGTCATTGGAGAGGTGGCACTTTTACCCTCCAATCCACTGCCACTTTTAAAAAAACTATAAATGTTAGAGTCAGAAAATAAACTTCCCTTTTTTCACCTTGAGAACAGCAGCGTGTGCACTCGTGTTGTTTCAGGTCCTATGGTGACACTGTCCCTGGGGCTCTCACTGGAGACACAGCCCTGTCAGCCCCAGAGGATTTGCAAGTCTCCTGCCTGCCTTTGTCACCTGTGCTGGTGGGTGCAGTGGGCTTGTGGAAGTACAGCAACCTGGCTTTGGCTGGTTTTGCTGGGAGGTCTCCACAGTGAAGCTGCTCTGAAGACGCTTCCCCAGCTAGGGACAGCCAGGTAGGTAAAGCAGAGGACAGCAGAGGAACAGGTGGAGGGGCTTTTTTGGGGCATTTTGCAGAACAGTGGCACCTCTGGCATCACCTGGGTCTCTTTATGTGTTTAACCTTTGCCAGGCTGGTGAAGGAAACCTCCTGTGCCCATCCTGGTGCCCATGTGTTTGTTTCCCAGCAGGGAGGCTGGGGAGGAATTGCATATAACTTGGCTCTGTGGGGAGGTGAGGAGCAATTTTGCTGTTATTTTTGAATTGTCTTCTGCAGTCACATAGGAAAAGCTTTTCTCACCATGCAGCAAAGGAAATGTAGGAAATGTTTCAATGTTTCTTTTTTTCTTTTTTTTTTTTTGTTATTTTTTTGATACAGGTCCATCTAATCAGCTCCACCCACACAGTGGTGGTGCAGCCAGATCTCCCACACTTCCTAATAACCATCTGCCTGTGCAATTAATGGCTTTTGGAGGAAAAGACTGAACCAGAGCTTTGAGTGCTTGCTTAAAATAACTGAAGTGTGTGTGTGTGGATGCTCTGGGATGGATTTTGGTGCTGAACACCCCCACTTGGCCATGTAAATTACAATGGAGCAACTGGCCCTTCCCATCGCGCCATTCAAACAGGGCAGGTTCCCCACCTGCTGTGTGAAAAATGAACAGCTGTGGCAACATGGTATTCCCAAAATACTCACTCCCAAGAGCTGAACACGGGGCTGATAATGTTGGTTTGAGCAGTACCATGGCTGCCATCCCGGTGTCTCTATCAGTGGGTGGGGAGAGAGGCAGGAAACAGGTCTGGAAGGAAATGCTTCCAAGTCTGCTTAAGAAACAGAGCAGAGATATTTAGCAGATCACAGAAGTAAGTTTGGCTTGTGTCAAGAATAAATATTTCCCAAGACAACAAATAAAAGCCCATGCAAGTTTTCCCTAGAAGCTCTCTAAAGGGGCAGGGGAGGGAATCACATGCTGAGCTACTGCTGTTCACAGCCCTCAGTCCTGTCCCATCTTGGAGACGTCCACATGGAGAAAGGCCATCCCATCTCCCTTCCAGTCTCCTTTTTCTTCTCTATATTAGGAAAAATAGTATTTCTGTCCACATGACCGTCTGTTCTGCAGTGCCTCCAAAAGCAGGAGGCCTTGGCCACCTCCTGGGGAGCCACAGTGGGACACAGGATTAGGCAGCCTGGCTGTAAGACCTGGCTTAAACTTGGATTTGGTCACAGAGTGTTGTAAGGTGCAAGGTAAGCCAAAACTGGGAGATTTGAAAGTGGTGAGAGAGCTGACCTAACTGGTGGCATTGCTAGAGGGGAGGATGCCAAACTGTGCCCCTCAGCAGGTCCCTTGGACTGAACCTGAGCAGCTTCAGTGGGAACTGCAGGACTGCAGAGCATGACCCTGACACCAGGCATCAGCTCACCTCAAGTTCTGGTGTGCTGGAGCTCCAGAGAAAGGTTTGTCAGCACCTAGAAGACATCTGTACTGCTACTCCTACTGCTACCCTGTGGCATTCACATTCTCTGGAAAAATCCCTTTGCCTAGGATTTTTCTCCTGGGAAGCTGAGAAGCCTCAGAGAAAAAGGAAAACAATTCTTATCTCATTTGCTTCTCCTGTGCTGTGCTCATGTGGAATGTGTTTGGAGATTGTTTACCCACAGGTGATTGTTTCACTGGATTCTGCTGGGAGTTGTTTTCACTCTTTGGCCAATCAGAGCCAAGCTGTGTTGGGACTCTGGAGAGAGTCAGGAGTTTTCATTATTATCTTTTTAGCATTCTGTAAGTATCCTTTCTGTATTCTTTTAGTATAGTTTAGTATTGTATTCTTTAATATAATATAGTATCATAAAATAATAAATTAACCTTCTGAGGACATGGAGTCAGATTCATCATTCCTTCCTGCCACGAGGGACCCCACAAATACAATACTGCCCTCGCATTTTTGTATTATTAGTACATCAGACTGACTTTCCAGCTGAGGGAAATCTAACCACAGAATCCAGTAGTGCTCACAGAGAGTTCAGGACCTCACTGGTGGGAGGCATGCTGGTGACAGGGCTGCCTTTCCCCACTGCCCCCCACTACCTGTGGGGGTCTTTGGAGCCCTGCAAATTCTGCCAGGGTTAAAGAGCAAATGCAGAGATTGTTTGGTGTGTGTTATCCCAGAAGACAACACCTTACTCCTTTCTTTGTCCTGTGTCACAGGCATCCTGGAATGTCAAGCAAGTTTAAAGGGAAAAACTACACGGGAGCAGCAAAAACCTGCATGGAAAATTCCTCATCCTCTTGTCTCTGCTCCAGTCTTCAGGTGTTTTAAAGTGTGGGGAGATTCCCGTGGGTGGGAATGTAAAATGTGTGTTTGTGTGGAGCTGGGATTGGTGTGTGGCTCTGTGGGAGAGGAGTTTTGGCTCCAGGGTTGTGTTTTTGTTATGTGAGATCTGTGCTGTGGCGTGTGGGAGATTTCAGGAAAGAAATTGCTGTTTCTGCCATCAAGGTAACTCCCACTGGGAGCAGAGCAACATTTTCACTTCTTCTGGGCTTGTCCTGAGCCCTTGCCAGGTGTTTGGTGTCCAGGGCACGCTGGAGATCAATATTCAACCAGCCTTGTGCCTGATTTGCACTGGGGATTTGAACTCCACATTCCCAGTTTCTGGGGGACACATCCTTAGTGGGGATGTAGGAAAAAGAGGGAAGGGAACTCTCCTGCTAAAGTGCATCTACTGTCTCTAAACTGCTCAGAATGTTTGGCTGCCACTGGGCCAACAGGGGAGGATGCAGTATTCTCTGCAGAGCTTGTGGGTGCTGCAAGGGGTGAGTCTGTGCCCCACAGAAGCTGTAAGTGATGGGAGTAGGTGGGTGAGGCTGTGCAGGAGCATTTTTGGGGTCTCCCTCACAGCAGCACCCCCAGTGCTGCACACATGAGCAGGAGAAGCCTGGAAGATCTGGGATTTCCCATGGTTTTAGGAGTCCTGAGTTAGGGACACTCCTGTTACATGTGCTGAGATTTCAGGGACTTGAAGATTAAGCCAGGTGAATATTTTTTTAATGCAACATGTGACAAGCACAGAAGATGTGAAGTCCAGGCACTTTCATGCTCTTTTCATGCTGAACTCTGCTGGAGCATGACCTTCCTCACCCCCATGGTCCTCCTCAGCCCCTCACCCCCCCATCCCCAGGTACAAAGCACAGTTTCACTTCTCTCTTACCCCTTTGTCCTCTCCCTCTGTTGGAAGCTGCCATCACCAAAGCCAGAGTGTTGCTCTTACTAATAGCAAGGTAATCAATTTGAGTCACTGTATACATTAGTAATGGCCATGTAATTCTAGTGCAAATTAGGTTTGGGCAGGCTGTGAAGCCTGAGATGTCTCGTCTTCCTGAGCAGAGCTTGGATTTACTGTCCTCTGGGGAAGGCCACAGTGAAACACCCCTCTGCCCCCCTCACAAATCCTCCCTTGATTGGATACAGTATAGTCATCTGATTAAAATTGTGCAGTGGTTCAGAAAATGATTTTCAGCCAGTGCTTCACAGTAAATTACTTTTTTTTTCCTTTCCACCAAGACAACAAATTTTTACCTCAAGTACAGCTGTACTGTAATACTGAAATGACAAGTATCAAGAAAAGCAAGATGCCAGTGAGGCAAAGATGGAGAGGGGCTGGGAAGCACCTGGCAGTGGTGGCACCCTGCCAAGGGACATCCCTGGAGCCCAAAGCCTGGTACCTGCTCCCAGCATGATGCTGCCACTCACACCCAGATCCCTTTTCCCACTGAGTCAGGTCTGCCTGTGCCATGGTCAGCATCCAGTGGGCAAATATCTGATGCCTTAGGATTTTAGCTTTTATATTTTAATTTATTTGTAGTCCTGTAATTCTTTAGTGAATAACTCTATCTCCATGTCCAGTGTGAGCTACTGCTTTCCCATTTTGGTCAGACACAACAATTCCTCTCCAGGCCTGGGAATCAAGGAAACCTCACTGTCTCAGGACCCAAGAAAAACTGAGTTGGGAGGGAGAAAACTTGGGATAAATAACTTAATTACCTGAAGCTGTTATTGGCATATGCAAATGGACCAAACTTATAAAAATATGAAAACCTGTGACCTGTTGCCCATTTTGGGTGTAGCCCCTGGTGGGGGGTTTCAAAATGTACTTGAGGGCCCTTCAATAAATATAACTACTTTTTATTCTCTTAATTTTGTCTGGCCTCTGTTTTTAGGTAGGCCAAGAATTGTATTTACTGGGACCCCTGTGGCAGGAAGGCAGGAATGATGAATCTGACTCCATGTTCTCAGAAGGATAATTTATTATTTTATGATACTATATTATGTTAAAGAATACTAAACTATACTATACCAAAAAATACAGAAAGGATACTTACAGAATGCTAAAAAGATAACAATGAAAACTCCTGACTCTCTCCAGAGTCCCAACACAGCTTGGCCCTGATTGGTGAATGAGTGAAAACAACTCACAGCAGAATCCAATGAAACAATCACCTGTGGGTAAACAATCTCCAAACACATTCCACATGGGCAAAACACAGGAGAAGCAAATGAGATAAGAATTGTTTTCCTTTTATCTGAGGCTTCTCAGCTTCCCAGGAGAAAAATCCTGGGTGAAGGAATTTTTCCAGAAAATGTGAAAGTGACCCCCAAGAAGGCACCATATCACAGTACTCACCTCTGTGTCCCTTCATGGGATGCCCCCTATCTTGTCCATACCTGTCACCAGACTGCCAGCTGTCACCAAAGTGTCACCAAATGGGAGGTGGATGGGAGGAGCACAGTGCCTGCCCCTCCTGACCCTGTCCTCTCCACCCTGATGGCCATGGCTACCCCTGGGGCAAGGAGAGCCCCAGGACAAGGTGCCCACCAGGGCCAGCCATGAAACCTTTCCCAGCTCCAGGTGTTAAATCAGCCACTTAACACTGAGCTGTCACGGAAGGAAATGCTCAGTTTTTCCTCAGTGCATGGAATGGTGTCTCCTGTTTTCCATGTGAGCACCCCAGTGATGCCTGGAGGCCCATCTGACCCTGATGCCTGATCCTGCACAGCTTGCTCATTGAAAACACTGCTGATCCTTCTTCTGCATGGGGAGAGCCTCCCCAAGGGGAATCCTCCTCTCCTTAATGTGCTGAGCCAAGGCCTTGGCAGGGAAGGATGAAATTTATGAACCCAAGATGAATCTCACCTTTCTTGCACTGCCCAAAGGAGGGTCAGGAGGTGCACCAGCCTGAAAAACTTTCTAAAAATCATCTTGTCTGCAGGAAGGTGTCTTTGGAGATGGCAACACTGTCCCAGTTTTGGCATGTTCAAGCCTTGAGTTGAACATGCAGCAGGCAGCCCTTCCTGGTGGGCTCTCATGGACCTTGTGCCCACCTCGCCAGTGCAGAGCCTGTGCTGGGTCTCCAGGCACTGGGCACCCTGGGCTGAGCCTTGCTCCCAGCACTTCCCACCCCATGGCAGAGACTGGGCCTCTGAAAGGAGGCAGGAAAAGGAAGAAAAACAGAAAAAAATAGCCCCTGCAGCAAATGTGTGCTGAGAGGGAGTGGTTGGTGGTAAGGAAAGGGGAGATGAGATTTTTTTTTTTTAATTAGAGATGGATAATTTATTATCTGTGTGCTCATGTGTCAATGTGTCTATGTGTCATTTGAAGTGCCTTTCAACTAGTGGCATTCCACTGCATTTATGTGGGTTGACACTGAGGTGAAGGTCTGAATCTACCATAATTTTTTGGCTTTCCTGCAGGAGCTGTGACAGCCTGGGGGAGTGGACAGCAACAGGCAGTAAAGCAGCTTTATGTGTGGTGTATTGAAAATATATGTTTGCATTCTAATAAATGTGAAACAGATTTCCTCCCTTTTGAGATTAAAAAGAATTAAATGGGAACTGCAAGTCTGCCAGTGGCAATGAACCACCTGCCTCATTAACAGCCTGGAATCAGGAGATAATCTACACATGGCACACACAAGTGGAGGAACTTTCTCACAACCAGAACCAGCTTCCTGTCAGAACTCAGTACATCCCTCTGGGGGTCCAAAGTTGCCAAGGACCCCGTCGGGGGGCTCAGAGACCCTGGCATGCTGCTCAAAACACCTGGGAATTTGATTTTGACCCTTGGAGCAAGTTACTAACTTTGTATGAGGACATGAAAGTCACACAGGTTTGAATAGTGTGATAACAAAATGATCACAGGGTGAAAATGTAGATTTTAGGATTTTTGCTATGAGGGTTATGGGGACAAGATTGAGGAATCTGGGCGTGTCTAACCTTTCTTCTTCTTGTTCTCCATTTTCTGCTGTGATGCTGGCACTTTGGGATTGGTCTAGAGTAGAAGTTCACTGTCTAACATAGGTGACAGGTATTGGGAATTAAGTGTAAATATGTGATATGTAGTTTGTAGTATAAAAGGACAACACCGCCCCGGGGGCAGTCAGAGTGCCTGTGGCTGCCCTGCTGAGCAGATCTTGGCTGGGCAGAAAGAAAATTTTATAGATAAGAATTAATAAACAACCTCAAAACCTAAAAGTGAAGAGTCCAGACTCGTTCTTCAGCCGCGCGGGCCAAAGCAGAGACACCCTGCACATCCCAGGGCAGCAAATATCAACAGCAACCTGAGAGCTTCCCACCTTTGCTGCAGCACAGGCTCTCCCCACTGTGGATTTGCTTCCTGAGCAGTGGGTAGTGTGAGGGAGGGAAGGCCTGTTAATTAAATTAAGAAAATATGCTCCACAGCATGTTGGCACTGAGCTGGAAAGGAGCAGCTCCATTGCCCACTCCCTCTCCTGATGCCCTCAGGACCATTCCTCACCAGGGATGATTTGTGCCTTCATCCACCCAGTCTGAAATGTCACATTTCCTGCTGCAATTAGAAGGATCTTGTACCCACAGGGTATATGTGTGTGCATCTTTTGGAGGGGGTGTTTTTGTGCCCTTTAGGTAAATGTTTTATTGAGCAGTGTCCAACACATAGCACAAGTAGAAAAGAGACAATGCTAAAGACTGTTATTGCAGCTTTCATGACCTTTCAGAGATTCCTGGGAGCTGGACAGAAGGAGTGGGCTTACAAAAGGAAGTGTGGTTTTGTTTCTAAGCTAAGGGACAGGAGAGATGTGGTTTCAGAGTGCTCAGTCTCCAAAAGGATCTGCTTTCACCCTGGCAGGGCTTGCCAACATGAGTCTGCTGGGACACAGCAGGAGCAGCTGCCCAGTCCCTCCTGAGGCCACCTGTGGGCAGCTGGCAGCAAAAGTCCATCACATTTTAGTGGAGAGAGGACAAAAAATGCCAGAGTTCACCTGGTGCAGGTGAAATCCCCCCATGGTGACACCCCCTGCCCAAGGGTGCCCAGCATCCCTGGAGGGCGTTGTGCCCAGGCAGTGGGGCTGCCTGAGCTGGGCAGAGGGCTGGAAAACCCGGTTTGGGGAACTCAAGGCAGCAGGGAGCATGCTGGTACCATGCAAAGTGGCAGCACAGTTTCTATCACAAGCTTGGCCCATGCCATCTGCCACTCTTCTGTGGGACACCTGGGCATAGGTGGGGTGGTGACAAGGGCTAGGGGCTTTTCTTCCTGAGAAATCTGGATAAAAGCAGCCAGAAGGAAGAGACACAGGCATTAATACAAGCCATTCTGTATTCACACTATTTAATTTACTAGTACAGGCATACCTGACCATGCCTCAAAGCCACCAAAGGACAGGCTTGCTTGAGGAGTTCATCCTAAATATGGGGTCCCTATGATTCTGACAATATATATGCAAAAACAGGATGAGATTTTCAGTTCCAGTAGCTGTTGAGTAGATCCTCTTTTTTAATGGAGCACAGAACAGATCCAACATGGTCTTGACTATGACATATAATTCAACAGGAATTATGTGTTTATTTCCTGCACGTGTGTAGGCATAAGATGTTCCTACCCAAATGGCTTAAAGGTTTTCAGGGGTGATCCTACAAACCCTTATTCACACAAGTATCATCAATTACTTCCAAGAGGGCTCTTCATAAAAAGGGAATTTTTCTCTTTGGAGATAGAGCTGTGTTGCCACTTCACTTTTGGGGTGACTTTGCACAGGTACCGGAAAATGGCCCAAAGTGTTTGTGGCTTGCAGATTGTTCCTCACTCATTTTTCTATCTATCTTACTGTTTTCATGTACTTTTCCCTTTTTTGTTTTTTTTTGGTGTTTTTTGTTTTTTTGTTTGTTTGTTTTATTTTGTTTTTATTTCACTTGTTCTTCCCCAGTTCCTTGGTGTTCTGGCACTGCCTTCACAAGGGGTTGCCCACTTCAGACAGGGCTGATCAGCAGAGAAAAATGACCAGATTTTGAATGTGCAAAAGGAAAAGCATGAAGCCAAACCTTAGTATGGGGAAGTTTTAATTACCCAGCCATGATTGCATTGCTCCAGCCCAGAGGAAATATGATTAATGCCATGGCTGTGCTTCTGGCATATGACTGCTGTCACATTCAGTGAGGACTTATTGAATATTACAGAGGTGTGACTAAAGAAAATGGTGAGCAGAAAGTGGAAGTGAGCAGACACAGTCCTATTCTGTGTGCCAGGAATTTCTAATTTGGGATTATGGGGAATGTCTATGTAGGAAGAGCAGGAATAAATTGCCATATTTTGTCATGAAAGAAAATCAAAGTTAGGCTTCAGGGAAAGCCATCCTAAGTATGAAGTGAGATGTGACACTGGCTCAAGTGATCCTTGGGTGTTGCTGAGTCTTCTCTGAGGGTGCTGGTCTCTGCTTTAAGCATGGCTTATTCCCTTTGGAGGTGACAGACATTGACTGAAAAACTCAGGAATGGTCCTGTGAGGAGAGGCCAAGGAGCAGCTCTGTCCTCCTGTGTGTGGCCTGCACTACAGGGTGGTGGTCTAATTTTCCATCTCTCTGGCCTGGCAGTGGTCCATCTTGGCCATTCCAGATCCAGAGCTGCATATGGAGAAAGCCTGAGTCTTGGCACAGCCACAGCCTGTGGGAGGAGGGAATTGAGGAGCTGCAGGTTTGACCCTGTCCTTGCTGCTTAGAAACCCAACCTCCCATCTGACAAATCCTCATTGTGCACAGAGCCAGCACATCCTGCCCAGGCTGAGTGCTGGCTCCCTCACTGGTGGTGTTTTGGAGAGCAGGAGCTCCTGTTTGATTTCACAAGGGAGTTCAAAGTGGCTGAAGATATTTGATGGGAGACCCAAGCTCCAGGAAAGGCAGGAATTCAGGTACCTGTCTCTGCCTGGTGCCTCCTGCTCTGCTGGTTCAGCTTCAGCTTCCTGGCTTCAACCTTCAGAGATCTCCTCCTGCTGAAGGCATGAGAGATTTAAGCACTCAGAATCATCCAATGTAGCAAGACAGGATTTAGGCAGTCAGGATCATCCCAATGTAGCAAGACATGATTTAGGCAGGATCATCCCAATATAGGAAGACATGATTTAGGCAGTCTGGTTCATCCCAATGTAGGAAGACCTGATGAAATAAACAGGACAGGAAACTTTTTCTCCTTTTAATGCCTTTATTAAAAGTGATCTGCTCAAGGTTGGGAAGCTCTGGGAGGAGGAATGTGCAGCTTTGTTCATTAGGAGCAGAGCTGGAGATTCCATCCTCACAAGAGCAGTGGGCATAGCCCCACATTTCTCAACATTCCAGTGCCTCCAGCCATGATCTTGCCCTCAGCTGAAGTATTTGCTTAGGGCAAGGGGCAACAAAGGTTTTCAGCATCTCTGCAGGCTCGGTACTCTGTTCCTCACGTCTAGACATCACTCTAATTTCTTAATTCTGTATTGGCTCGTTGTTTTTGGGGTCTTTTCGGTAAGTTTGATGGAGTTGCCTCCCATGGCATGCTGGTCTCGAGGCTATTTTGCATTTTCTCTGATGCCCCCCCTCCCCATGTCCATCCCCCCCCCAAAAAAAAATTGACCGATTTTTGTTTACAACACACGACTTAGGCAGTCAGGATCATCCCAATGTAGCAAGACATGACTTAGGCAGTCAGGATCACCCCAATGTAGTATGCACACAGTATTTTTGGTGTCCCTGAGCGCACATCAGTCCCCTCAGCAGATCACCCAAACGGTGCTGGCAGCCTCTGCTGTCAAACCCTTCTGGGATGCACTTTTATTCAGGAGTCAGCATCAAGGATTGCTCTGCCTGCCTTGAAACATGCAATTATCTCCTCGGAGAGGTGCAATTGTGGAGCCGGATTTGCTGCTGATGGAAAAGCTGTGTGCTGACCCTGATGGGGCAATGCCAGCCCCTGCCAGTGGCCGTGTGCCCCTTCCTCCCCGTGTGTGCCCTCTCATTATGGGCTCTGTCTTTAAAACAAAGACAGAGATGACAACCTCGGCCCATTTTCCTGCATTAGACAATTAGAACAGCAAACACAGAGGCTTTCCATCACTTCTCCTCTCAATACCCACCGTCAGTGTCTTCCTCCCAAATGAGTTTTTAACAGCTGTGTTGTTTCCAAACACGGTGCAGCACCATTAGCAGCTTCCCATAACAAGTGTATTACCTTTGAGCCGAGCATCACGGGGCTGAGCACCATTTCTTTCAGGGATGCAATTAGGCAGCTGATGGGGCGTGATATCTGCTCAGGTAATTGATCGAGGGCTGCTCGGCTGCTGCCCCCGTACCAGCGGAACAATCAATGGTGATGAGAAAAGTTTACTAAAAGAACTGGAAATGAGGGAACAGCGGGTGCTTGTGTGGTTTCACAGGCACTGCTCCCGTGTCCCTGGTGACAGGATTTCCCTGCCAGCTGTGCTGCAAACTCGGTTTGTGAAGGGCACCGAGGTGCCACTTGTCACCTGCTCCTTGAGGTCTCCCTAGGCAGGACTGGAAGCTTGCAGCACGTCCGTAATGCAGGTTATCATTTTTGATAGGAAAATTAACCCACAAACACCAGAGCTTTATGTCCAAAAAGGAAACAGAGGAGTCCTTTCTGGTTTCATTCGAATAAAGGGAGAGGCCATGGGGCATTCCCCTGGGATCTCTTGAATTTTTGGAAGACCCAGACTCCCTTTTTATCCCAATTTCCCGGCTGCATTTCCCGTCTCTCTTTCCCCATTGGCTGAGGTACTCGAGAGGTACAGACTTCCCAAAACACCTGATACCAAAGATTTCCCAAAGATTTCCCTCTAATATTTATATAGCCCTCCTATATATATGTATAATCCTCCTTGAGGTCTCCCTAGGCAGGACTGGAAGCTTGCAGCACGTCCGTAATTCAGGTTATCATTTTTGTTAGGAAAATTAACCCACAAACACCAGAGGTTTATGTCCAAAAAGGAAACAGAGGAGTCCTTTCTGGTTTCATTCGAATAAAGGGAGAGGCCATGGGGCATTCCCCTGGGATCTCTTGAATTTTTGGAGGATGCAGCCTCCTTTTTATCCCAGTTTCCCGGCTGCATTTCCCTTCTCTCTTTCCCCTTTGGCTGAGGTACTCGAGAGGTACAGACATCCTGGAATGCCTGATACCAAAGATTTCCCTCTAATGTATGACCCTCCCTTTTAATTCTTAATTCTTACAGAATTTAGGGGTTTTTCTTCCCCATTGTTTCTTTCATCTCTCAATGTCTAATTTCATTTATCAGCAAACTTAAAGTTTATTTGTAAAAGCAAATATCTTTTTCCATTCATCAATCAGTGGGATCCTTCCCATTGTTTCTTTTATCTCCCAGTGCTGGTTTTGTCTACCAGCAGACCCACAGCTTGTTTGTAAAGACAAATCCACTATTCCTCTCATTTTGAAGATGAATGACCAGATGGACAGGCTGTCTCAAGGTCAAACCAGGAGTCAGTGAAACCCAGAAGCCCTCGCCCCGTTTTGCAGGCTGAGCCTCTTGATTGAGTTACTGCACTGATTTTTTTCCCTTCTTTTCCTGTTGTAATGTTATTATCGCCTGCTTAATAAACTGCATGCATTAATGACCCATTACAACATTCTGGAGAAGTAAAATTAATTGGAAATTTCAATTGCTTGAAACTTGAACTGAAAAACCAAAAGAAAAACATTAAAGACAGTCATTTTGGCATAAGCCAAGCTCTAAAAGCTGCAGCTCAGCTGCTCTCTTATTTGTAGGTGTCCCAAGGGTCTAAGTTCCTTTTGGTCTACATTTATTCCCTCATTTTGAGTTTATATTAAACAAGATATATTCTGTACCCCATAAAGAAACCCAACCAACCAACAAAAAATACTCAACCAAATAAAACCTCAAAACAAGCTATGTATCAAAATGTTTTATTTCACAGGATTTTATGCACAGTAACACAATTGATTTGGAACTTCTCTCATCAACGTATGGATGACTGAGATGTGACAGGAACCCATCATGTCACACTTTGACTGTATCATCAGTCCTGATCAGTGATCAGTGATGGTTCACATCAAAAGAGCCCAGTGGTGGGCTGTAAAGATATTGAAAAGTATCAAAGAATCAGAAAAAATAAAGGGCAAAATTTATTTAAATTAAACCCAGGTCTTGCATTACACCCTTCTAAAGGATTAGGGGCATTGGCTGAATCATTAACATCACAGTATCCACAGTGGGACTCTGATTTTAGGTATTAAACTTTTCAGCGAATCATAATGTGCAAGTATGTAGGAGAAAGGGAGAGCAAGAACACAAACCTCAGCTCTGGAAAGTACTTCCTTGCTTGGCAGCAAGTGTGTTTCTGTGACATTGCATGTATTTAGCTGAATTTTATTTTATTGGGCTTGATCTTGAAGGTCTTTTCCAACCTTAATGATTCTACAATTCTGTGAAAAGAGGTGAATCAGGCACATGTGGCAGGAGGAAAAAGGCCTGTATTAAACCATGGCTGGAATTTGTGGCTGAGTCATGGGAGCAGTTTACAGATCAGCAAGGAGAATTTCAGAGGTACAAGAGGCATTAATCCAAATCCTGTGCTTCCCTCTTGAAGTGTCTTGCTCACAACCATTATAAATTGAATTATTCCTGGTCAGGAAAAAATGGGATGACTTCTTCCCATCTTATCAATCTTGTCCGATTTGTGAGACATTTGAGCCTAACTCCTGTTTATGATTGTCTTGTGCTTCTTGTGTGGAACCAACCACAGCTTCCCACCCTGAGAGGTTGTGGTTTCTGGGAGATTTTGGCAATGCTTTTGCAGCAACATTCCCACAACAGAACAAAAGATAAAGATGTGCTGGGCTTTTCCAGCTTGGGCCTGGCTTAGTGCTTGAGTATGGGTGTCACTGTCATATTTTCTGGAAAAATCCCCTTGCCAGGATTTCTTCTCCTGGGAAGCTGAGAAGCCTCAGAGAAAAAGGAAAACAATAATTATCTCATTTGCTTCTCCTGTGTTTTGCTGCTTTGGAATGTGGTTGGAGATTGTTTATCCAACATGCGAATTGTTTTAACTTAATGACCAATTACCAGCTGTGTTGGGACTCTGAAGAGAGTCACGAGTTTTCATTAGCATCTTGTTAAGCCTTCTGTAAGTATCCTTTCTCTATTCTTTAGTATAGTTTTATTACAGCATAATATCATATCATATCATAAAATAATAAATTAGCCTTCTAAGAACTTGGAGTCAGATTCATCATTTTCTTCCTGCCACGGGAGACCCCAAAATACCACATATGGGGGCAGCCTGGTACTACTTTTCTTTCTCTTGCTTTTTGTCTCTGTTTTCCAGAGTTTTTCATGCTTATCTACATGTTTGTGAGCACAGACACTTGCCAAGCAAAGGCACTCTTGCTGTGTAGTTTTTACAGCAGTTTTTAGGGACTCTCTTTGGTGCCCCTTTGGATGATGCTTGGGAAAACTACCAGTTCAAACCCCTCCCAGTGAAATGTGAGGTGAAGGGGTCAGAACTTTGCATCTTTCCAGCTCACAAATACCCCTTGACAAGCCACTTTCTGGCCTGACCCCCCTTTCAGACATCAGTTGATTGTCCTTCTCCTGACTTGAGGAGCAGCCTGAGAAGGGAAGAGAGATTTCTGAAGTGAAAAGTGCCCTGTGATGAGATAGAGGAGCCAAAGAGACACAAACTGCTCCTGGACTCCCAGCCTGTGGATAAGAAACTCTCGCTGACACTTATGAGTGAGAGAGGAAAAAATGCCTTAAACCCATGTGACACTTATGTAACTTCAGGCCTGGGATGTTTTTCTCACAAAGGAAGGACGAGTGTTGCCAGGGGCAGCTTTCATGACAAGAGCAAGCCAGTAACCTCTGAAAACAGAGAGTTCCCAAAAAACAGGCCTTCAGGAGAAGAAAGGATGTTCCACATCAGGCTCGTGCCCCTCTTGACTGCAGCAGGGTACAGAGGCTGCTGGTGGCTCCCAAAACTGGTGTAAGTCAAAGAACTGACACAAATGAGGTTTTGAGTGGAGCAAGGAGGATTTTTGATGTGGAGGATGCTGAAGAGTGGGAACACACAAGAAGAAGGGGAGGGAGGTGTTGGGAATGGGGTCACTTTGGAGCACAGGAGACCTGAATTTGGTGAGGTGGGCTCAAGGCAGTCATTTTTCTGGGAACTTCCTAAACCCAGCAGTTCCTCCTTATTCCTTAAAATCCTTTAATTTTCCTCCAAGAAACAGAGTGGGAGAGCACAGGAGGACTGGAGCAGGTCCTGTCCAACCTGAGTTTCCCTCTGAACCATTTGGGATGGTGCAAAGATGTAGGTGCTTAAGAGAAACCATTTAATACTGCACCTTTGTAGACACAAAATATGTGACACAGGAAGGGAAGGGAGGTGTGGAGGGTGATCACCATGGGTTAAATGTAGACCTGGACCTGTACAAGTCTTTGCCCAGGGCGTCCTCAAAAAGCTGCTGTTGGGTGGCCCATTAGCTGGTGATGGTCAGAGTGACATGCTGCACTCAGGAGGGGACTGCCCAACCTTGTCCAACCACATTTTGGCAATTTTGGACAAGTACTGGCAACAGAGAGAGTTCAGACTGACTGACCACCCACTTTAGGTGTTTGCTCCCTTGCTGGTTTCGTGAGAGCAGGAGGTGCCTCCAGAGGGGTGGGTTGGCAAATCTTACCCAGATGTCAATGAGTTCCTGCTCTGGGGCTTGTCTCCCCTCAGAGCTTTGCCTTCCTCCTCTCTCAAAGCACAAGAATCACCTCCACACTGGATTTCTACATCTTTCAAACCATGCCCTGCACCTCCTTCTGCTTCCCCGGCAGTGATGGGTTCACAGTCCTTCTGGAAGTCCTCTGCACAGGGACTGGTCTTCAAACTCCCCAGCCTGACTGCTTGGCTGTTAAATCACTATTTCTGTGCACTAGAGAGGTGTCTGGAGGCAACACAGGTAGCTGGCAGGGGTTGAAAAGGGATGGGCCTTTGTGCTTTCAGAGAATTTGGTGTGTCCCCCACAAATACTTCTCTGTAGTCCCTTCTACTGATATTTAATATTAGTGTGTCCCAGCTTGTCCTGGGCAAAAAAGACACCCCAGGGCAACGAGGCTCAGCAGGGTAAGTGTCATGCAAGGGGTATGTCTCACCTCACAGACACATTTCAGTCTCAGTGCTCTTGTTCTGCCTTGCAGTGCCCTATCCCTGTCCATGCTAGTGGATCCAAGGCAGCAGGAGAGCAAGAATCAGGGGTATCCGTGCAGTGACAGACCTTCCTCTGCGAGCTGCACCTTGTCAAGCTAAAATCTCCTGACCCTGGTGTGTGTGCTTAATCACGGTCCTGTTCCTCCTCTAAATCCCCCACCTCAGGTCAAGCTTTGAAAGAAAGGTCAGATCCGTTTGAAGGCTGTCCAGAGAGGGACTGAATCACTCAATCATGAGTCATTGAAAATTAAATTGATGCAAATGTTCATTTGACAACCTGTAAGTCTGGGGAGAGTTCCAGCCTGACCACACAGGCTTTGTGCCAATGCAGCTGGGCTTCCCCTGGCTTGGAGGAGGTTTTTGCAGCAGGTAAACAAGGGGTGGGAGAGTCCTCAGAACACCAGAATTATCTTTTCTTCCAAAAGCCTGACTCATGGCAGGAGGGGAATCTCTGCAGAGAGCCTGTGCCATCACTGTGTCACTGCCTGGCAGCACTCCTGATTAGTGACCCTCATTCTGGGCTGCTGGGTTTTCTGTTATCAGCATCAGAGGTGCTGGGCACAGCGATGCTGGCTGACTTGAAGAGCAGCTGAACATTCCCAGCTCTCCTAATAAATCATTAACTGCTCCAGAACCATCACTGAAGTGTACAAGGAAATAAGCAATTACCTCGTGCCCTAGAGGAGCAGATCCTGTCCAGAACTAGAAAGTGTCTGGGGATAACAATGTAACCAAAATAATCAGATGCTCTTTTGTGTTTGTTAAATTCAGGATTATATTCATAACTTTGTTCCTCCCTTCCCAAAAGTAGGGGGTGATTAACTGTGAAGCAGCATTACTGGCATTGACTGACCTTGCATGAGCACAGTTGTGACATTTTGCTCTGACCTTTGCATGGGTCTGAATGACCAGAGCAAAAATAAGGAAAAGGAGAAATAGGATCTGTATTTCACAGAATCCCAGATTCATTTAGGTTGGAAAAGACTTCTAAGATCCAACCTTTGAATGATCACCACTGTGTCAACAGGACCAAAGCCCAGAATGCTGAGTCAAATCATTCCCTGGGCACCTCAAGGGATGGGGACCCCATCACCTCCCTGGGCAGCCCATTCCAGTGCCTGACCACCCCTTTTGTGAGGAAATTTCTTTGTGGTGTCCAACCTGAACCTGCCCTGGCTCAGCCTGAGGCTGTGTCATCTCATCCTGTCACTGTTTCCCGGGAGCAGAGCCTGACCCCAGCTGGCTGCACCCTCCTGGCAGGAGCTGTAGGAGTGAGAAGGTCTCACTGAGCCTCCTTTTCTCCAGGTTGAGCCCCCCTGAGCTCCCTCAGCTGCTGCTCACAGAATTCACTCCCCAGACCTTTCTCCAGCTCTGCTGCACTTCTCTGGACATGTTCCAGACCCTCAATGTCCTTCTTGAAGTGAATATTGCCACATAGAGACAAGGGGTTTAAGGCTGGGCAGCCCAGCTCAGACAAGTGGAAAAAGGCCAGAATTGAGGTTATCTCTGCGGTGCTGCAGCAGAACATCAAAAGGATGCTGAGTCCTGTACAAACTTTAAAGAGAAATCTAGCTAAAGATAGGTTTCTTAGCAAAATACAGCCATGTCAGAGAGCTACATCACTGTGACATTTGAAATGCCCTTTATTTTCAGGTTATGATTTAATGCAGACATAGGATGACTTGTTTTGTCAAAGGCAGAGCCCACTCAGAAAGCCTGAACTTCTCCTTTTTTTAGGACTGACCACTAAGCCTTGGGACTTTTATTTGCCCTTTATCTAAAGAACAATTCTGGCCTGATACATTTTAAGTTGCATTTTTCATTGCTTTTTAATTTTTAATTGCCTCCCAGCTCAGGAGGCAGTCAGAACTTACTTTCAAATAAGATTTACTGTATTACTTGTATACCTAATCAGACAATTGCTATGTTTATCTTAATCATGTATATTACTTCATTTATTTCAACACAGGTTCCCTTTGAATATCATTTCAAAGCATCATGACAGGCCTCCAGTTAGTAAACAAGAGCTTAAAAGAACTTTTATGGGTGATACTGTAATTAAATATTAAATGAAACACTGACCTCTCTTATTTAAAGATGGTAAACCCATACCTTCTTTATATTTGTAAATTTTTTCTTTTTACATATAAATAAATAAATAAATAAGTGTAGAGGCTTCATAAAAGCTTTGTGGGTTTCTTATCCTCATGTTTTCCACATTTTCTGACAGCTTTGGACTGTATCTGACTGCGTGGTTATTTCATTTGGGAACTGATAAATTGCTGCAAGTCAAACAGAAGCAGTTCTAAACTTTGGCCCAAGAGGTGAATGATATTTTAGAGGGAAGACTTTCCTGCCACTTTTCCTTGTGCAAGCTGATTTATTTGCTCTGGAACAGGCTGCACTCACCGCATTTCCTGGCTGGAGTGGAAGTCCTGGGATTCCCATAGGGGAGACTGAACTCAACAAGCTCTCAAGACAAAAATTGTTCAAGACAAATAATTTGGACAAAGCTGGGAAGAAGTACTAAATAGAACTGAAATCTCTGATAACCAGCCAAGGGTAGGGGAAGTGTAAAATACCAAGGGATGAGTTCTGCTCTTTTTTTTTCAGCATCATTTCTCTGCAAATAGCACAAGTAACATTCCTGCAGGGCAGGCATGCTGGAGATGACTAAAATTTAAAGTGTTTAGTTTGCTTAGGCAGGAAAACAGGAAAGAACAAAGTTTCTCAGTGTAAACTGAAATTTCATGTCTGTCACACTGATTTTGTCCCAGAGGAAAAAACTCGATCAGACAAACAGAACCTATGGGATAAAATGTGAAAGCCAGAGAAGTAAAAATTTCCAGGCTCAGCCAGTTTATTGATTTTCTTTCAGCAACACAGAGATCATTTGCCACATTACCAGCTACTGCAGATTTACCTTACATTGCAAAATAACTTGATGATTGACTTGAGGCTCTGAGCATCAGCAGCAAGGCAGAGCTGAGTCTGACTTTCATTACAAGGTCTCACCCAGATAAAGTCCAGCTGCTGTGGCAGAGGTGAAGTAAGCACAAGGCCAGCTCTCCTGAAACCTAAATTCTCATCAAAGAACAAAAAAAAAAAAAAAACAAAAACCAAAAACAAACCCAAAAAAACAAACCAGAAAAAAACACAAAGAAACCCAAACCAGAAAAACCTCCCCCCCCCCAAAAAAACGAAAGAGAAATTCCAAAATGAAAATAATGAAGTGCACACAGTCTCAGCCATTAGATCTTGGTTCTTCATGGTGTTCCTCAGTGAGGATGGGGTGGATATTGGTGGTGGCATAAGGAGCATCAGTCCTTGGAAGGGGATTGAGGGAATGTATGAGTGCTAAGAGCAGACTGCATCACCCCAAACTTACCTGGCAGTGAGCTTACACCCCCTGGGTCTCTGATTTGTTCATACAGATGAAGGCTTGGCTAGCTTGTGCAGGCTGAGGATGAGGATGAAGAAAAGGTCAATGGCAGTGAGCAGCACTGCCACCTTCACAAGACTCCTGTGGTCCTTGGAGGGGCTTGAGAGGCATCACAGCCCCCCAGGGATGCAGCACAGTCAGAGTCATGCAAAGCATCCCGCATCCAGCTCTGCCCTCACTTGATTGTTTGTTATTGTCATTGCCATTTCCCTCTTTTTGAAAAAGAGGGGAGGTTTTTATTTTATTTTATTTTATTTTAATTTTATTTTATTTTATTTTTGGATCTCACTGAACCTTTGGAAGGGAAGGGAAATGTATGTGGGAGGAGAGAGGGAGAGGTCCTGGCATGGCTGTTACTAGAGCCAGGGCTAATGGCTGGGACATTTGATAAATAATTCTGTTTAATTTAAGCCTCAGGAGTTTCTAATCAAATTGCATCACCTGTGGTTCTGCTGCTTTTCCCCAGGCTGGAGAGAGGGAAGGAAAAAAAGCCGACAGAAAACCCTGACCTTTGCTACAGCCAGCTGTGAATGGAGAATTTCCAAGCCTGAGTGAGCCAGGGCAAGTTGAAGGGAAGCGTGTTCTCTCTAAGAGCCCTTTTCCTGGAGAGCCCAGGGGATGGATGCTGAGCCAAAGCACTGTCTGAAGGAGCCTGGCAGCTGCTGGGGTTATCAGGGGCACCAAGCCAGCCAAACAGCAGAGGGGATGTGGAGAGACAGCTCTGCCTTGCTCAGTGGCAGAGCAAGAGGCACATGGTCCCCCAAAAAGCTCACCCCAAAATCAAACCCCAGCTTTTGCATTTCCCTCCATCAGCTCATGGGTAGCATAAGCCTGGAGGTGAAAGGGAAAAAAATGCCTTGATGCTGCTGAGGTTGATGTGCTGTAACATGGGTAGGGCAATAATAGTCCATCCTAGAGCTAGGAGGGCTACAGGACATCTGATTTTAATAGTTGCTGCTCTTTTAAGGGCAAAAGCAGAGTTATCAACTGGAAAATAAAAGAAAAGAATTTTCTTTTATTAAAAATATAGAAATAAAAAAATATTTTATTTAAAAATGAAGAGAATTTTTAAAGTTTTTCTTCATTATATTGGTTCAACTGGCATCAATGTCCCAGAAACTGCAACTGCCTTACTGCAATATTTTGAAAATATCTGAGACCTCAGGTTGGGAAAACAAAGCTTGGAAAGCAATGGTTGGAGAAGGCTGTGATGACCTGGAGGGTGTCTGATGTCCATCCTCACTGAACTGGCAGTAAATCTGAAAGGGATAACTGCATTTTGACCTTGGTATGAATTCTTTAGTTCCCAGCTCCACAAGCACAGGGTTAGATTTCTGCTGTGCAGACAGAACTGGGCACACACCTTTGTTAGCTCTGAGTCATCCATGCAAGCTCTGCTCAGGTGAGAAGGGGCAGGGGAGATGTGGAGTGGCCCCAGAAGCAGATGCTGCTGCACAGAAGCCCTGGTCTCTCCTGCTCACTCTGCACAGAATTTTTCTCTCTGTGTTACTATTGGGAAGTGGCTGGGCTGTAGCTGGGAGCAAAGAGGGATGCAGACATTATGAGTTAGCCAGAAAAAGACATCCTTATTTTGGGTAAAGAAAAAAAATAATAAAAGGGAAGTCTGGAGAGGGATTTAACTCTAGAGTGCTCACACAGCTTAAAAATGTTCCTGTTTGAGGCAGAGCTTCAAAATTTGGTAAGTCTGGACACAGTGAAGGGAATGATGTGGGGAAAGCCCAGGGGATGTGTAGGAAAAGGGGACAGATTTGCAGAGGTTCATCAGAGGGGCCAGGAAACCCAGCAAAGGGCTCAGAGCATGCATGGCAAAGCAAATTTAATATTGGCTGGGAGAACAATGTGATGAGTCCCTTTTAGGGCTCAGGAAAGAAAACCAGCAGGAATTACAGCACACAGCACATGTTCAGAATCAGCCCCATGGTCCAAGGCAGTGCACAGGGAATTACTGAGAAGGGGAACATGAAGGGACATGGATTGTGGGCATGGGAAAGGGCAGAAAAATTCAAGAACAGAGCCCTGTAGATGCAGATGACACTATGAACCACCCACAGAAACCGATCTGGGAATACCCATCCCATCCATGGAGAGGAGAGGAAGCAGAAGCATTTCTGGTGGGTCATCCAGGTTGTGCTGGGACCCCACCACCATGAAACCACTGCTCAGGCCATCCCTCCTGCAAGGGAGGGCTGAGACTGGGAGACAAAGGGTGCCTGAAGCCAAGTCTGAGGCACGGCTCTGTTTGTGGACGGGTGAAGCTTGTGCCAAACAAGCCGAGGGCTCACATCGAGCCCCAGCCCTTCAAACTCATTTTGAGGGATAATTTTTACTCTGTTTAGACCAAAGACCAGGCCAGCCCTTAAAGACAGCCCCATCCCAAGCAGATCCACAGCCAGCTGTCTCTTGCAATCAGATCAGGGCAGGCAAAAGCCCATCCAAACTGCAGTACATGGGTTTTTGGAGGAGCCATGTGAGAGCCAGCCCTTGCCTTTGGGAACCAACCACGGGGTGAGGAGCAGGGTGACTTTTATTTTAGCAAGGACACAAGCAAGAAGACACCACAGTGATCATCTGATTTGCCTTTCTGCGTGGTGAGGGAAGGTCATGAGGATGTGCCCAGCGATTCCTGCAGCATTCCCAGGCTTTTTGGGTGAGGTGATGGGCACCAGCTGCAACATTTCTAATTCCCTGCCTGCTCCCCTAGTGTGTGCCTACCCATAGCCCAAAAAAGAGAGATAAATGCAGATTTCAGGAGAATATTATGCTAAGGATAATTACACTAGAGCTGCACTGCTCACATGGATGTGTTTGGGGGGTGTGTGCCATCGTTTGGGAGGATGGAGCACATGCTCAGGCAACACTGACCCTGCCATTTCCATGCCATTGATTTTTTAAAGGAAACATTCAATAATAATCCCATTTAGTCTGGTTAGGCAGAGGCCTGTATTATTCAACTGATAAAGAGAAGGTAAGGCTTCGGAAGCTTCACACTTGTTGCAGGAGTAACAGCTGAAGTTTGGGCTAGGACATAAATCCTCCTGGAAACCTGGGTTAAATGCTACAATATTCATACTGAATTTTTATTTCCCTGACATCTGCAGCCTTAAGCTGGGCATGAGGGAGCTGCACACAGAATCTGGAGAGGTTTGGTGCCTTAGTGTAGGACCAGGAAGGCTGAATGGCAGAAAGCTCCCTAGGCTGTCTTACAGGAGCGTGAAAAAAGTGCCAATGTCTTCAATTCTGCCCTTTGCCCAAAAATTACAGGTCTTCCAGTGGGAGTTCCTGCACACTCAGGCTTTGTAAACTGTAATGAAGGAACTGCTGAATAGCAATTTTAAAGAAGCACATTTTCAATGTAGCTCTTGGAAGTTGGAATTAGTGATAATTCCTGTGTAGATTTAAACATTTATAAAAATGCCATGCCCTCTGCATAAGGAAACCCTGGATCTGAGTTTTTTGAAGTGCTTGGACCTACATTATTAGAGGATCTTCAGGCTGGACTATCACAAGCACTGACCATTTATTTTGGTGTCTGTACACAATCTCTTTAAAAATGCAGTCCTAGTCATACCTACATAAATTCCCCCAAATAATCTGCTGATAAATATCCCCTGAAGGCAAAAATGCCAAATTTACATAGCCTTCAATTCAAAGCTGAATTTACTTTCTTTTCTTCTATGTCAGACTACTTGAATTACTTGAAACAATAATGGAGCTGGATTATTGCAACATCTACATCCATATTTTAGTTGCAGTTAAACTTTCTGAAGCAAAGCCCCCAGTTTATTTAATGGAACCAAACACTTTGTTTCCAAACGAAAAAAAAGAAAAGACTGTGCAAATACAATCATTATAATCCAATTCCAGAAGAACTAAGAAAAAGATCAATCCAGAATTCATTAAATACCTTATGTGTCAAGATGACCTTTAAGGTTTGCTGGTAGTCTACATTTTCAAATTTTTAGGCCTTTTTTTTTGCAGACTCTCGGAGTGAACAAAGCAGCACTGATGATATTTATTGCTTAGCAAGTGGAGGATTTTCTGATCATTTTACATCTACAAATTATTTTCTGCATCAGGATAACAGTTCTGGGCTTCAGACTACAAGAGACATAAGGTGCCCTGGACATTCAGGCTTTGTGAGCTCCTTTTCCACCAGAGTGGAGGAGAAAGAGTTGTTTCAAAGAAAGCATCAGGGCTGCATCTGCCACCCAACCCCCTTGAAGGAACACACACCACACCTTTCTCATCCTTACACCCAGAGAGAAAGAATTTTTCTGACCAGAGAACTAACTTGGCCCAAATCTGGCATCATCCTCAGGGGTTTTCCAAAATCTGGCATCATCCTCAGGGCTGCTCCTGGATGGAGTTTGGTCCCATGTCCTCTTTCCCCTGAAAACTAAACTGTTTTGAAAACAATTTGTGTTTTACTGAGGAGAATTCTGCACCAATCTGTTACATTCTGGTGTCTCCCAAGACAGGAAATTATTGTAAAATTGGGTATTTCAGGTGACTGAATTCTAGATTAAATACAGAAGCCCAAATTAGGGAGGCAAACCAAGGACAGGATTGGCAGAAACAAGGCTGTTGGCATGGGAAGTCACCCATCCAGAGAGAGAAAATGGCCTTGCTCCTGCCTTGGTTTGGATGAAAGCTCTGAAACTGCTGATACTGGTGACTGTCACAGACATATTGTCTGAAAAATCCTTTCCTTAGGATTTTACTCCTGAGAAGCTGAGAGGCCTCAGGAGCAAAATGTAAACAATGGTTATCTGCTGCTGTGGAATGCAACAGGTGCATCTGGGATTGGGCTCATGTGGTTGTTTCTAATTAATGGCCAATCACAGTCAGCTGGCTCGGACTGTCTCGGTCAGTCACAAGCCTTTGTTATCATTCCTATTCCTTTCAAGCCTTCTGATTAAGTCCTTTCTTCTATTCTTTTAGTATAGTTTTAATATAATATATATCATAAAATAATAAATCAAGCCTTCTGAAACATGGAGTCAACATTCTCATCTCTTCCCTCATCCTAAGACCCCTGCAAATACCTCCACAGGTGACCAAAATTCTGGCTTGTGACCTGGTATCTCCTGTGATGTGTGACACCTGGCACAAAGTAGAAGTTGCTGCTGGATCTCGTGCCTGCTGGAAAAGTGGAAGTCTAGTTCTTTAGGGAAGATCCTCTCTACCCCAAGGCATGTCCCATACCTGCAGTTTTAGGGCTAAGAAAATCAGATTTTGCCCATACAGGTGAGAAGTCATGAGGCAGGGCACTGAGCATGACCCAAGGCTCCTGGGTTTCTTTGAAAACCATCTCCCTCGGGATTTCCATGTGCCTCATCACTCCAATGCCTGGCCACAAGAGAAAGAGAGAAAATAATCAATAATCATTTATGGAATTTGCAGGCAACCCCCGCCAAGGGGAGAGGATGATGAGGAGGACTCCACTGATATCAGAAGGCTAATTAATTACTTTATTATACTATATTATTCTATACTATATTACATTATGTTACATTATATCTAAAGTGAACCTGCCAAGCACTCCACTCTGCACACACTGCACAGAATCTCGTGACTGTCACCGACAGTCCTGACACACACACACACACCTGGCCCTGCCAGGCCAAGGAACAAAACACCATCAATGTGGGTAAACAATCTCCATATTGCATTCTGCTTTGGCACTAACACAGGCACAGCAAATGGTAAGAATTGTTTTTCCTTTCTCTGAGGTTCAGTGAATGTGAAACCCAGAAATATTCTTAGGAAGAATTGTGCCTTGCTTTTCTCTGTGAAGAGAAATGTGGTGACAGTAATTTGCTTATGTGGGATGGGAATTGGGGCGGCATGGGGAGGCTTTGCCCATGGTTTCACATAAAGGCTGGGGCAGAGCAGGACACACATCCAAGCACTGTCATTGTGTTTTTCCTGCAGCAGAGACCTTTCCTGCCAGAGAGAAAGGGCCTGATTGACAGCACAAAGGGGAAAGACCTCGCTTTCCCCTGCAAAACAGGTACATCCCTCTTGTGAAAAACCACCTGCCAAGCCCTCAGCTCTCTGCTATGCCTATTAATAATCACTTCCTGTGCTTTCCACAGCTTTCTGATGCAGATACTTGACCTCTTGTGGTTGTGTCCAGATGCCCCACTCATGTTACAGGGGATATCCAGCCCCATGGTGCTGGGGCTGGGTTGGAGCTCCCTGCTCCTCGCTGTCCCTCCCTGGGGCCCGTGTGCCGCTGGCCCCGCTTTCATCTCCGCTGCCACCCGACGCCGTTCCTCTCCTCGCTGCCCTGGCAGCCCTCCACAGGCCCTGAGCAGATTTAAACACCAGGTTGCACCTGTTGGTTGAGCTGTTGATTGGGAGGAACCCCAGTGGAAAGTGAGCCCATGTGTCCGGCTGAGCCGGCGCTCTGCGCTAATGGAAAAGCGCTAAAGCCACCAGCATGTTCCTCCAGGCTATTTGTATCCCGTGCCCCTGCCTTATTGACTGCCTCCTTGGAGAGGAATTCTGCTGCTTAACTGATTGTAACCCTTCTTTCTCTCTTTCTTTTTTTCCCTTCCCTTTTCTGCCCATCCAGCAGCGTCAGGACTGGATTTCTCACATTTATTTGGTCACTGCTGTGCAGCAGGAGGTGATTTTAGGACAGTAGGCAGCACATCCTCCTTCCTCCGCACCATGTGTTAGGGAGCTTGATGTTGTCCCAGCACAGTGTCTTTCCTCAATGAAAAACAAGTGGGGTTTATTCAACCCTGGCTTTCCAGAACCACTCCATTCACCTCCATACTCTCTTTTGCACAAAGAGTTGCATTTTCCCAAGTAGTTTCCTCATTTTGTGGCTTCATATGTATCTATGTGTGGGCCCCAGGAATGGGGGCTTCACAAGCGAAGGATGTGAAAGAAACACTGGCTGGGCACCTTCACTCAAGGAGCAGAATCACAGAATAAGCTGAATTGGAAAGGACCCACAAGAATCATTGAGTTTAACTCCTGGCCCTGACAGGACACCCCAAGATTCACACCATGTGCCTTGAGAGCATTTTTCAAATGCTTCTTGAGCTCTGCCATGTTTTGTGCTGTGACCACTGTCCTGGGGAGCCTGTTCCAGTGCCCAGCCACCCTCTGGATGAAGAACCTTTTCCTAATATCCAACCTAAATTCCCCCTGACACAACTTTGAGCTGTTTCCTTGGGTCCCTTCACTGGTCATAGAGAGCAGAGATCTGTGCCTGCCCCTCCGCTTCCCCTCATGAGGAAGCTGCAGATCATGATGAGATCTCCCCTCAGTCTCCCCTTCTCCAGGCTGAACAAACCTGCCTGCAAGAGTCCCTAAAAACACCATATCAACACAGCAAGCTGAGTTCTCCCTGGTGAGAATATCCACCAACCAGGAGAACCATAAACCTGGGACCTTATGGCAACCCAGAAGTGACTCTGGAGGGAAGTAGGGACAATGCATTTTCCTTTTTCCTGTTAAAAACTCACATATTAAACACAGTCTCAGGCACCCTGTGGCAGCCTGTATCTGGATACCTCACAACAGGCCATAAGGAGCTTTCAGAAGTCCCTCAAACAAGCTTCTTCCTATCTCCCATCAGCCAGCACCTTCTCAGGGTGGCTCAGCTCTGATAAGAGATGTCCTCATTCTCTTCGGGTTCGCAGTGTGACAAACGTGTTCGTCCAGGTGCTGCTGAGGAGGGATGATACCATGGGTATTAGGCAACAAGGAGAGTGGAGAGGGAGGGCAAAACAGCCTGACAGCTCCTTCTCAAGTAGACCATCAACCTCTATCTGCTAGGAAATTTAAAATAAATCAGGGAATAGTTCTTTTCTACAACTTTCCTTCATTTTTCCACTGGCTAGCAGGCAGGCTTTTGCATCCAGCAAAAATAACAGGCATTTCCATGAGCTGTTTATTTGACAGGGTATTAGAGGAAGGTAAATGATTAGGTCTCGGGGGGTGTTAATGGGGCCATTTCATGCTGTGGTGATTGGTGGACTGATAGAATGGATTATGTGCCTGTAATGATCATTTTTTGCTGCTGGGTGGTCACAATTTCCCATTGAAAATCTGCTTGTCAGGGCACCAAGACATTTTCCCGTGGGCGTTCCTTATTGTTATTTAAAGGTAAAAAAATACTTTCAAATGCACAAATTAAGCTTGGTTGCCAACAGGAAACAGATAAAGTTTGGAAAAAAAGAAAAAAAAAACAAAAAAAAGAAAAGCCGCTGGGAATCTGACAGCCGTCCCCACATGCAGCCACACTCCTGCGGGATGGGGGGATGCGTGGGCTGTCACCGGCCCCCACACTCTGCTTTGACGTGGAGAGCTGGGAATCAATCACTTTGATGTCTTATCTTATCCCTGAAGAGAGATAGCAGGGCTTGCTCGGTGGCTGCAGCAGTGCCTCTCCAAGAGCCCCTTTTGAAGTGCTGGAGCAGCACTCGAGAGGCTGCTGCGGGAGCGGAGGAGCTGACACCAGCCCTGAGCAAAATGCCTGCAAGAGTCCCTAAAACACCACATCCACCGGGGACCTGGGGAGGGGGATGTCTTTGTGCTGGGGGGCATCTCCCCTTGTCACCCATGGGTGTCACAGTGGGGGCTGGCAGTGGGTGGTTTTGGGCAAACATCTCCCACCCATGGGTGCCTCTGCCCCGGGCATGTTCACGGCTCTGCTGGGTTTGGTTTCCACAGAGATTCACTTGCTGAGTGTGGAGATGGCAGAAACAGGCAGGGAGGTGTTCACATGTGTTCCTCTGAGTCTCAGGGCTGAGCTATCTCACTGGCATTTGGGCATCCAAACTCAGCTGCTGATTCCATCCCTGGCAAATCTCTGTGGACAGCATGAACTGGGCTCCTATCAATGCCCTTAGTAAGAATCTTATTCTATCCCCACCCAGTCAGTCCCTACACAGGTTGTTTCTTGTTCTTTCTGGTTTGTTCTTCCTACCATCCAGCAGACACAACCTCTTCTATGCTCCCACAGACCTAAAAGGCTAAAGTTTACTCCAAATTTACATTATCCAAATTTGCAACAGTATTTTTCCTGGCCTTTGGCAAGCAGAGTACTACTCTGCACTTCACCATCCCTTTGTGTTGGCTGGCACACCTCTCTGCTTTTGTCTTCCTTTTGCATCAGGCAGAGCAGTCAGATTGTGTTTTCAAGACCTCTCCTGTCCGTTTCTTTCTGCCTCTTTCTGCCCAGCTCTAACCTGCCCCACACCTTCTCCTTGTCACGCATGCAATTTTTGAACAAGCAATTTTGTGTTTTCCTATAGGCACCTAGAAATATCTGTAAAGTGCCCTCATTGCCCTCCTTTGAACTTGCCTTGCTGCAAGAGAGCCCTGGGTAATAATTAAGTCTTTGATGGACGAGTATCATGGCCACGATGCTGACAGATACCACTTCATCATTTCCCAGTAATCCATTGCACCTGTTATTAAATGTTTTCTTTCCTTCAGCCTGGAAACTCTTGTGAGGGTTTTTTATTTGGCATTTTTAGACCCCGGAACAAAGATATCCTAGACTTTCTCAAGTGCTATAGGAACTTAAGTGCCAAATAAAAGAATAGTCATTTAGAGCTGACCTCTTCTATGTAGTTCAGAGCTGAGGATAAAAATTGGTTGAGCTGCTTTCAAAATTTTCTCCTTTATGCATCATTTGAATGGAATCCAAAGCCTCTTTCCTTTGTCAGCTTGGCTAGTTTGTTCACAGTGCCACTGTGAAAATTCCTTCCTTCTGGTGGGTTTTTTGGTGGCTTTTATTTGTTTCTTTGTTTCTTTGCTTTGTTGCTGTTTTTGCTTGAATGCTTTTGTTGGGTTTTGTTTGTTTGTTCATTTTTTGTTTCCTTTTTTTTTTTTCCCAAAAAATTGAAGTCTTGAGGTTTTAACAAAAATCTTTTCCCTGCCTGCCCCCCACATCACTGCTGTGGTGTATCACAGCCCCTGTGTACCATGCAGATCCTGAAAACAGCATTTTGAGACATGACCAGATGGATTCACAAAGTATAAACTGCTGCCATCCGTCACCAGAAACCTCCTGAGTAACATTTTTTCCCTTGCTTTTAGTAATCAGTCCAAATGGAAAGCACAAAGCAATGGAAAGCAGACCCTCCTTGGTTTAAAGAGAATAAAGTGCTGGGTCAAACCCCTGACAGACAATAGCTGAATGAATTTCACAGAATGAATTTCACAATGAATTTGCCCCCATCAGCCTGACACCCAGATGAGATTCCAGCTGCTTTTTGCAGAGCTGATCCATGGGTGTGTCCTGGTGCTGACACAAAATCTTTGCACCAGGAGGAGCCATTCCTAGGTCTTGTCCTATTTCATAGAATAATAAAGCTGGAAAAGACCTCTGAGATCATCAAGTCCAACCATTAAACCAGCCCAGCCAGGTCCACCATTAACCATGTCCCCAAGCATCACACCTGCACATTTTCTGAACATTTCCAGGGATGATGATTCCACCATTTCCTGGCAGCCTGTTCCAATGGCTGGCCACCCTTTCAGTGAAGAAAGACTTCAACATCCTCCTTCCTCATCCGCAAACCCCAACATTTCTTGCACACCCTGGTGGATCACATTGCCCATTTATCCAGCCCAGGCCTCCTTTATGAGCTTCATCCTTGGTGATCAGCAGAAACAACTGTCCAAGTGGCATGATGAATGAAATGTCTGCCTCCAGTACCCCTGCTGGCAGTATAAAGTCCAAATTATAAACCTGAAGGCAATATCAGGGTAGTGTCTCCTCAAAGCTTTCTCTGTTGGCCCGTCTACACCTCATTTTCTCTTCATCAGTCTGAGTCATTTTAAAATGTCACATTTTCCTGGCCTTAAATGAGAACACTCATAGCATTTTATTCTGTATTTTTTTCAATTTTGAATCCTATGGATTCTGAAGGTGAAATTGTTTAATTAAAGGAGTCCAATTCTGCTTCAATTTATATAGCCAAATATTAGAATATAATGCTGTGAGATGAAGTCACCCAGATCCCAATATTCACCTGGCAAGAGTATTTGCTAGCAAATCATGGCTGAAAGTTGTTGCTTTAAGCTATTATTACACTGTGGAGAAAAAGTGACTTGGTGGCAGGATTCCTTCAGGGCCTGGGCAAAACTGATTGCATTTTTTACTAAATTACTGTTTAGCAATCCAAAGATGTTCTTTGCTATTTGCTGGCATGTGAAAAGACACACTAAATGGCACTTGGGGGTTAATTTTCATGACCCTGACTCTACCTCTCAACAAGATAGATTACATTTTCAATTCTATTCCTTGGTGTATAAGAGAGAATCATTTTGTAGAAAATGAGAATTGATCCAAATCTTCACCCTAAAGTCAAAATGCAGTTTTATTGACCAGAAAGGGGAAAAAAAAAGAAAAAAAAAGGATGTATTCTTTAGAGGAAAGTTCCCTGTGATATCCTCCATGACAAAACAGCATTAAATGGAAGCAGAGCTGCCCCCTCAGTGGAGAAACCAAAGGCTGGGGAAGGACAGACCATGGCTGGGAGATCCAGCTCCTCTCACAGGCTTGTTTGTGTGCAGCCTCCATGCATTTTCTTCTCTTCAGGATTTGGTTTGCTGCTCCCTGCCCTCTGTGCCTCCTCTTCCAGCCTGACACTATCAGGAGCCATACATGGTGCAGATAAAAGGCCAAGAGAGTTTCCCAAAACATGAAACTTCCCTTCTGCTGGAAATCCCTGGGAGGTCCTGTGTGTGCTGCCCTTCCTGGGGTGAAGGGAAGAGATGACTTTTGGGTGATTTGTGGGCACCCCACAAGAGGTCCAGGGGCATCAACAATGGGACACAGCTCGTGTACCCTCCTGGGGCCAGCTGAGAACAGCCTGCAAGCCAAGCAGGCTTGGGGACTTCATCTGTGCTCCAGACAGAAGCACAGATTTGACTTCTGGACATGCCCTGGGCCAGCTGTCACTTTGGGAAACATCATTTCATTGCTCTGCTCCCACATTCCTGTGCTCAACTTTGGCTTTGCTGTGCTTATCTACACTGCTGGTCCTCCAGGAACACTCTGGGAATCAGAGCCAGGTGTCTCTGATTGGGTATTTAGGTCTGATGGCATTTTATATTCCTCTTCCCTTGAGAGATTCAACTTAGTTGAAACCAACAAAAACATTCCTAACCTTTCCCCTAGGAGAAAAATGCTGGAAAATATGACCCTAAAGGGCAAAACAAGCCCAAATTTCTCCCTTTCACAAGACATATAAGAAAATCTCCAGGTTTTCCTTATTGTAGGGCTGAAGAATTGTACAGCCCACTCACCACATGGCTCTGAGTATTTGGGCTGGCACTCCCAGAGCCAAGCTGGGCACGCCAGCATTTTGCTCTCAACATTTTATGTGCTGGCATGCAGCCAGGCTGGAGGAATCTCTGTAATCATAGGAGATGAAAATTAAAAATCCATCAGATCCCCAGCCCAACAATAAAGCCTTTCTGCAGGAGGCAGAGGGCAGTGTTTGCACACACATAGTCATTAGCAGCACGAGCAGGTCAAGTGCACATCCCTGGTGTTCTCCCCAGGATTCTCTTTGGGGTGAGGGTGGTGGGTTCTCTTTGGGGTGATGATGGTGGGGTTCTCTTTGAAGGAGGGTGGTGGGTTCTCTTTGGGGTGATGATGGTGGGGTTCTCTTTGAAGGAGGGTGGTGGGTTCTCTTTGGGGTGATGATGGTGGGGTTCTCTTTGAAGGAGGGTGGTGGGTTCTCTTTGGGGTGAGGGTGGTGGGTTCTCTTTGGGGTGATGGTGGTGGGGTTCTCTTTGGGGTGAGGGTGGTGGGTTCTCTTTGGGGTGATGGAGATGGGGTTCTCTTTGGGGTGATGGTGGTGGGGTTCTCTTTAGGGCCAGGGTGGTGGGTTCTCTTTGGGGTGATGGTGGTGGGGTTCTCTTTGAAGGAGGGTCGTGAAGTTCTCTTTGGGGTGATGATGGTGGAGTTTTCTTTGGGGTGAGGGTGATGGGGTTCTCTTTAGGTTGATGGTGATGGGGTTCTCTTTAGGGCCAGGGTGGTGGGGTTCTCTTTGGGGTCAGGTTGGTGGGGTTCTCTTTAGGTTGATGGCGGAGGGGTTCTCTTTGGGGTGATGGTGATGTGGATTCAGTGAGATAAAGGTCAGCTTGGATGTGTCTGGGAAATGCTGTGGGGGTGGTTGTAGTGCTCACCTGGTCTGAAAAACTGCCAGAAGACCCCATGGAGCCCCTTGGGACTGATGGTCACAGCTCCTCTCATGGGACACCTGCATCAGGGAGCCCCTGGGGTTTTTTCCCCATCTGGGGGAATTGCCCTGCACTGAGCAGTCAGAAGCTGAGTCACAAATGTTGCAGGCTTCACAGGAGGCAGCTGCTCACAGGTTCAGCTCTTTGGTGCTGTCCCTGGGGCACTTCTGGATCTGGAGAGGGGAAAAGGGCCCACTGCGTTCTCCCGCTGGTCGCGTTTAGTGAGGCTCTCTTAATGTGAGCCCAGTGCAGGCAGCTGATCCTGGAGAGGCAGGAGGGGGGCAATGTGCATGTATTCATGCCTAGGAGGATAATTTGATCTCCTCCCTGCCTCCCCCCTGCCTGCCACCTCAAAACAAACCTACAGCGTGGCAATGTGCCTCGCGGATTAGCGAGAGGAGCCCACGGCACGGCCTTGCTTCTGGGAAATGACAGCGGCTCATGGCATGGCAGGGCACTCACAGCTCCCTTTGGCAGGAGCCTGCAGGTCTGAAATCAATACCCCTGTGCTTCCTGTGCCCTCTGCTCCTGCTGGTCCCCTCCTGAGACGAGCTTTGCCAGGGTCGGATCCGCCTCATCCGGATGCTCCCTGTGACAAAACGCCCTCCAAGGCTAAACGTGCTGCCAAATGCAAGGAGAGCTTTCTCCCAAGGTAAAACTCTGTGTTTACAAACAGGGCTGCTTTAGGAAACCACTGAACGTCACACTTTCCTGCTGGTAGCCTCAGGGAAAAAATATCACAGCTCTGAAGGGCTGCTCCTACAAAAGGAGTTGGTGTGTGCTGACAGAGGCCACTGCAGTTTGTGCCCATCTGAACAGGGAGTACATAAAATCTTTCCCAGGCACCTCTTTGGTGTTACCTGCAAGAGGCAGCTTCCCCTCTCCAGCATCATTTCACATTATGGCAAAAACATAATGTGAAAAAGGGAGCAAAGGGAGACCCTTCTGTCACTCCATACTAACCATCCTGTGATTAAATCCATCCTTGCTGCAGCTTCACTGTGCCACTGGAGCTGAGTCAAGGTTTAATTTACCCCACATAGTTTAGCAGGTCCTCCTGAGCTTTCAGCAGAGGAGAAATGACCTCCCTGCCCGTGGTGTGCTCAAACAGCTGATTAAACATCCCAGCTCTGAGCTGAGCAGGATCTGGGAGGAGAACCCTGCAGCAGGTGGGGTGTAAAGGGATCTGTGACACAGGCACAGGCCTGAGAAATGCAAAATTATCTCTGAGACAGCCTTTCTACCCATCAGAGCCATGGCACTGTTCTCCTTGAAGGGTGGGAATTGCTGTTCCCCAGTTTGAGACAAGAAGTCACTGAATGCTGAGGGGTCCATAGGCTGCTTCCAGGAGGGATGGGAACTCTCTGTCATCTTGCACGTGTTTGGTGCCTCAGTGCTTCAGGAACCAAATAAGATCACATGTCTCCTTTTCCAGATTCTCTCCTCCAGTCAGTGCCTCAACCTTTCTCTGTGATTTTTTCCTAATTTGTTCCAAACATTTTAAACAATAAACAAACAAACAAATAAATAAAATATTACAACACATACTTACATATTATATACCAATGTGCAAGTCTAATTAACCATATATTAGAATTATGATAGATTATAATTAATATTTAATTATATATACTATATAATAAATAATAAATTTAATAATAATTCTCTCCTCCCCTAATTTTTCCTAAACACACAGTACTCTTCCAGCACCAGTGCACGGGTGTCTGCTCTGGATCCAGTCCTAAAGCCAGATTCTTCTTGCATGGTATCATACTTATCACCCTCACATGTTCCTCTGATCAGTCTTGCAACTCAGCTCTTTTCATTGTAAAAAGCTTATTTTCCACCTCCATCTCTCCTGAATAAAGAATGACCATCCCACCTTCATGGAGCACAGCTGGGACCAGGTCCCAAAGCTCTTAAACACCCACTTGTCCCCACAGGGGGAGAACAATCCACTCTTAGGTTCACCCCACACAGGATGTGTTTTGTTAGTGATTTAAAGAGTTACAGGAAAGCAATTATTTTTATAAGCATTTCTCTTGGGACATTTTGCCACTGATTTTGGTCCTATCCAAAGCTCATCAGCCACTCCATGTCCCTGCACAAGCCCACTGCTGCCCTAGTGCTGGATGATGGATTCCTGGAGCTCCAGCCTTCTTGTTCAAGAGCCTTTTTATGGAAAATCCCACTTTGAAAAGTCAGCATTCACAAAGGAGACAGAGGAGTCCTGCTACTTTATTTGAATAAAAGGAGACATTGTCCGCGGGGTTTTCTCTCTCAGGTTTCAGAAGGTGCAGCCTCCTTTTATCCCAAACTCCCTGCCACACATTGCCCTCTTCCTTTCCCCATTGCTGAGGCACCAGGAAGGTACAGCCTACCTCATATTTCCCCCTTTAAACATGTCCTTTTCCCCCACAGTTCAGTAACTGGGGCTTGTACAGACCTTTTGTCAAACTCTCAGGGTTCTGTAACAACTCTGTGGCTTGAAGTCGGTAGAGACCAAAGATTAAGAACCATTTCAGAGTCAACACCCATCCCCTCACCCATGGAATTGTTTGTAAACACATCAGCACACATCTTTCCCATCACCCTCACACCCACCCCAGCCTTTGCCATCCAAATTACCTTCGTAGTTTTGGAGGTTTCCACTGTAAAATCCTGTCCAAAACCTTGCCCCCTTCAAGCCTTTTTGGGTTTTTTGTAGGGAAAACTTGACAGGCAGATCTGAGCACAGTGACCTCCTGTACAGAAATTAACTTTTCCATGAATCCATCTCAGGATTTCTAGTTTGCCTTCCTTCAGTGTTGTGGAAGTAAAAGCAGTCTTGGGTTTTAAGCATTTCACAATTTAAACTCATTCCCTCTAGAAAATGAACTAAACCCTTTTGCCTACGGAGTTATTTTAGCAAAACTTCTATCTTTCAAAATCCCTGGAGTAGTAAGAATGAATTTTAGAGAGTGATGATGATTGGGAGAGACTTGTGGGGTTTGGCTGCAGTGTGGGGAGGGGGTCAGTGGTACTTTAATGGGCCATATTGCTTTCCCTTCCATGGGGAAGGGGAATATGGAGGCCAGAGGGAAGTGAGGATGGTGAACGACTGCACAGGCAGGACCCAAGCAAAGAGCAAGTCCCAGACTCCTCTGACAAGCCCAGGGACCAACCCGCTTCCTAGTGAAGTGCCTCCTTTAATTAGGACAACATTTCTGGTCAGCCAAGCTTCCACCTCAGGTGTTCTTCAAAAATTCAGCAAAGCTGCAGGCAGGGGAACTCTGACATTTGTAGCACAACCTCTGTGGTGCTGGGGCTGCCTTGGCTGCCCACAGCAGCTCACACTGGTGGACACTGCTGGTCCACTGTTGGGAGGGTTCCAGGAATGCTCAAATCACCTCAGGAAAGAACCTTGAAAAACACAGCATTTTTGAGGATAAGATGGAGTGACTTTACCCAATCTGATATTCAGAGCTAGAGATAAGCCCAGGGGAGGGGTGGGCCCCATGGGTGAGGATGTGTGGGAGCTCACAAGAGCTGCCTGCTCAACAATGCCTCAGCAGCACTTTGGGCACCAGCCTGGCAAGAGAGAGGCTTCACTGTCACCATGATATTTTCTGAAAAATCCTCTTTGCCCAGGATGTTTTCCTGGGAGGTTGAGAAGCCTCAGAGAGGAATGAAAACAAGAATTATCTGATTGCTGCTCCTGTGTTTGCTGCTTTGGAATGTGGTCTGGAAATCGTTCACCAACAGGTGAATGTTTGTTTGGTTCCATGTGAATTGTTTTTTTCTTAATGGCCAATCACAGCCAGCTGTGTCAGACTCTCTGAGTCAGTCACGAGTTTTTATTACTCATTCTTGTTAAGACTTCTGATGTATCCTTTTTCTTTCTTTAGTATAGTTTTAGTATAGCATAATATAATATAATATAATATAATATAATATAATATAATATAATATAATATAATATAATATAATATAATATAATATAATATAATATAATATAATATAATATAATATAATATAATATAATATAATATAATATAATATAATATATCAGCCTTCTGAGAACATGGAGTCAGATTCTCATCTCTCACCTCATCTTGAGGACCTCACAAACACCACACTTCACTACTGTTTGGGTTTCTGAAAAGCTGGTTCCCCTTTAGTTCAAGGAGGAGAACATCCTCAGAGCTCCCAAATCCACTTTTTAAAATTTATTTTTCTATTCCCCTCAAGAGAGGCTCCTGCTCTGCTGTCAGCACTCCAACCCTAGCTCGGCGTGGCTCTCCTTCATGGGACACTGGGCAGGGAGGGCTCTGCAGCCCTGGGATGTGACAGCCTGGTGGCAGAGCCTGGAGGCAGGACCAGGCTAAACTTCCTACGTGGCAGGAGACACCTCTGCCTACGTGCTGCCCTTGGGCACCAAGCAGCAGGAGCAGAAAGTGTGGTTCTGGCATGGTGCTGCTGTGGAGATTGAAGTTTACACTGCATTTATCGCCTCACAGCAAAAGCCTCTTTTAGTGCACGCTCAGAGCTTGTATACAAAGGTTTGCTTCTTAGGGAAAAAAAAGCCCAAAAAACTAAAAAGCAACTGGTAAGAATCTGTTGCCAAAAGTCCCAAAGGAGAACCCTTGTTTGTTTAGGAGGTGTCCTTCTGTTGAAGAGCACTCTTCAGCTAGCAGGAATGCTGCAGGAGTTATCACAAAAAATCTTATGGGAAGTCAGATCTGGGAAGAGCACGATCCCCTATTCTTGCCCAAGTTCTCGACATCTGTCTCGGTGTTCAAACCAGGCCACAGCCCCTTTGAATTGCTCTGACTCCAAAGATGGTGTTGGAGTACCCCGGCATGCCTGACCCCTGAGCCTCCAGGGATGCTCCACGCCAACATATGCATTGCATAGATTGGGATATTCTCAGCCAAGACAATGGATTTAATCCTTGGTGACAGTGTGTAAATAAAACAGATTTTAACATCTGGTCTTCTGTTTTTAAAGCACAATGGCACTTCGTAAATAATACAAGATTGTAAGTCCCAGAAGGCTCTAACAAGTACTTACTTTATTAGGTGTCACGTCAGTGCCCCATTGTGCAGCAACTGCCCAGAACTAGATGTGCTATAATTCAGTTGAACTCTAAGTAGCTACTAATGAGGCACATTATTATAAAGAGCCAATGCCGTGCAGCTAGACCGCAGTAAATCTGGAGTAATTCCAGTGAAATCAGTGCTAAAGCATGGATATGCCCTTATGACATGAAAAACAAAGGCTTGCTCAAAAAAAAAAAAAAAAAAAGGAGTGAAGTTCTGAAGAACTGTGACATTTTGAGGAAGGGTTTGTGGAAAGCTCCTAATTCTTAATTTTTTGCCCTTCCCTCTTTTCCGCTCTGTTCTCATCTGTCACTCATGCATTGAGTATCCTGACAAGTCTGCCTGATGATTAATGCTCCTGTTTTGTGGGTTTGCACAGTGCCTCCTGAGTACTTAGCAGGTCTTAGAGAGTTCAGTTCACTAAGCTCTCAGCTTGTCTGGCAGTCCCAACGGCTTAATAATGCAAAATCATAAACCAGTCTGCAACTGATTCAACTTTTCCTGTCTATTCTTTTATCAGGAGCTGCTATGTGGGATCTGGAAGACAGCAGCATAATTAGATGTGTGCTGACTGGGATTTCCCTCCAGCAAGCACAACTCTGACCTCCAGCTCCTCGTATAATCAGGGATTTTGGGGAGGTGGATTTTCTGGGGATAATAATGCTTTCTTTGCTGTAGGATGGAGAAGTTCATAAAGCAGCTTTTTGGGCATAGAAAGATTTCTGTCCTCTTTCCTGAGATTGCTCACTCAAATATGGTATCAGAGCAGAGCTGAAATTGCTATATGCTCTCACAGTATATCAAATGGGATGCAACACAGCTGCATGATGTAACCCAAAAATTACCTCACCCTCCTTAAAACCAGTCCTATTCATCCAGTTTCCAGCTGATAGATTTATTTTTAGCCCTGAATGGCATTACCTCCCATAGCAGACTAAGAGGCTCGTTTCTGATCTCTGCCTAATGAACAGGGAGTGTGTTTGCAGAGCCCAGCCCTGGAGTGTGTGTGAGCACAGGTCACCCCATGTGCGTGTGCTGGCTGACAGCACACCCATCACACCCACCCTGCCAGGGGGTCACAATCCAATTTGCTGCTTCCTCTCCATCCCAACAGCGTCATTACCTCCTGCTAATGAGGTTAGGAGGGAGCAGGAGATGCTCTGGGATGCTGGCTGGAGGTGGTGAAGCAGCACCAGAGCACGTGTGCAAAGCCTGGGCTGTGGGGGCAGCTGCAGCTTGCAGGGCACAAGGATGCTGGCCATAAAATCAGGGATCCTGACCATAAAATTGGAGCTGGGACACTGAAGCACGTCCTGTGATGAGATTGCTCTGAGCAGTGTTAGGCAGCAGCATGACATCCATGTAAAATTACTTTTCTGCTGTGATTTCTGCTGTTTAAGACAAATCAACTCTGATTCAGCAAAAAATAAACCTGTGTGAAGCTTGAGCTGAGCTTTCCTAAGACTGTCCATGAGCTCCTGATGGGCAGATGCTCCCACAGACCCTCAAGAGACAGGAGTGGTAGGCATCCATTGGTCTTGTAATGCGTCATCTCTCCCATGGGGCAGCAAACTCACAGCAAAGTTGGACAAAACCAAAATTTTTTCCTTATTAAGCCCTAAATATTAAGTGGACTGGAAGTCTGCTACTCTTCTTCCTAGGAGAGCACCCTAATCATAAAGCTATAGGATCACATTTCTCCTTTCCTGCCAGCCCAGCCCAGTTATAATGGAATTATTTCAAAGACCAACATTGCATCAACACCAGGGAATGAAGCACACATCAGCCCTTCAGCATCCTCCATGATTCTGTGGCCATGGAGCCCAGAAAATTGGCTCTTACATAATGGTTTGGGTTAGAAGGGACCTTCAAGATCATTTAGTTCTGACCCCTTTCACCATGGGAGCTTCCTCTCCTATTGCTGTAGGCAGAACCATGATTAATTCTTCCATAAAACAATCAGCTTCCTCAGCTGTGGACCTTCAGGAGGAGCATGAGGAGCTGTTGAATTTTGGACAGGGCAAAGCATGATCTTGCAAGCATCTTTGAAGCACATCCGCAGCCCAAACTGCACCTGGTAGCTCCTAATTCTGCTGTATGATCAGCTAGAGGGATGAGCAAGGTTTAATAAACCTTTTTAAATTTTCAAAGTGAGCAGTTGTTTCTCACAGTGCTGGGATATTTGGCTCTCCCAAGATGGGTGCATTGGGAAGTGCTATTGTCAGACCCTGCAGTAGCTGGAAATGCTAATTTAAAAGGACATTAGCAGCTCTGAGCTTGAGAGTCTCCTGAGCCCTGCTCTGCAGAACAAGGGCCTTTCACCTTGCAGCCCCAAGCAGCTGTGGAGGCCATGGGGACCTCAGTGCAGAGGGTGTGCACTTTTATCTGCAAAGGGTGTGTGATCAGGTGAAAAACTCCATGAGTGTGAAGGGATTGGCTCTTTTCACAGTAGGAGCAACCAAATAATGCAGGCAAGCAGAAATACAAAATGTGTTTGTGCTGTGCTCCAGTCACAGAGTAAGAATAAGAAACCAAATATGTTCCTAGTCCCTGAGTCTGGTTGTAAAATCAGTCTCCTTTCCCTTTGCTGCAAAGGTGGACTCAATTTCCACTTGTTCTATACAGGAGTTTCCTACACTTGTGTTTTAAAAGGCCCACCATATTTTTTCATATATCTTTGTTACAATGCTGATTTTTACTCTTTTTATTTTTTACAGCTTTTTTTTCTCAGCTATCTCATGCAAGGTCTATTTTTTATCCATTTCTGGCTTGGCACAGTAGTGAATCACTGTTCACACAATGCTGAATGAAGCCACTAATTAAATATGTGATTTTTATTAGACTGTAGACAGGCTATACTTACAAGATGGTGAGGTAAATGATTTGTTTGTACTATTCTTTAGCTTATCTCCTGCCCCTACCCAACTGTTTTGAGTGCAAACATGTCTACACTCACAAGGTATGATGACAAATTCTCTCAGGATTCATGTTTTTGTACACAGATCCACATCCTTAAGTAAGGAAGCCTGAAAAAGTAATTACATGGCTGCTTGTGACTCATTTGGTTACCCTGAAGCAGCTCTGAGGCTTGAAAGGGCTCCCTGTGCTCAAGGTGAGCTGTTTGCTGACTTTGCAAGGAGTTCATTGAAGGGAATTCCTGCTCTGGTACTCACAAGGGTCAGTCAGAAAAAATTCAGGGTGGAAACATGCCCAGGGGCACAGTCTCATGCAGGTCTGAATCACAGAATCACACACTGGTTTGGGTTGGAGGGACTTTAAAGGGCACCTTCCACTGTCCCAGGTTGCTTCAAGCCCTTTCCAACCTGGCTTGGGACACTTCCAGGGATAGGGCAGCCACAGCTTCCCTGGATAACCTGTCCCAGTGTCTCACCACCCTCACTGTAAAGAATTTCTTCCTAATTTTTCATCTAAATGTCCCCTCTTTCCATTTAAAGCCATTCCCCCTTGTCCCATCACTCCGCACCTTTATCTAAACTCCCTCTCCAGCTCTCTTGGAGCCCCTTTAGGCACTGGAAGGGGCTCCAAGATCTCCCTGGAGCCTTCTCTTCTCCAGGATGAACAGCTCCTGCTCTCTCAAGCCTTTCCTCATAGGAGAGTGATCTGACCTCCTTCATCTCACCTCTGGACCACACAGATGAGGTTCTGAGCACTGCATTTTTTTGCTTAAGCAGGAGGAAGGTGGCAGATTTCTGGCAAAGCTCTGGTTAATAATAAATCACATTTCTCTGCTGGCCCTGCTCACATCAGCCCAGCCACCTCCCCTTTGTGCTCTGCACTGCCAATGTCTCACTCCAGACATGGAGCTGGGCAGTAGCTCGGGGCACCCAGTGTTTTATCTACTGTAGTAAAAATTCATTTATCATGACACCTCAAGGGGCCTGTGCAGCAGGTGAAAAATGGGGGAAAGTAGGCAAAGAAATACATCACTTTACAGTCAATCTTTTGTGATGGAACAGATTAAAAGCAACTATGCAAGGAAATAGCCTCCCAAATCCCAGCAAAAAATAAAAAATAGAGCCTTACAAAGATAAGAAATATGATGTTTGGGGGAAAAAAAGAAGCTTCCCTTCTGTTTCTCAGACAAACAGTCTTTTGTAGTGTGATTGTGTGCTATTTTCTTATGGCTTTTAAATTGGTTTCTTGATTTGTTTCTTTATCTGCTCCCTGAGACTTTCCTGATTAGTTGAGATTTCTGCACTCACTAGTTGATTAAATAATGAATACATTTGTTTGATTTACAGTTGCTTACTTAATTAAAATTTCTTTTCAGTGCCCCAATTTCCATTATGATTTCAATTTTGCATTTAATCACTCTGTTGTTCTTTGCTGCCACCTCTCTTAATAGAGGTCTACTCTCCTCTCAGCCTTATTGCAAAGCCTGTCTCAGCTGCTCATGGGTAGAGAGAAAACTCCATTTCTGCAGTTGATTTAGACAGGAACTTGAAGCCTGGAGGGAGAGGGGGGAGGTTGAATTTGCAGGAATTTCCAAAGAGTATACATGTGGTTTAGCCTACAAAATTAATGAAAACTATTTCTATCATTGTCTGGTCAAGGAGCATCACATTTGCCTGTGGAAAAAGATCACATTTTATATTTAGCATTCTGTAGGCCAAGCTAAAGGAAGGTTCCTCCATCTCGTATTGCAGACAGAGTGATCACCACTGTTGGTTGTAGCAGTGGGAGAATGTGTCCTTCACCAGAAAATGTGTGGTGAGGCATGAGCTCAAGGTTTTTGTGTCAATCCATTTGAGGATACCTTCCTTATTCTCACTTTCCTTCTCACCTGGATCTGCTCTTTCTTCTATATTTGCCTTCTTGCAGCAGACACAAAATTTCTGCCCTGAGCTTGTTTCTCAGTCTGAACATTTTTCTATTCACTGTTGGGATCACACATGAAGTGGTTAATGCTGTGCCATCACCAAAGCTTAATGCCAATATCACAACCTGATTATTGAGAGGGGAACCCCACTTTTGATGGTGGTGGGGGCTGCAGACATGGGCACATTCCTCTGCATCAGTTCACAGTCCAAGGGGACCCTGAGTCAGGAATGTAATATTGGTATTTCTGAAGAAAAGGCATCTGTCATCCCATGCTCAGCAAGCTCAGCATTTTTTTTTTAACAGCCAGGCAAGGCAGGAACAGTGCATGACAAAGCCCTCCCCAGGCACATGATAATGCTCTTATGATGGAGTTCTTGGAGAATAAAATATTTATTCTATATTTTGCCATCTGCACAAGCATTGCAGTAAGAGCCATCAAAACGTGTAGCTGGAAAAACTGATCAGAGGTGAAGAGGGGGAAAACAACACAGAGGGGTTCAGGGAGACAGGCACTGAGGACAACTGATACTTTGGGAAGCTGGGAGGAGGGAATGACCAGGGTTAATGGCTTAAATCCTTATCCACCAAGGAAATCCCTTTAACTCCCCTGAAGTGAATATATGTCAGCTTAGAAATCACAAGAACATCTGGTTTATGTATTTGCAGAAGTAGGATTGGTTAAGGACTCAAATTTTTCTGTGCTTCCACATCTGCAGCTATTAATTCAGCAGGTAATACAAACGTATCCTTTAAAGCTGCCCACAAATAACTGACTCTTCTGGAGTTAGGAATTATTTTTGCCAACACCAAAAGCAGTAGGAACAGACCTTGTAATCTTGACAACTGTGTGTGATAAGTCTATGACAAATGTGCCTTTTCATAGAAAGTAGAAGTCGGCTATTCATAAAAAAATCCCCAGAACCAACTAAACAAAAAAACTCCCAGAGCTGAAAGAAACCTTGAAAATTTATCTTTCTTCAGCATAAGACTTCTGGGAGCCAGAATCAGAGCAAAAGCCTTCCTTCCCCTAAAAGCTGACTTGTTTTTAGAGAAACAGAATAAATGAGTGAAAGAAAGTATCTCATCCATCACCTGTTTGAGGAGGGACTAAAGTGTACTGAGGGAAGCAACCCCATGAAGATGTTTTCAGAAGGGATGTGGTGGACCTTAAAAAAAATACATGGCATTAAGTGCATTAATCTAATTTGAACACTTATCCTGGGCATTTCAACAGCTCTCCTGCTCAAGGAGCATCCACCCAAACCTTTCCTGCTCTGGTCTGGGATTTGGATCCATCCCAGTTACCGGTGGTAATGAAAGTGGGTCACATGTGATTAAACATCTGGCACTGCTGGAAACACCCATTCATGAATTATTTATCTGCTTTCCTTATAGACAGTGGAGTTTGGGAGTTAGAAGAGTGCATGGGTTTGAAAGCACAATTCACCTTGTCCTCTGAAGCTGGTCAGATGAATCATGTCCATAAAGTGAATGTTCCTCCACACTGACTACAACAAGAGCTGGGCCTGATGACATGCAGGAGCCCGGATGGCAAATGCCTGAAGTTGAAGGGAATTCATCTTGCATGTTGTGTGCCTCTGTAGCTTTTCTGTTCTCTGCATTGATGGACCAGACATTGTGCACCCAGGTCTTATCACTGGGAGGAAAATACACACATGTGCAGCAGAGAAAACAGAAGCAAGGGCTGGTCACACAAACTGAACAAGAGGTTGTCCCCTCTTCCATTCCAAGCAGCATTTCTTTTAACATGATTTCTCCCAAGATTAGGTACAAAAAGGTCCATTTGAAGTCTCTGATGAGACACAGGTGCCTCACAAAGGACAATTACGCCCCTCTTAAATTAGATATCTCAGGTAAGTGGGATGAATCAGACTCTGGAGGAATTTATCCCTCTTCACCAGCTATTTATTAAGTTCAATTAATAATGTAGAGTTTGGCATTTGCTGAGCAGTAGCAATAGCAGCAAACTTGCTCTTGCCATTTAAATCTTCAAGTTATGTTGCATGTAGGCACCTGGTGGAAACTGCATCCATCAATTTGAGAGCTAAAATATAAAGAAAGAAAATCAGCCTGATGCAGGATTTTATTGTTTTTCTAAATTCTCTCACAATTCAACAACTTTCCCATTGCCACCTTTTGCAGCTCAAACTGGTTTAACTTGTGGATTAACCACCTCTAAAAAGATAAATCCCATTTTGCCAATGAAAGGCTTGTCCCACTATAAAACTTGTCTGTGGAACTGTTGAACATCTCTTGATGCCAACATCCCTGGGGAAGGCTTTTGACTTGGTATTAATCACAGTCTGAAGCACCATCAGCCTTAACATTTCAAATTCAATTAGCTCTTCCTCGCACAGTTCATAATTCAGAGGGTTTTGTTGTAAATCAACCACAACATAATAACCTGAGTCACTTTTAAGCACTCAGTGGACAAGTGTGTGTTCAGTTCTTCAATAAGTATTGATAGCAGGTTCAAGTCACAGAACAAAGATTCAATTATACCCAGGACTAGCAACATCTCGAGTATTTCTGATCAAGGAATTCATTACAGAGCGAGCACTGGAGAGGTTCATAATTGAATCATTTAAATGAAAAGGGGATGCTGTCATCCTCTAGGCTGATGAGTGAAAATAAAAGGGGGATTTTGGCATGGCAGCACCCCTGTATCATATGGAAGGACCATTGCCCAAACCTCCCTGAAGGCACAAACCCAATCACAAAACTGTTTGTGTTAACCTGGAATTAGGGGAGACACTGGGGAATGTGGTGATGATGTTTAACTGATGTAATTTGGACCCTTGATTGTACAAACTGTCTTGAAACTGTTAGGAAAATTAATCCATAAACACCAGAGGTGTATGTCCAAAAAGGAGACAGAGGAGTCCTTTTACTTTATTTGAATAAAGGGAGAGGTCATGGGGCATTCCCCTGGGATCTCTCAAATTTTTGGAAGACCCAGCCTCCCTTTTTATCCCAATTTCCCAGCTGCATTTCCCTTCTCTCTTTCCCCATGGCTGAGAGGTACCGACTTCCCAATACACCTGATACCAAAGATTTCCCTCTAAGGTATAACCCTCCCTTTTAATTTTTAATTCTAATGGAATTTTAGGGTTTTTTATCCCCATTATTTCCTTCATCTTTCAATGTCTAATTTTGTTTAGCAGCAAACTTAAAGTTTATTTGTAAAAGCAAATATCTTTTTCCATTCATCAATCAGTAGAAACCTTCCCATTGTTTCTTTTATCTCCCAATGCTAGTTTTATCTACCACAGCTTGTTTGTAAAGAAAAATTCGCTATTCCTCTCAAAACCATCTTGTTTCAGCCTGTTCCTTGCACTGCACCACGATGGAGAGCAGCTCTGGAAGGAAGCTGGTGGCTTCTGGTGGTGTTTAGTGAGGGGGTGCACTGAGAAAATGAAGTATTTTCACAGAGAGGCTGTTATGGAGTCCCACAGGCTGAGATGTGGAGCAATATGGAGGGGAAGCCCAAATGCTGGGAAGGAGAGAAAAAACAGCTCGTGGCAAGAACAGACATCTAGGAAGTGCTTGAAAATTACGTGTGGCTGAGCATTAAAATCCTTTAAATGAACATTTGGGCTTGTGTTTACCCACCGAGGTTAACAATAAAGGAAACAGAGGCAAGCACTCTAATGAGCTCTCATTCCCTGAGGCATGTGTTGCCTTTCTTTTTCAGGTAACAGCACCCTTTCCCCTTTCCAGTGCTAATGATTTTCTTCTGTGTTGCAAGGCAGATTTTCTTTTGCCATTTGCCCTCCACCTAGTCACGACAGATGGTGTGATGTGCAGTTTTGGGAGCTAGTCTAGGGTGCATGAACTGATATGCATTAGGCTCACAAATTCAATTGTGTCTTACCTGTCTGACCGAGGAATCCATCTACTAGAATAAGTAAAGGGCCAGAGAAAGGCAGCAGCTTATGCTTGTTTATTGTGGTTTTTTTGGGGAAAAAAAAAAAAGAAAAGAAAAAAAGAAGTAGTTTTGCCTTTCTGCCAGAACTTTAAATCACATTTCAACAGAATATGTCGGGGGCTTAAGGTCATCCTCTTATGAAAGCACAGGCAGAGGGTCTGGGGAGTTTCAAGCTGAAATAAAGGTTTCTGGTCTAGATAAATTTAAGGCATGCAGCAAGACGCTTTGCTGTCATGGATTTAGGCCCAAATCCTGCAAACTCTGAACTACTTAACTCACATGAGTAGATCACTCAAAGCCTTTGTATCCATTTCCGGGAGACAGGATAAGCATGTGCATAAATAGCAATAAATCAGGTAAAAATCAATGTTTTCCATCCTCTTAGGAGGGCTGTGCCTGCTCATTCAGTCATGATAATGGTAATTCTAGTTGGTGCTCATCCTCCCCAGTTTTGCCTCTGTTGTAAGAGGCATGGCTGAGGCTCAGGACAATTTGTGTTCACCCACACACGACCCACAGCTGACCTAGAGACCGATTAAAGCAGCAGCATTGTGGGGTTCAGTATAACATGATCATTAAAAGGCACAAATATGGTAAAATAAGAGTGTTCATCACCAGAAGAGGATTTGACACGTGAGAAAGTTTTGTTGTTGTTTTTTTTTTCTCTTTTCCCCCAGATCATACAGGGCTGTATTGACAAGAAGTTCACACTGGACAGACCTATGCTACAGACCTGTGTTCCTGGGGGATTTTCCCTTCCCTCTTGCTGGACTGGAAGAAGAGTGTGTAGGGACAGTGTTGAGATGAGGTGGGTCCCTAAAGAGAAAATTGTAACAACCTGAGCCTTCACCCAGGTTTGGTACGGGGCTAAGCCAGACCATTTTGCCAAAACAGGGAGGCAGATGAGGACAGTCTGACCTCTTAGGCCAGCAAAATATTGCACAATTATTTGCACTGGGTTAAGAGAAATTGCATTATGGCTGTTTACCCTCAATAATACTACCATAAATTTATGGGGGGTCAGACCTAGAGCATCTGTTGAGCAGCTCACAAATTCCCTTTTAGGACAGGTTTCCCCTGTAAGCAAAAGTTTTAAAAACATCTCTGGCACAGCAGCCTGGGTGAAGGAAGGCTCATAAATTGATGTATATATTGTAAATACTCAACATTAGTGACCGTTTTCAATGAGCAATGAGATCTGGCAAGGAAAACAGGTCAGCAGTGTTGTTATATTCATTTGTCTATTTAAGCAATATGTTTATATATGTGTTATATTTATTTATCTATCTAAACTATAAACTAAACTGTTTTTTGACCCTATTCATCTCTTCCTAGCTGTCCAAATTTATGGTCTGTGTTAAGACTTAAGCTCTAACTCAGATACTCACATGTTCTCCCCTTTCTTCTCTGTTCACAGAATATGCTGGGTTGGAAGGGATCCATCAACATCATGGAGTCCAACTCCTGGCCCTGCACAGGACACCCCAAAAATCCCACCATGTGCCTGAGAGCTTTGTCCAAATGTTTCTTGACCTCCATAAGGCTTTGTGCTGTGAGCACTGTCCTGGGTTCCAGCTCCCAATCACCCTCTGGGTGAAAAACATTGTCCTGATATTTAACCTAAACCTCCCCAACTCTGCTTTGTGCCATTTCCTCGAGTCCTGTCACAAGACCGAAGAATTCATCTGGATCTTTGCAGTGTGTCACCTACACCAGCTTTGGCAAACCTTGGTAGGTGTTTGACATCAGCAAATACCGGGTCAAAAGTGTGCATAGAAGGAGGAGAATGCAATGAAAATATAAAAGGTAAAAAGCCCTGAACTGAGGCTTTGCAATCTCAAGCTGCACTGTTTATAAGGTCTCCTTTTCACTTTGACCCAAATAAAGTCTGGGATGTTCTTTTCTGCAGTATAAAATACAGAGCAAAAAAATAAAGCCACCTTGTTCCTCCTGCTACCTCTCCCCTCTACCTTGCAACAAGTTTCTCAACATGTTCTACCCAGAGACTCCTTCCCTTATGAGTGATAGGACAATGAAGGAAAAATTCTAATAAAATTTTCTTAAGGAAAAAATGGCAAAAGTTGTTAAAATAGCATTATTTTAGATGGAATTTTCAAAGTAAGCTGTCTGGTTAATTTTCCTTGGTAGCAAAACAAGAAAGATTTCTCTTTCTCCTAATCCCCCCAGCTCAGGGAAGCACCATTCCAAAGGCACCATTTTTTCCTAGTTTTCAAAATTATGTTGCCAATATAAAAAAAGAAAGAAGAAAAAAGAAAGAAGAAAAAAGAAAGAAGAAAGAAGAAAAAAGAAAAAAGAAAAAAGAAAAAGAAAAAAGAAAAAAGAAAAAGAAAAAAGAAAAAAGAAAAAAAGAAAAAAAAGAAAAAAAGAAAAAAGGAAAAAAGAAGAAAAAAAAAGTCAGCTGAATAAAATTTTCTTATGAAGAGTTTTGGCCAAGAGCCAGAGGGGAATTACCAGTTATCCAATCAAATGGTTCTGTGCCAGACCAATCAGCATAAGGAATGTGGACCAAGCCCTGGCTTTTGAGGACATTAAATAATTTGAAGATATTGAAGTGTGACTTTGTTTAAAGCTCTCTACTGGGACATCATTTTCCCTGGTGATTAATGGTGTTCCTGTGACTCAAACCCTTGGTGATGCCAAGACCTGCCCATGTCCATCCCAGTTACCAGAAATGTAATGGAAATGTAGGGTTAAGCCCAGAATTTAATGGAAAAGGGCTGAGTACAAAGTTTAATGTATTAATCACAACAGTGTAAAAGACTGAGGTTGTGTGGAACAGAAATTTGTCTTAAGAAAGGGGCACCACAGTGATGTCCAGATGATTTCTCCTCCTTGACCTTTTGAAGGAATCTCATGCTCTACTCTAGAGACCAGAGCACACATATTAATACTTCCCTGATCAACACTTGCACTGGGGTCATTCTGCATGCAGCATTCCTTCAATTTCCTTCTCAAATCTGTGTCAAAAGGAATGGAAAGATTTGGTACCCCTTGAAGGTGTCCCTTTGAACATGACTGAGCTTGCACTTGGCCTTCCTCAGTGCTAGTGCAGGACTCAGCATTCCCCCAAATCCCAATCCTTTTATTTTGTCACAGTGAAGAGGGTGGCACTACCAAGAGTTCACCAGAGGAAATGCACTATTGAAATAATAAATATTCTGACCTTTTCTGCCTTCCCTTGGTCTGATATGACAGCAGAGGATGGACAACATAGGATGTCTAAGATGGACAATCTTTTTCATTTCCCCCCATCCTTCAGTATTTTGATATTCTAACTCTTTTTCTTTGGGAACATGAAGCTCTTTACTTGCTTTCACCCACAGAAAAAAACACCACAACGGAATTAGGTGCTGGAATTTGGGCTGGGGAGGTAAAACTTGGCCTTTTAGCAGATGTGGGTCTGCACTGCAGGATGATGGGGACAAGGCACTGGATGGAGGCGCAGCCCTTTTCAGCCCCTTTGCATGGAAGGGTGTTGGAGAGAATCTGGCTCAGAGGGAGAGGGGTGAGCACAAGAAAACCAGGCCAATGTCAATGCTGGGAAAGTGGATTCTCTACAGCATCTACTTTTCCTTGTTGCACATCTTAACCCATTTACTTATCACGTGGTCTCGTGGGAACAGGCCTGTAATTCAAGCCATATTTGTTTTAATTGCCTCTGGCTTTACTTGCCACTTGGCACGTGTACAAAATGAGGAAAGAAAAGCTTTTATGGGAGTAAAATTCTATAAAGAATCACTCATATACAAAACAGACCACATACTCATGGGGGGGATGTAAAAGTTGCTTTGACCATGGCTTGTTTTGTGCCATTAACTTAATATTATGCATCCCAGGAATGGGTGGAAAACCTTTTTTGCTTCTCATTTGCTGTTCTATATCAATCTTACCTAAAGCTACTGCATCTTAGCACTTACAAAGGAGATTGAACAGTGCATTTGCCACAAATAAAATGAATCTTAGCAGTTTCATGACAACAAAACTGACCACACTTTCCTGGATGTTGACTTCTCCCAGGGATGACACGTTCCAGAGCTGATTTCCTACCCTGTACCAGCATTTGGGCATCACCTACACAGCACTAAAGACCATTATCTAACCAAACTGCCCAATTTCTGATGAGCTTTCACAGGGAAGGTCTGGAGGGTGGCAAACCACAGGGAGAGCAAGCTCCCATCCCATGCCAACTGCTCCAGCCCTGTCAGCATGGGGGGGTCTGGGGCTGGAGCCAAGCCCTTGCAGGCACACAGTCCTTTCACCACTCCAAGGCACGAGCAGATGGAGGAGCACAGCCCTTTCCCAGCCCCTTATATGGAGCAGATTTCAGTAAAGGAGATAATCCAGCCCGGAGGGGTTATACAGATAATACCCAACAGGCATGATGGAGGCACGCTCTGGGAAATCCCTTATATGGCAGAGCTGGATGGGCCCAGATCTCCCAAATATCTGGTGCATAAGGCAGCTCTGTAAGGGCTCAGACAGCAGGCAGAAAGCCCCAGGGCAGAGACAGAGCTCATCTTCCAACCACTCCCTTTAAAAGCTGATCCCAGAGCAGCGCAGCCTCTCTGCCTGCTGTAACCACCTTTGGGAGGGGATTAATCTCATTTCAGTTAAGGTGTCTGCCATGCAGACACCTGCAGAAATGCTGCAAACTCACACTGAGGTCACTATAGAGACAGGAGCACTTCTAGCCCTGCTTTTCTGCCCTGGTTGGAGCCGCACCATGGAGATCATGAAGTGTTTTACTCTTCTCTGGCTGTACCAGTTGGTGCCCCCACCAGATCCAGACATTCTCACTTAAACAAACAAACCCATCAGTTGCATGTGAAATCTGGCACATCTTTAGATTTTTTTTTCCCACCCCCACTTAAAAAAGAATTACTCAGCCTTATTTTTTTGTTTGTTTTAATAAATGCATTCTTTCATCTTCAAATAGATGAAAAGCACTGCATGTAAGTACTCCAGAGCAAAATGACATGTTAAGGCAGTTCATGATTGTTGTTTGTATCCAGAAAACTAAGCTTCTTGAAAGATTTTTTGATAAATATGAACTATTCTTTCCAAGTCAAGAACTTGTAAATTCGTGACAAAATTCCAGACTTGTCAGACTCAACTCAAAACAGCTATTTTGCATTTGAAAGCAAAAAAACAAAAACAAAGTGACTGGTTGCTACATTTTCTGACATACATCTCCTTTTGAACTTTATTCTAGTCACTGTGCAGCTGAAGAACAGCTCTGGATATATCCAGCTTCATAAAGCCCATGGTGCTCTACCAAAGGATGCAGACTGTTATAAATTATCAAATCGGAAGCCAAATTTATAAGAAAATTTAGCAAAGATTTATTAGACCATCAGCAAAATAGAATTTCGAAAAACAGCCACCACAGCCAAGGCAGCGTCAACCCCAGGATGGGCGCTGGGTGAACCTGGATCAGACCCACAAAGTGTCAGCATCTCCCCTGTGGTTCACCCCGGCTGCTTCTCCCAGCGAGTTCTTATACAGTTTATTCTGCCTGGGGCAGAAATGACCGAGAATGTTCCTTTGTGTCCCTTCACATGCAGAACCGGGGCCATACATGTGCAGGGGTAGACAAAAGTCCGGTTCCAGGTGTCTGGATGGTGTCAGAGCACTCAGGAGAAGTCAGAATCCACATGTAAAGGGTGGCAGCAGGTAGTAGATGCAATCTCCGATGAGCAGATCACTCTTGAGTGGCCCAGGCATTCCAGGGAAGTCAGTGATCATGGCCCAGGAAGATTCCATTCATAGTTAACAGGATTGATATTATCTTAACGGTGTCCGGGAACTAATTGAATAAAAATAAGGCTCTGCTCCTGACTGAGGTGGTCAGAGACATAGCTTGGATTTTACAATATTTTATACATAAATAGCATGAATTATCTCTACCATATACTGCACAGACTCAGAGGGCCCAGTGTCAATTTCCCAGTGGGGAAATTCTCCTCTTCCCAGGAGAGGAATGCACCTGGGATTTCTCCATGATCTCTGTTCCTTCATGACTATAACCTCTACCTTGTTGCTCATGCACCAGCATGAAATATGTCAGAGGGTGCTGTAGAAGGATATCTTAGCCACTGGCAATTTTTGGAGTGGAATCAGGATTTATATGGTCAGTTTTGCAAAAAGCAGGTGTCAGAATATCAGGCTGGTCTATTGATAAACCAAAGTTTCTTCTGACACTGGATACAGTGTCCTCTTGAGCCTCTGGAAAGATTATGCCAGTGTGAAATATGTTACTTTTTTTCCCTGTTTAATTGAATTTTTATCCTGGAGAGTTTCCTATAATAGATAAGGAGCCAGTCCCTTGTGTCTCTGCTCCATAGGGGAGAGTAGGAGGGAACTTGGGTACTGACTTGTTCCTGCCTGAAATTTCTGAAAGGAAAAAAAATGCTGAAAAGTTTCAGAACAGCCTCACAAGCAGTTTGCCTTGTTCCTCTCCGAATTGTGTAATTTTCTGCTCACAAAATGTGTGGTTTGCACACGCTTGCAGGGGTAGGGTCTACCCTGCTGCAGCTCGTGTTCCTTGAGCTGTTTATTTGTCCCCGCTTGCTGCTCTGCCATGGCTGCCTAGCAACTCCGTGGGATGAACCAGCTCCCTTTCATTTAGGTGTTAAATAATCTGAGGTGCAGTGATTTCTTCCTTGCACAAACATCAGAGGACTTAATAACAACAGCAGCCAAACATAGCACTGGAGTAATGATGATGATGATGTCCCAATATAATGGAACAAACTGATACTTGTTGGTTTTGAAACTCCTGTTTGAGTGGTTTCTTAAAAAGCAAATATCAAAATGAGAAAATGAGAAAATGAGAAAATGATTTTATGAACCTTGCATTGGTAAATGTAGGTGGGTAAAGTATTGATCTGTTCACTGCACACAATCCAGGTGTGTTCATCTAAGGCTTCATGAACTACTCAAATAAATGTAAATGTTTAAGTTGGGCAGATCTGAAGTTTCCCCTTACTGTTGTGTCCCATTCCTGTGTGGAAGGGAAAACCCAAGAATGGTAGATGTTTGTGGTTGAAAAAGAATGGCAAAGCCAAAATGGTCCCAAAACAAAGCTCACAGAGTTTTATAGCAAGCTACACCCTCAGCATGGGAAGTGGTAAATTTCACCCCTGCCCTCTAATAATAAGAGGAATAAAATTATAAAAGAAAAGAAGGAAGAAAGAGACAGTGAAAGGGAGATCAGGTAGGAGAGGAAAGGAGATCACAAGTCCTGGTTCCAGCACTGATCCAGCCAATGGGATGTCCAAGGCCCAGGTTTCATGAGGGTACCTTTTCACAGGTGAGGTTTCCCTGCTCTGGCATTAGTTTCTCACTCCTCATGAAAATACAAATGAAAATGCAAATGCAAATGCAGTCCATTCCCTTGGATCCTCCTGGAAATGGGTCAGAGGGCTCTGATGGCCTTAATGCACCTCTACCTGTCTTTCCCACTCCTCAATCCCATTCCTGTGCTTGTGCAGTTCTGTGCTGGGTGATCTCCGTGGACCAGCAAATGGAAGTTGGTCCCAAGGGAAATTCTGTCCTATCTCCTCACAGGCCCTTGTCCAGCTCCCAGAGTTTGAGACATGGCAGTGCATTCACTCCTTGTTCCCCAGGTTTCTACACTTAAACCAGAAACTCTTGCTGCAAAATATTTGGCTTTAACTTGTTAAAATTTGATTTGAGATTGTTAATTTTAATTTGCCATCAGAAAAAAACAGACTTTGGGGGAGAAAAAATAAAGAAAATACCCAACATTGCTCCTGCAGGGGAGGTGTTTGTGTTGCAGAGTCCTACCTGGGACGGACAGAGTCTGTCAGGTAAAGATGAGGGACAGGAATGAATGAAAATGGAATAGAAAGACCAAATCCACTGTGGTGCACGAGCATTTCATACTCCTGAATAGTGCAGTAATGCTGATGGTTCAGATGGTGCAGGGAAGGAATCAAGACTGAACTTTCTGTAATATATTTTGATGAAGATAGGGAACTCTCATCTTGTGAGGCTCGTGGGTGGCTGCTTCTGCTCACACTGAGAAGAGCAACAATTTGCTTAAAGGTCACGGCTGTGCCAGGCAATGGGAATGCAGGCTAAGGTGGATGCTATCCTGGGACCTAATCAGCTCAATTCAGCTTGAAATTAATGAAGTTGCTACAGCAACCTGAGATGGAGACTGTGTTCAGGTGGATTGTAATGGGCAAGTTATTTCAGAGGTGTGGAGAACCAGGAGTGCTGTGGGAGAAACGACAGTTCCCAGTGTCTCAGTTCAATCCCAGTGTCTCAGTTCAGCCCCACACAAGTCATCCTTCACCCACTGTTTGGTTACAGATGTAGAGCATCCAAGTGGCTCCTCCCCAAGAAATGCACAATCATTAACAGAGCTGTTCACTTTTCCAGTGAGTTTGCAGAGGACTAAAACTGAGGAGATAATAGAACTAAAAGCACATCATGGCTTTGAGTTAGAAGAAGCATGAAAAATAGTTTTTATTTAATATTCTGCTTCCCCCTCTAAGTTTTCTCCTTTGTCAACACAGAGCAAAACCATTGTTGGAAATCAATAGTAAAGTCAAGCACATCTGTATCATTTAATAATAAGGCATTTAAACAGTTCTTCCAGAGGCAGAATTTACCTTAGAGCAGCAGTGCAGATCTCAGACTCTGCTCATCCTGGAAAGAAAAAAGCAAACATTTTACAGGTCAGCATCTGTGTGAAAGATGGATTTTTCCACAGTAGTTTTAGACTACTCACATAAATGTTTTTTTCTCAAAGAGCAGGTCCTCCTGAAAAACTGCTCTGTAGATGGAGGTCTTTGTGCCAAACTCCTTGTTAATCCTTTTTTCTTGTAAATATGTTGGCACAGAATGCAAGTCAATTAAGACTCAATTTAATATTTACAAATCCCTATTTATCTATAAATGGCCTTCCATCTCTTTATCCATTGTTCTGTCATTGCCTGGGTTTCTGCTCCTTGCATAACACGTCGTGGTGGAAAACGTTTGGTTTGGGAGAACCTGCTGCTCTGGCTTTTTGCAGAGCCTCTACAACAGTTTTTATTACTTTAAAAGTGTGTTAAAACAGTGTGTTGTCTCAGTTAAGCTTCTACTTTCCCAAAGGAAATCCATTTATCTTCAACGTATTCCTGCCAAATGGAAACCCGAATTGTGCAGCCTGGGTAAGCCTCCTGTGGGGATAGTCCTTGCCTTTCCTTCCCACTTGCTACTGAAACAACAGCAAAATCTGCTGGCCAGCCCCCCCTCCCCTTTATCAGAGGCAAAATTAACTTGTCCCTCATGTGTTTTGGATTCCAGTCTAAATCTGGACATGGGGAGTTTTGTAGTTGGTGCTGACCTTGAAGCAGGACACGTGGGTGTCCCTGAGCACACCTGGGTCTGAGCAGCTGAGAGGCCTCCAGGAGCAGAAGGGTTAACTACAACCACCCCCATCCTGCTTTATTTCCATTTGTCCATTTCCAAAAATGCTTTATTTCCATTTGTCTCACCCAGCAAGTCCCTGCTCCTTTTGGCTGAGATCTTTCTGTTCTGGTTCGTACCCCAATAAAATCCAAATCAGAGATTTGGGACCCCACCAGGGCTGTTTTTGGGGGAATTCAGTTCAAGGTGATTTCACGCTGACTTCACCCCTGCCCTGGGCTCCTGCTGTAGGTACAGATCCTCCACTGAGCATTTTGCAGGCTGTATTTATTTATAAGGCCTGTTACAAGGGCATCCTGCTGTTGGGTAGGCAGGAGAGTGGGTGCCACCCAGGTGATGTTTTTTTTTTTTTAATAATACCACTCAGAAGTGGTGAGGTAGACAGCAAAATCCATACAGGGAGCAAGGGAGAGGTGGGGACCACGTCTGTGTGCAGCCATGTGTTCTGGTTGGCAATGTCTGTCCTGCCTGGCTCCAACCAAAAGCTTTTTTCCTTTTCCTTTTACCTCTTTTTTCTGTCCTCTCTAACAGCCCATTAATTATCTGTTAAAAGAAAAAGAAAAAAGAAGCAGTTTTTTTTCCTGCAGTGCTTTGTCTCCTCCTCAAATTCCTGCCACATGTTGGGACTCTTACCCTTTCTGCAGTGAGAGCTGGTGATATCAGAGGCAGAGGACTGTGACCTTTGAGTGTGAAAAAGTCAGAGGAGGAGATAAGTTATAAGAAGGTTCCTGCATGAAATAATTCAGTGACAAGGTGTTTTGAGGGACAAAATAACTACTAATGTAATGTACAGGCTGTAATTCCACAGCTGAGGGGAAACCCTGAGTGATCTCCAAATAAAATGATAAACTAAAAAAATGGCTTTAAGATTTATATTGCTATCTGAGCCCTGTGCTCTCCCAGTGTACACAGGGATGTAAGGGCCCAAAATAATCCTGAATTAGAAGCAATGATGATACTGTAATGTTTGAAAGGCCTATTTTATGGAGAAGTGAAAATACAGCCAGTGAAGGAGAGAGGATGGATGGTATACAGCTATAAAATATTGTAAATGAGACTGAAATAATTTGTTGAGTTGTTGCATTTTGCCTAGGCTAAAAGCAGTGCATTGTATCTCTCCAAATTTCACTAACACTGAAGAAACACGTGGAGCTGCACATGACCAGGTCTCCAGCGAGCCAGAAGACAAAGACAGTCCTGTGGATAACTTTGGGGTTGGAATTCTATCAGCTCTTCTGGCTACATCCTCTGTCCAGACTTCAGAGCCAGATTCTTCATGCTGGCAACCTGGATCAAAGGCAGAGGGAATGTTTCAAATTTACATGGGCTTAGGTGGGAGGAAGATCAGAGCAGACTCATGACATGGCCAGTGATAGGATGTGAGGGAATGGAATGAAGCTGTGCCAGGATGAGTTCAGTTTGGATATTAGGTCAAGGTTCCTCACTGAGAACATGGTCAGGGCAGTGGTCACAGCACCAAACCTGCCAGAATTCACAGAATGGTGCTCTTAGTCGTGGGGTTAATTTTAAGGGGTCCTGCAAGGAGCAGGGAGCTGGGATTATTGATCCTTATGGATCCCTTCCAACTCGAGGTGTTCCATGATTCTGCATTTTAGAAGTCCATCAAAATGGGAACTGTAGCTGAACAAAGAGAGAAGGCAGTGCTGTCTGATCACCACAAAGGGGAATGGTGTCCTCTGGCGTCACAGACATATTTTCTGAAAAATCCTTTTGCTAGGATTTTTCTCCTGAGAAGCTGAGACACCTCAGAAAAGTAATGTAAACAATGATTATCTGATTGCTTGGAATGTGGTCTGGAGGTTCCTTACCAACAGGTGCATCTTTGATTGGTCTCATGTGGTTTTTTTTTACTTGATGACCAATCACAGGTCCAGCTGTAGTGGGACTCTGCTCAGTCACAAGATTTTTATTATCATTCTTTGCTAGCCTTCTGATGTCTCCTTTCTCTCCATTATTTTAGTATAGTTCTAGTATTTTCTTTTAATATAATATATATCTTAAAATAATAAATCAGCCTTCTGAAACATGGAGTCAAGATTCTCATCTCTTCCCTTGCTGGGGTTGTTGCAAATTCCACACTCTGGTTTTGGGGGTTTTTTTAGAACGTGCAGAGTCAGGAAGCACATCAGTAAGGATTTTGTAATGTTTCCATGATGCTGAAGGATGAACTTTGATTTAATCACAGAATCAAAAGGAGGAAGAAGCTTTTGTGTTTAGGAAGAAATAGTAAGGAAAAAAACTCAGTGTTGATCTCCTGCATTTGCTCAGGTTTTGTTGCTAAACCTCTTTTCAGAAACCCTTGAGGAGAAAATATGGAAATTACATTGGCTGGTCATGTGCTGGAGGGCCCTGACATATCTGGGTGAGAACCATCACAGAGAAAGTTTTCCAGAGCAGGCAGATCTCACCCTGAATTCTGTGTCTTGGGCTCAGTCCTGGTGTGTTAAAACAGAGCTGTTGTCTGCAGCTGCTAACAGGAAACTGCTCATTTTTGACAAATTAATGTCACATAACAGAAACACAAAAATACCTGTGCTGTGGCAAGCCAGAGCTCAGTCCTGCCCAGTGTCCCACTGTCACTGTGAGCAAGGGCAGGGTGGGCACACAGGAGCAGTGCCCTGTGACATCCCAGCAAACTCTCTGTGCTTGGCAATCCCTGGGGGATCTTTCATTCATTGCTTTGCACTGTCACACTTTGAAACCACCAAAAAACCCCAGAATATCCAGAGCATGCCCTGGTCCAAGCTCCAAAGCTGCAGTGCACAGGCAGTGCAGAATATCTCATTTTATTTCTATCCCACATTTGCTGGTTTATTTGACACCTCCCTAGTCCTTGGATCAGAGGAGCCAGAATCTCCTTCTCTGTTCATTTTTTTCCAGGCCAGTCATGATTTTATACCCCTCTATCACATCCTCCTTCACTTTATCTGCCCTCTATTAAATCCATTTCCACACAAGAGCTGTTTCATACCTTTGATCCTGCCTGTCACCCTTCTCTGCACCAACTCAGCAGCATCTTTTGGGCAAGGAGGAGGTGGAAACCTGCTGAAGACACCCCACATTTATGGAGCAGCATGCTGGTATCCCTCCCACCAGTGCCTAAAAGTTGTTTTGCTGCTCAAGACCACCCATTCAGCTGATATTTTCTTAGAATACCTGTTTCACCTCCCAGATTTATTTTCTACATTGCAGCTCTTTCTTCAAAATAGAGGGGTTTTGCCCACCTCTGTCTGGAGTTGGCTGTGTGGTGGTGGCACAAGCCAGATTCCCAACTCAGCTGGGAAGAAGATTAGAGACTTCAAAACTTGAAGTCACATGAACAAAGCAGCACAGATGGGAGGAAATCAATGTCTCTGTGTTTGCTCTGGATACAAAAAGCACATAAATCACTGATTAAAACCACTGCTGCTAGCAGACATCAGGGGTGTGGATGAGAAGGAAGCAAACAACTCCATGTAGACCTTTACTCCAGAGCTGTGTAGGTGGGAACTTGGCATGATGGGCCCTGGTTGCTGCCCCCATGCCAAAAAATTTGGGGCATTTATTGTTATTTTTAACTTGTTTGATGAGGAGGATTTCCAGAAATAGTGCCTAACTCCAGAGTCTTCACAGGGTTTCTCTAGTGCAACTACTGCCTGGAATTCAAATTATAGGGGGAAGCCCCAGTGCCAAACATGTTTCACCAACCTGCAGATTGTGCAGGATTGGAAAAAACCCCAATTTCTCAGAAAAAAATGCTTTCCCTTCCCACAGGACACAGGTTACCAGAAACCTCCAGGACTGTCAGCAGTTGGGAGCTGGAGCTGAAGTCTTCTCTGAGCTTTTTGCAAGCTCTGTAAGAATTATAAAATTCTTAAGTTATGTAAATAAATCTCTTCCCTATATGTTGCTTGAACTTAATTGGGTGATGAAAATATTGTAAGTTTGTGCTTCTACAGCATCTTTCATGCAAAGATGTCAGAAGTGCTTCATAAACATTCACTAATTAAGCCATTAAACCATACAACACCCCACCGAGTCTGGAAGGATTTATAGGAATGTGTACAGTAAGAAGATTAAGTTTTACTCCTAGTACTTTGGGAGGGGTTTTGGCTGAAAAATGGAAAAATAGATCCAGAAACTATTTTTCTATAGAAATGACTTAAACATCTGATATATTGGGATAACATCAGCAAATCAGGGACAGGCAGGTTGTGGGTGGGTAGTCTTGGGACCACATCAGTGAGCACCACACTGGGAGTTTTCCCCACATTTTTCCCTACCCTGCACATCGAAGGAAAGTAGGCACAGCTTGATGTCAATCCCCTCAAGTTTAAAACAGCCCCTGCCCACTGGCACTGAAAAGAAGAAAAACACAGGTGCCCACACACAGGGCCTCTGGCACCTTTCCCACATCCATCACATTAAAAACATCTGTTGCGGAGAAATATATATATATTTATATATTTATATATTTATATGTGCTCATAAGCTGCTGGTGATGCATATATCCACCCCTAACTTGGATCTGACAGCCTGGATGGGAGCAGAAGGGAGGATGGCTGATCACCTCCTGGCTACCAGCTCCAGGAGGATTTCAGGATGAGGAGTGCTCCGGGTCTGGGGAGGGGACAGATCCCACACTTTCCCACAGGATGCCACAAGAGCAGCAGTGCTGGGTATATCAGCAGCCACCAGGGTGTCAGCAGACCCCACTCAACAGCTCAGGCTGAGCTTTTGGGTTCTCAGCCACTTCTGTATCACCCCGCGGCACGAAAGCTGTTGGGTATCGCCTCTGCCTGTCATCTGCTCTGAGCCAGGGTGTCGGGGCTGATGGCTGGGGGACTTTGGAAAGTTTTTCAGCTCACAGATAAACAGCAGCAAATGTTCTCAGGACAACACATTCTGGAGCCCCAATCTTATCAGGGCACTTAGGACGCAGCCTGTACACACGTTTCAGGCCAGACAGTCAGAGCTCACAAACAGCCATGAGGAGGAGGATTGCAGGATTTTCTTGCTGCTTCTTTCCTTTGTCTTGCCATCCTGCTCTAACAGGGAATGCTCTGCAGGGCTGTCAGAAGAGTGCTGAATAAAGCTTTGCAGAGATTGATGCCAAACCTCGTATCGCTGAGTGCTTTTACAGCAAAAAAGCTCAGCCAGTTGTCTCACGGGGGTGGTGGCAGAGAAAAGCAACTCAGGTCATCCACTGAAATGGTGAGAGGGGAATGTGAGACAGTTTTGAGTCCTGTGCTTCCTGCACACAGCTTAAAGGCTGCATTGCATGGCATTTGGGGAAGTTTGAGTTTGTTGTGCAGCCCCCATTCCCTTTGCATTGCCCAGAAGAGGCTGAACCAGGCTGGCAGTGCAAGCGTGGGCTTGGGGCTTCTCTTATGGCTTGACCCAGCTTTGTCAAAGCAAGCTCAAACCTGCCTGCACTGAATATTATAAACTTAGCCTCAGTCCTTGCTGTACATTCATGAGTGCTTGTGTAGTTTGTAAAAAATCATCCCACTGCTGTGACTTGGAGAGCTCAAAAACACCAGAGACAGAAATAAGCTCCTATATTTCAACAAGTCTCTTACAGCTTTTGTTTGAGTACAGTCAGGGAGCTCACACTGAAATTCAGGCGCTGCAATTTGGGCTTGGGAGAATCAATATGTTTCACACCTACGTGTATGGTGTTACCTAAAACTCCTCCTCCTCCTCCTTCCTGTCTCTGCCTGGAGGCTTTGCTGCTGCTCAGTTCCTGCTGGCAGATCCCTGTGATCTTCCTCCACCAAAACAAGCTCCCCCACTGAAATCCCCCCAGCCAGAGGATGTGATGGATGTGAGCCCACACATCAGCTCCAGCTCCACAGTAAAGTCAGATGTGAACTCCAGGTGAACTCCCACACATGGTGAGAGAATCTGCCTGACTGTCAGAACCCAGGACATTGCTCTGGCTGCCCTGGATGGCTTGAGACCCTGGCAGGGGCTCAGATACCTTGGCACAGAGTCAAAAACACCTGTGCCTTTGATTTTAGTCCATGGAAACAATTACCAACTTTGTGTGAAGAGTTCCAAGCCACAAGGGTTTGAGTAGAATGATAGTGTAATTTTTCACAGGGTGAAAAGTAGAATTTTGGGGATTTAGAATGGGGGTTCAAGAGGCAAAATGGAGGAATCTGGGCGTGTCCTGTCCTCCTTCTTCTTGCCCTCCATCTTCTGCTGGGATGGTGACACTTCTGGATTGGTTTAGAGTAGAGACAGACCGTCTAACATAGGTGATAGACATTGGAAAATTATTGTAAATAAAGTACATGTAGTTCTTAGTATAAAAATCTAACACTACCCCAAGTGTGGTCAGTGTGCCACGAACTGACCTGCTGGACAGATCTCAGCAGGTCAGAGAAAGAATGGAATAGATAAGAGAAAATAACCTTGAAAACCAGAGCTGAGGAACCTTGACTTCTTCTTCGGTCATGGGGCTGGGAAAAAAGACTCTTTAATACCTCAGGAGCCATTTCAGCAACACAAAACCCGAGACCTGGCATCACATTCCTGTTTTCTACACTCTCTTCTGCAGCTTGGACACGTCAGGTCTGTTTAATTATGCCCCCACCTCCCCTGCTGGTTCAAGACAGAGCTGTGATCAAGATCAGAATGAGCAAGGGACATTGTTGGCCTTTGACAGCAACCAACCTTGAAAATAGAGACTAAGAATACTTGCTTGCAAGCAGAAAGGACAAGACTGTGAGGAGTAAAGGGTTCACCTTCCCATTGCTTCTCAAACCTCCTTTCCAGCATTGTTTCCCCTAAAGGCAGATGTAATTTTTGGTGAATGTTTGCAATTTTGGTGCTGCAAACATCTCCTCTGAGCCTGCTTTGCTGCTGCTTACAGCCAAGCTCCTCTTGGGGCACCTGTGTGATGTGGTGAAGGACCCAGTGGCTGAATGAAAGCTGAAAAATGAATGGTCTGAAGAGTCATCAGAGCTACAATATTGCACTTTGGGGTGATTTTTGTGTTATTCTGCTTGATTTGGAGTTGGACATGATGGCACAGTCCCTCCAGCATTGCTGTGATGTTCCTGGGTATCAAAGGTGTTGCTGGGGATGTGTCTCTGTAACCAGAAAACCAAGCATAAAACACCATTAATTTTGTCATCAGTTTAGTTTAGATATGATTTTCTCTTTTCTTTCCTTCATCATTATATTGTGGTATTTTAAAATTTCCAGGTCCTTTTATCCTAAATGAAGCAATCTCCATTCCTACCAGCCACTACAAGCTAAGAATCAAAAAAATCAAAAACCTGTTCCTCAGTACCTGAGTTTAGATATGTGTACAAAAGAACAGAACATAACATAACATAATATAACATAACATAACTCACTTTTCCTCACACTTGCCTCTTCACAGCACACCTGTATACATCTTTATTGTCATCTTACATAAATCAGCTTAATCCTGGTGTATTTTTTAGCTCTTCTGTCTTCTACTTTTTCCTACTTCCCTGTCCATCATCTACCCCCTCTCCTGCCTGTTGAATGTTTGCAGAAATCCATACATGCCAGGGAGTCTCCAAAGTCACAAGGGTTCTCTTTTGTCATGGCCAAGGACATTTCTGGGGCTCTTGTGGTCCACAACCTCCTCTGATTGGGGGTGGAAGGGCAACCTGAGGCTTATCTGGGCTCAGATTATGTTTATCAGACAGCAAGAGAAGAATACAGGGATTTAAAACTTTCCTTCTGTTAAAAATTTGTTTAAACAAGCTGAGGGAGATGGGGTTACTTGGCCTGGAGAAAAAGGGGCTCAGGGGGGACCTATCTTGCCCTAAACCTCCCTGAAAGGAGTTATAATTTGTGTGTCTCTTCCCTAACCCAGCTGACAACTGGCAAGATGAGAGGAAACAGCCTCAAGTTGCACCAGGGGAGGTTTAGATTAGACATTAGGAATTTTTTTTCACAGAAAGAATTGTAAAGCATTGGTATAGATTCCCTAGGGGAGTGCTGGAGTCACCATCCCTGGAAGTGTTCAAAAATGTGTAGATACAGCATTTGAAGACATGGTTTAATGGTGAACTTGATGGTTGGGCTTGATGGCCTTAAAGGTAATTTCCAACATTAACATTCTAATATTCTATGGTTCTAAGAAGTCACAATTTCCTTTCAGCACCAGAAAGATGGATATGCTCTTGCAGTGGGTTTTTCACATCATTTTGTATTGGTTATTTTTGATTTTCATCTTACCAAAAATCTTGCACCAGGATCAGAGAGCTGAACACCCACACTGAGGCTTTTTTTCTAAGGTCACTTGACATCTTCATTCCAAGCCTCTGGTATTATCTTGTATGAGAATGCACTTAAGATAAACATCTGTCTGAGGCTTATCCGGGCTCAGATTGTATTCACAGACAGCAAGAGAAGAATACAGGGATTTAAAACTTTTCCTTCTGTTCAAAATTTGTTTAAACTTTACATAATCTGAAAAAGCAGAATGACAAACTTAATTCAACATCCAATGGAGCTGTTTAAAAAATTTCTTCCTAGGGTATGAGGCGACCTTTTCCCAAATAACAGAATGCCAGTGGCTTCTGTCATAGGCCCTCTTGAAAATGCCAGGTAGGTGTTTTTCTGCCATCTCTCCCCACAACTCCTATGGGAGCTGGATTTCTCAAGGTCTGACTGTGCTTGTCCTTGCAAAAACCCCAAAAGGAGCAGAGATGAAATCATTCCTACGTTACCTGCTGGGAGAAGAGACCTAGAAGAATAAATCTGGAATTTTGAAGCCCCAATGGAGCAATTTAGCTGGGCAGATAACAAACTCTGGGCATGAAGCACACAGGTGTAGACCCTCCTGTGTTTGGACATGACCACTTGGACATGCTGTTCTTGTGGTGGCTGTGGTGAATTGTTACTTTGAGGACAAGGAGCAGACATTGAGTCTGTGCCTGTGGCTGTGCCTGTGGCCTCTCTAAGAGCACAACAAGGTGGACAGAGCCAGGGTGAGGCTCTGCTGCCAAGGGACCTCGTCTGAACTATTGCTCCAGGCTGTCTTTAAGTTAATGGAGAGAAATAGGTGTCTCAGCAGAGTGATCCATCTTCTCCTGATGTGGCTGTCCATGGGGAATTGCTCTCTGAAATTGCCTGTTTCTATTGACTTCCAGTGGAGCTGAGAGGTTCTGTCTCTGAGTGAAACCTCATTTTAGGTGAGAAAGTCAGAGAGAGGATCTGACCTGGATTCTGCCAGTGACAACCACCCCTGGAGCAGCCTTTCCCATGGCTTTGCAACACCCAGGGCACATCACCCCATACCTCAAAGCAGCTGATTAAAATTGAGTATTCTGCAAAGCCACTCTATGGCTAAACCAAATTACATTGGGGAGACACTGAGCAGATCTACAAAAGGTTTACCTGCCTTCCAGAGGGTTTCCTCCTACCATTACTCCTTGTTGCCAAGCAAATTGGCAGAGTTAGAGGCAAAGCTGTCCCACAACAAATATTCTGGGTTTACATTCACATGAATCTCAATCACAAATAAAGCTCCAAAGGAGATGAGGCTGCATTGCAGTGACATAACCCATGAGCCATGAGCATCCCTGAATGCAAACACTCAGCTATTCAGCCTTAAAAAGAGCAGCAAAGGGAAACAAGATCCATGTGTGAATTCTTTAATTCCTTTAAGATTTTCCACAACTTAATCTCATGAAGGCAGTTAAGGGCTTTCCAGCAGGAGTTGTAACAAGAGGGTAAAAAACTTCCAGATTACATATACTGGCACAAAGTTTAATTCTAGGATTAAATTTAAAAAATGTCCCATACTTCATGAGCACAGCTGCACTCCCTGTTCTGCATCCAGGAGCCAGCATTATTACATTGGCAGAACTTATTTCAGCCTGTACTGTTGGAGTGTTGGGGGGTAGCACGGTTGGGACGAACGGAGACGAGAGATCTCTGAGGCCAGGCCGTGGAACTTGGGGTTTATTGCAAAGGGCCTGGGTGCAGGGCCCTGCTGGGAGCTGCCAGACACAGCTCAGAGCAGGGCTGAGAGAAGAGAGGGGCAGAGAGGATGAGAGGGTAAGAGAGCAAAAGGGTAAGCGAGTAAAAGGGGTAAGAGAATAAACAGGGTAAGAGGCAAGAGCTAAGAGAGCGAGGTTCCCGTTACAATACAATAAATCTTCTTCTGTGTTGAATATTCTGATTCTCACTAACCAATCTAGTACAAGATGCAAATCCTATAGCATTCCCATACAGCCTATAAAAATCATTACATTACCATACTGTGCTACATTTTAAACCCTAAAAACTCCTCTTTGGGCCCATTCTGCCAAGCTGGCAGGGTCTGCTCTGACCCTTGGGCCTGTCTGCAAGCAGAGGGTGTTGTTCCATCAAAAGGGCATCACCTTCAGCTGGCCACACCATTGTTTTCCAGTTGTTCAGTAACTGAGGGATCTCAAAGCTTGCTTTCATTTCAATCTCGTTTATAGTTTCCATATTCTCAAAATCTTTTGCCAGACAATCATATTTAGAAGGCTTTCGTGTTTCATCTTCCCCAACACTGTACCTGTTCAGTAGCCCTGTACACCACAAACACAACCAAAGCAAGAGGTGGCCTCACTCAGTGTGGCTTTACTTGCATAGTTGACCCTTCCCTCAGGAAACCCCAGCTGGAGAATGGACAGCTGTGTGCAGCTGCTGCACGGAGCACCAGCTCTTGTCTGGCTGCATCTGCAAGAGAGATGTCACAGATGAGCTGCTGGGCCAGCCTGTGCCCCCACTCCCTGCTGAGAGCAGCCTGTCCTGGCACCAAGAGCACCTCTGGGCTGGAAAGGCTCATTGTCCCTGGCTCAGGGGTGAGAGGGGCAGTGTCCCTGGGAGCTGGGGGCACATCCCTGGGGCTGGGGAAGGGAGGATGGGAAGAGCTGGCAACCCACGCAGGAATGAGCCCTGCCTTGGCAGCTGTCATCTAGCCAGGCTCCTCCAGAACAAATGGCACTTTGAGATACCATGGCCCTTCTCCTCAGCAGCCAGTGGGTGTTTGTAATACTTGCTCATGCTAATTAGGATCTATGTCACTGTTCCCATAATTATGGGTTCTGCAAGAGGCAATTCTCATGTCTTGTGAGGTGGTCCTAATTCCAGACACCCTGCTTTATCCACAAGAATTTAAATGGTGCTCTGAAGACAGGATATGGAGAGAACATCCAAGAGGTTTTTACCTGTGTCTACTTTTCTATTAACAACATAGAAAAGAGATATATATATATAGCAATATATATAACAATATATATATATTGTTATATATGTATAGCAATATATATAACAATATATATGTTTTGTTATGACAGTCCCAAATAGCAGCTCTTTTGACTACACATAGCTGTCCAAGTAATATTACTCTGTAGTACCTTTTTCCTGTGCTATCACTTCTGCTCTCTTAATTATTCTTAGCTGTAAAAATAGACATGCATTTGAAATGAGCCAGCCAGAACACCCTGTCTGATGTAACAACCCAAATACTAGAACAAGCAGCCAGTGGTCATGAGAGGGGTGACATGAATGGGATGGGAAATCTTTCACCTCTTTTGATTGAAAAGATATATATATTGTTATAATAGTCCCAAATAGCAGCTCTCTTGAGTACACATAACTATCCAAGTAATATTTCTCTTGCAGTATTTTTTTCTTGTGCTATCACCTCTGTTCTTAATTATTTCTATTCTGTAAAAATAGACATGCATTTGAAATGAGCCAGAATACCCTGTCTGTGTGACAGCCCAAATACTAGAACAAGCAGCCAGTGGTCATGAGAGGGGTGACATGAATGGGATGGGAAATCCTTCACCTTTTTCGATTGGAGTACAAGGAAGGTTTCCAGATGGAGAAAGCCTGCCTTGCACCTTGCAGCCGTGCAGTGAGGTTTGTCCCATTCAGTGGCTAACAGCTTCCTCATGTCTGCTGGGCAGGACACCTTCCCTCACCCCACGACCTTTCATTCTGCCAAACACAACAAATATGGGTCAATGGCTTTTGGAGAGGGAAAAACTCCAGAGCAATCCTCTCCTGACGCTGAAATAATTCTGGTGCTTGAAAAGTGAGAGCAGCTGTGGCTGCTTCCACATCCACAAGCAATGCAGCTTGCTCATTGCCAGCAATCCTTAATCCTCTTTGAACTCCTGACTTTACATATCAGATGGTTGCTCCATGGAGTAATATCTGTGTATTACTGCCCATTCACTGTAAGTATTTTACAGGGTGATACAGAGATGAGAAATGTATTCTCAGGAGGCTCAGGCACAAAGGTTACTGGATGCAAATCATATTTGTGTCGGCCCTGGCACATGTTTGCAAAACCAGGAGTGGGATATCGAGTGTCAAAATGGGAAAAATTCCCTCTGCATCCTGTGAAAATGCTGGCAGCCCAAGGGCAGAGAGTGCCTGCGGGTGTGGTCATGCTGTACTGTCACTGCATGCTAAAAGTAATCATTTCAGACACCAAATAAAGGGATAAAACTATTTCAGTCAGCAAAACAAGGTCTGTCCTAGTCTGGGGAGAGGTGATAAAAACCTTTAGGTCTGTGGGAGAGCCACAGATGAAGAGAGACCCCCTATTAGGGCTTGCTCCTAAATTTACTTTTTTTGCTGTAGCCTGTGTTTTCCTTAAAGTCCTGGCTTTGGGAATGTAGTGATGAGATGTTTAAAACAATTTCCTCTGGAAGGATTTTGAAAAAGAAAGTATTTTGTCTTACAGGGGAGAAAATGCTGTTCATGTTGTAGCCTGAAAATGTGACCTGCAGATGCTGAAATGTCAGAAACAATAGAAAAAAAAGAAACAGAGAATTTGAACTTTTTCTGTTTTTTTTTTCCATTTAATACTGTTTCCTTCTTCCACCCTGCTGTTGAGGGCAGGAAAGGAGAAAAAAGTGGGAGCCAGTCATGATTTAGGAGCATTTGTATTTGTAATTCCAGCAGCCAAGGGGAAGGGGATCCCATGGAGATGGATGCTCCCCGGGGCTGGAGTCACTCATGGCTGGGCAGGAGGATATTCCTAAACATATAGATTAAACACAAGTTAAGAATAATTATGATTTTTCCCCAAAAAAATATTTACTGTTTTGTTTTTTTTTCCTTTTCAAAAAGTTGGTTTGATTTGGTTTGATTTCTGCTGTTTGGTTTGTTTTGTTTTGCTTGGTTTTGTTTTAATAAAATTATTTGGTTTCCTCACAAGACTGAAACTTGTTAATCACAAGCAAACACTTCTCAGAACAGATGGCTTCAGTGCAGAGTCAATTTCTCAGTGAAAGGAGATTTTGATGGGCAGACAGTGCTCAGCTTTCCTTTTCCCTAAACTCCCTTTTGTACAGGGGCACTGGCATGAGGGTTACATGGTCAGAAATGTTTCAGCTGTGTGAGCTGCATCCCAAGGCAAACCAGCCTTGGGGTGGACTCTAAGCTTCGGTGCAAGCTGATTTTAGCCCATTGAATATATCTGTGGCAAAATTCATGCTCATGCTTTAGGCTGCCAGTGCTTCCAGGGGTGCTCAGCTATGGGGTCTCCACCAGGACCCAAACCCAGCCCTTGCCAGGCTCAGGTCTCTGAGCCTTCCTTCACACCTGCCTGCAGTGCTCTGCACCTTTGGCTGCACAAGGAAGGTCATTGAGCAACAGCTTTTTGTGGAAGGACATTTGCCCAATTTATTAATATTTCATAGAATCATCACAGACTCACAGAATGGTTTGGGTTCGGAAGGGACCTTAAAGATCATCAATTTCCAACCCCCACCTTCCATTAGACCAGGTTGCTCCAAGCCTCATCCAAACTATCCTTGAACACTTACAGGGATGGGGAATCCACAGTTTTCCTTCACTGTGTTTGGGTCAGCCTGAAGAGAAAGATCAAGGTTGAGTCTTCCAGCCCTATCCTGTCAAGCCTGTCCTAGGGAAAAGACTGGAAAGAAAGAAGTCTGTGTCACTGTCATATTTTCTGAAAAATCCCTTCACCAGGATTTCTTCTCCTGGGAAGCTGAGAAGCCTCTGAGAAAAATGAAAACAATGATTATCTGATTGCTTCTCCTGTGTTTTGCTGCTTTGGAATGTGGTTTGGACATTTACTAACTGGTCATTGTTTGATGGGATTAATGTAAATTGTTTTTACTTAATGGCCAATCACCATCAGCTGTGTTGAGGCTCTGAGGAGTCATGAGTTTTTATTATTCATTCTTGTTAAGCCTTCTGTCTGTATCCTTCTCTTTCTTTAGTATAGTTTTAGTATAGCACTCCATAATAAATATAATGTAATATAATATAATATAATATAATATAATATAATATAATATAATATAATATAATAATAATATTCAGCCTTCTGAGAAAATGGAGTCAGATTCTCAATTCTTCCTTTGTCCAGGGGACCTCACAAACTCAACAAGTCTGTTCCTGCCCAAATCTGCTGCAGAAAGCAAAACCTGAAACAAGTATGAAGAAGGATCAGGAGATTTGAGACCCTGTCCTGTCAGCTGAGCAATTTATCACTGTCAAAATCTTCCCAGAGCCCTGCTGCTAATGGCTCTTGAATGAGGTTCCTGCACCAGTAGCATCCAAAAGTCTTCTCTGGGCTGAGCCCATTCTTGGGAGGCCTGGCCATAGATCAGACCAGGGAGCAGCTCCACATCCCCATCCCACAGAGGGATTTTCTCTAACAAGCCTAGAGGGGCATGTGGGGACAGGACTGTGTCCTGCAGCCCTCCCACTGCAGCTGGGGTTTGACTGGAACGGAGATGACCCCAGGACCAAGAGGCAGAACAAGCTTTGCCCTCAGCTGCATGTGTAGAAATCCAAAATAGGACATTCTCCTGAGTTTCTGCCCACAAATCTGAGTCCTTTATATAAAATACTGGCAGTGCTGTGGAAGAGGCAACCTGAAGGACTTGGACAAATTTTACTGATGGATGACAAATGACAGGGATTTCACTAGCTTGGTACCAAGAATATGCCAGAAGAGCACAGCCCTTGTACTGCCAGGCAGATTTAGAAATACTATTTTGCTCTGAACTTCACTCCCTCACATTTTTCCTGAATAATATGAAAATATAAGGTTTACAAAGGAATAAGGCAGTTTTCCAGAATACATCAGCTCCTGTCCTCATTTTCTACACAGCCACGGTGTCAGTCACTGAACATAATCTGAAGGCAGGTGTGATCACTACAGCAAGAAAAATTATATTTTTTTTCAAAGTCCATTTCTGAAGCTTACAATCCATACTGAGGCAAGAGGCAAATTAAAATGTGAATTTGCTATTCAGATCCAGGGATATTTCTCCAGCTCAACACAAGTTAAATATTGAGGGGGTGCAATAAAGGGATCCAAAACCAGAAGCAGTGAAACTGTAACTCATTAACATCATTATTCACTAACAGCTTATCTGATATCCTTGCAGAGTGGGTCACACACACAGTAGAAGGATTTCTTTGATTAATGAAACATGCTAAAAAGTGAAAAGATGCTGGAACTGCCAGGGCAAAGGTAACTTGAGGCTGCCCCTCGCTCTGATACACCCCAGGGATACTCATGATTGTGAAACAGGAGGTTCCTTTCTGTCCTTCTAAGAGCTTGTCTTACCACAGAACAGTGGCAGGAAAAAGCATTAATAATAACATACATGGAGCAGGGACTCATTTAGAAGACATAGAAACACAGAATCATCAAATAGTTTGGGTTGGAAGGGACTTTAAAGATCATCTTGTTCCAGCCCCTCTGCCATGGGCTGGGACACCTTTCCCTAGGTCAGGATGCTCAGCATCCCATCCAGCCCAGCCTTGGACACTCCCAGGGATCCAGGGGCAGCCACAGCTTCTCTGGGCAACCTGTGCCAGGGCCTCACTTCTCTCAAAGTTAAAAAAAAGGAAAATATTCTTCCTCATATCTAACCTAAACCATAGGCTTTAGGCTAAAGGATAAAGAATGGGTTTGGGCATCTCCTTCCATGTGGCTTCTCTGACAGGGCTGATATTTAATTATGGCCTGTGCTGTGTGGTAGCTCTTCCCAGTCATTCCTAATGTGCTGGGCTGGAAGGGTAGGGAGAGGCTGTCAGTGGTGGTGTGCAGCAGCATAACCCAGATCCCTGGCTGCCAGCCAGTGTGGATAATGGACATTCACTCAGGGTGTTCCTCTGGCAGACCCTAGAGAACCTTCCCACAGCCTTTGTGGCCCTGGAGTTTGCACCACATCCACTGTATACAGGTGCTGCCAACCTCTCTTGCAACACCCTGCTGCCACCTCACTCTGGAGGGCAAAATCCCAGGTGTCTCACAGAGTGCAGTGAAGTTCTCCTCTCCTCCAGCATCCACTGGCTTACGTGGCCCTTGTTTGAAGGTGTGATCCAGCCAGAGCACAGATGGGTTTCCCTGGAACTGTGGATTTACTGCTTGAACTTCTCATATGCCAAACCCTGTTCCTGCTGCAATTCAGAGACACTGTGCAAAAGGACTAAAATTTGTCTTTTTGGTGAGTTTCACCTGGAAAATTTAGCAGGTAGTAGGTTATAGCACATTGCTCCTGCACAGGGGAAAATCCCTCTTGCACAGCATCCCTAGGGAGCACCAAATACACCAAGCTCTCAGTCCTTATCTCCAAGAGACCAGCAGGTCCCTCCCCCTCTCAGAAGTCCAAGGGCTGGTATTGTATTTTTGGGGTCCCCTGTGGCAGGAAGGAATGATGAACCTGACTCCATGTTCTCAGAAGGATAATTTATTATTTTATGATACTATATTATATTAAATTAAAGAATATTAAACTAAACTATACTAAAGAATACAGAAAAGATACCTACAGAAGGCTAAAAAGATAATAATGAAAACTTGTGACTCTTTCCAGAGTCCTGACACAGCTTGGCCCTGATTGGCCAATGAGTGAAAACAACTTACAGCAGAATCCAATGAAACAATCACCTGTGGGTAAACAATCTCCAAACACATTCCACATGAGCAAAACACAGGAGAAGCAAATGAGATAAGAATTGTTTTCCTTTTTCTCTGAGGTTTCTCAGCTTCCCAGGAGAAAAATCCTGGGCAAAGGAATTTTATCAGAGAATGTGAATGCCACAGGCTGGATGTTGACAGCTGTGCTCCGGAGGCATTGCAGAGCTGTCTGTGATAAGGGTGATGCTCACAAGAGCACAAGGAAAAGCTGCAGCAGAGGCCAAGCCCAAGTTCAGCAGGGATGTGACCCAGGAGCTGATCAAACTTCAAATCTCAATGACTTCTGCTCAGAGCAGGACATCCTTCCTTCTCCTTGCTTACCCACAGCAGCAGGTGCCCAAACCTGTCACGGACATATTTTATGAAAAATCCTTTCGTTAGGATCTTTTCTCCTGAGAAGCTGAGAGGACTCAGAAAGTAAATGTAAACAATGGTTATCTGCTGCTGTGGAATGTGGCACGTGCATCTTTGATTGGTCTCATGTGGTTGTTTTTAATTCATGGCCAATCACAGTCCAGCTGTCTCAGACTCTCTGGTCAGTCACAAGATTTTATTATCATTCCATTCCTTTCTATTCCTTTCAAGCCTTCTGATGAAATCCTTTCTTCTATTCTTTTAGTATAGTTTTAATATATCAATTTCTTTTCATATATAAATATATCATAAAATAATTAATCAGCCTTCTGAAACATGGAGTCAAGATTCTCATCTCTTCCCTCATCCTGGGACCCCTGCAAACACCACCACACAAACCCACATTTGGTATCCTCAAAACACAGCTGAGAAAACCCAGTGCTGGTGTTGTTGTGGTGCTGCTGTGCTGATAAGGGACCATGAGTTTGCAGAGCACCCTCAGTATGACAGCAGCACGTGCAGCCCATCCCAGGGACACTCCCCAGCCACCAGAGCTGGCAGAATTGTTAATCCTGAGCCATGAGGGATCTGAGAAGGAAACTGGAGGAGACACAGACTGCTGATTGGACAGAATTGTGAGGGGTGTCTCCCATTCCCACCCTCAACATAAAACTCAAAAAGAGGAGCCATGGTGGCTCTACATGCAGCAAACTTGGGTGGAGTGACTACAAACACTGTACCTGCTGCTCAGGCAGATCTAAGAGAAGGTTTCATGAAGCAAAAGACTGGTCCAGGGAGGTGGGATTGATGCCTCAGGTTTTAGCTTTTGTATTTTTCAGATTCTGTTCTGCTTTAGTGTGTGGGTCTGGCCTTCATATCAGGGGATGGGGAGCTCTCTGCACAGAGCAGGGAGACAAAACAATTCCTGCTCCAGCTGGGCACCAAGGACAAATGATCCAAATCTCAGGCCCAAGAGCACAAACAATGATGGACCAAAGAGAGAAAACAAGGATGGGAATTCATGGGCTAAAGCTGTAATTGGACAATTAACTTCAATATGCAAATGGAAAAAACTCATAAAAGTGTGAGACCCCATGACCAGGCATCCATTTTTTTGTGGCCATTTCGGGTTGTGCTGCGCAAGGTGGATCCATTGAGGCCTCTCAATAAATCCCTACTTTATTCTTTAGCTCCATCTAGCCTCTGTTCTAGGTCAGCCTTCACAAGCATCAGGATGTCCAGGGAATGCCCAGACATGCCCAGGCCCAAAGGTTAGGGAAGGCAGATTTGGATGTTGATCATGTTTGGCATCTTGACCACAGGTATTGATACCGTCTGCTGCTGCCAGCCACCACCTGCAGTTCCAAAAGCAGCTGAAATGCCAACCTCAAAATGCCCAACCCCTCCTCCAACATCCACAGCTCTGTTTCTACATGTTGGTGATTGCACTAGACACCACCAACAAGTTTTAAATTCCCCTTCACACTTTCCTTTCAGGGAGCTGACACATGTGGAGATGTCAGATGTCTGTTCCCACGGGTCATTCCACTGAAGCATTGCTGAAACAGCCTCATCCTGAGCCACTCCAGCAGGTGCTGTGTTGGGTAATGTCATGTTCCAGAGCTGAGACAGATGAAGGCCAGGCCAGCACATAATACTCAAATTAATGGACTTGATCTTTAAGACACCCCTAATAGCCCACGATGCAAAGCTCTGTGATGCTGTAGCCTTTGCTGCAATCCAAAATATTCCCAGGGTACTCCTTAGGTAAAGCCTAGCACTGCAGGGGATGCCTGCATGGCATGGCTCTACCAGAGCTTTCACTTTCCCCAGGTGTGACATTATTTGACAATTTATTTTCTGAAAAGCCTCAATCATTTCAAAATAACTAGGCTTTTTATTTCTCTTTTTCTTTTCTATGGATAATTAAACTTTGCTCTATTGAAAGGCTTTCAAAGAACAGCTGGCAGAAAATAAACCCTTACTGGAATAAGATCCCAATATAACCGGGTGGGACGTGCCTGGGCTCGTCTGACCCTTGCTGCTGGACCAGAGGTGGCAACTGAGGTGGCTTTCACCTCAGAGACACCTTTGGCTGGCTGGATGTTGCAGCTGGCACTTGGAACAAGTCCAGGCAAGCAGGAACTCAGTTTTCCTCTGGTGGAAGGGCTTTAGGCGATGGTGAAGGGAAAAAGGAGACAGATTCTGCCGGAGGGTTTAATCCAGAGCTTTATTCCAGGGTCACAGGTCTCTGAATCTTGTAACAGCTCCAACAGAACCCCGACCACATGGTCCCAGGGTCCTTTTAAGCCCTGGGGACAGGGGAGGGAAGGGGTAGGTGTGCCACCAACCAGGTAGGAGGGGGGAAGGCTCAGGACAGAAGTGGCACCTAGGTAGCCCAATGACCCCAGGACTGAGAAGCATCTTTTGAACTTTTGCCAATCAGACGACGCCCTTGCTGGAATGTTAAGATTGATGGACAGCACTTAGCAGGAGGCAAGGGGAGGGGAAGGGAGAGGGTATTGGCACACCTGGGAAAGGACTGGGATAGCTAAGACAGGATATTGCATCACACTGCAACAAACCCTCAAACTCCAAGAAAGGAAAGAAGGGTTGCTTTTAAAGAGTAATCTAAATTACCCACACTTCAAAAGCAGAGCACAAAGGAGGTATTTAAATAAGGGTCCTTTGTTCTGTAGTTGCTGTTGCTGGACAGTGCTGCAAAGCCCTTTTTTAACTCAATATAAACAGCCTTTTAAAATCCAAAGAAGTCTTTAAAAGGCCATCAGATTAGGGGTGGAGAAAAATTGTTGCCATATTACATTGAAAGTTGCTCTACAAGCCAGGGGGAATGTTTCATGGGTTTTAGTCTGTTTTCTTTTATGATCCTCTCTCTTCATTTCTGCTTTGCAGTCAGTCACAGAGGGTTCTTCCAGGCTTCTTCTGCAAAGAAACAAATGGGAAGATCTTCCCCTCCAGCACAGTGCCTTGGGGATACCTTGCCATCCTGCTGTGTAAAAGGCAGCATCACCATTTTCAGCCAATTCCTACATTTTTTTAAAACCCTGCTTGTGTTCACATCAAGGTGGAGGAACAGGAGGCTTTTGTTTGTAGAAAGGATCCCCCGACCTCTGACCCTTTCAATGGTTGTGTCCCTCACATGACTCATTGCAGCAGGTAAGGAGCAGGCAATGCATGTACAGCCCCACAGCCCAGCTTGATTTAATTAGAGAGGCTTTTAATTAAATTTTATCATTGAAGCTGTAGCAGGAGCATACTTAGATAAAAATATCATGAAGATTTCCTTGGCATCAAAGAAGAAAGGTGTGACTCCAGCTTAATTACTTAGACCAGCAGAGGTAGAACTTGGTTGTATCTGAGAATTGGCACCAAATGAAGGCTGCAAACAAAGGCATTTGCTGTACATCCTGTGGCTGTCCTCCAGCCTTTACTGGCATGGTGACTGTGCAGTTTCACGACAGCTGAGGTACAGCCCTTGTTTAGGTGGAACAATTGATTAGACCTACAATTACACTGTGATAATTGCTAAGAAAAGAGGCCTCTGCTGTAGGCAGACAGGTAATAAATATGATGTACTTTAGTATTATGTTCCCTGGCAATTCTCAGACCAAGAGGCAGGTTTAGGAGATCCCTGAGTCTTGCTCAAATGCAGCTGGGAAATTTGAATCTCATGGATCCTGGATGGCTGAAGTCCTTAAACTCTGTTGGAGGACACTTGCAGGAAAGGAGGTGTTGATAAATTTCTCCCCTTCCTGGCTTTCCTTCCAGAAAGGGGACACTTCTCTGATTTGTGAGTCATTGAATGCTTGGAAGAAATGTCTAATTTGCCTCCTCATTGCCAGACACATCCCAAGCTCATCATCTTCCACCAGGAGGCAGAGAGAACGGCCATTAAACCCAGCAGTGAAAGAAGAAAATCACATGCACAATTTGCTGCCTGTGCCTCTCCCCTGGCACTCCAGGGTTTTAATGCAATTTGGTGTATCCCAGCCAGTGGTGCTTGGCTGCCTTTAATTAAAAAAAAATTAAAGGATTTATGTTGGGATTAAATGGGATAATTATTGATTGATCTCTGCCTTCTAAATTGAAAAGCATTTGGATTAATCAGCTTTTAAAAAGGAAATCACTCGGCTCTGGACAGGAAGCCAACCTCAGGCCCTGCACTCTAGCAGGGCTTTATTTTGCCCTCTTCCTTCAAACCTGCTGGGAAATATTTTCCTTTCTTTTCTTCTTGCTTCATACCCAGAAGAAAACTGCTTTCATTGAGACAGGCTCTGGGTCACAAGTGTTAGGATCACCCTGCCTTGCAGTACCTGCTGAGAACACCTGCCAGGCTCTGCAGCACCCTGATGGAGCTGGCCAGGAGTTCTGACTCCTTCTGAGAGCCTTGTGCTCCCTGACAGGTCCAGTCAGGAATGAGATATTCCATGGAGGAGGGAGCAGCTTCGTACCAGCAGAGATGTGGGCAGTTCCATCCTGCAGGCCAAGCAAAGCAGACACCCAAAGAGCCAGCTCAGCAGTCAGGAGAGGCTGGTAAATAAAGGAGTGTAAAGCTGGCTCTTGCTCACTTCTGGGACTGTGTGCATCACCCCATCTGCAAAAGCAGTTGGAAATCACATTAAGCAGTTGAGGAAGGTGGCAAGGCAACGTGAACTAAAAACAATAATGGCATAGTCAAAATAATAATATCCTCCATCCCCAGCTGCAGAAGTAGGTTGCTGACCTAAGCACTGTGAGTTCAGGTTTCTACATTTATCCTGGGGCAGAGATTGTGTAGCTCTGTGACTCTCATTTATACTTGGAGTATTCCACCTGCATGGAAACAAAAGTCTTCTTAACTCGCATGAAACCCCAAATGGAGAATTTGGAAGAGAAGATTTGCTATTTTAGGGGACTTTCAACAGGATTTTTCAGCCTCTGAATCAAAGAGTTAGGGTTAAAATTAAATAAAATTTTCAGTTTCAATTAGTCATATTTCCAATGTTAGAACTTCAAAGCACGTTTTAGCTTCACCCTTTGTGAATGAGGAGAGCAATGTGAAAGCAATGTCCACATCACAATCTTGGTCTTTCCCCAAAATTTCCCCATTTTGTTTTTAAAATTTCTCCCTTCAAAACACTTTTTTTTAAAGATTCCCCACATGGAGAGAGCAGAATACCCCTCCATAGAGCCTGCATTTTTCTGGGAAGCTTTTCTGCTGAGGTACTTCAATCAGTGGGATGCTGGTCCAGCAGTGACTCATGCAGACCTCCCCCACAGTTTCACCCGCCAGAGGGAGGTGACCTGGCAGCAGAATACACCCATCTGCAGACTGAAGGTAATTCACACTTGAAAGGATGATTTGCGTTTTTCAGCTCCTTAATAATTGGAACAAAAGACCTTTCTTCAACTCAGTGAAAGCCTCTCTTCCACAGACAACCAAACTTGGAGAGAAAAGCACCCACATTGTGTCAGTCTCACTCTCCCTGAAATTCTCATCACCCTGGCCACAACCCCTGAATGATCCCTCCTGTAAATCTTCCTTAGGAAGAGCATACCCAGAACTCAGCCTCACTCACAAGTGTGTCAAGAACTGCAGGTGTGATTATGGGAGACTTTCTTACTCCCTACAACTCCCTGAAAGGAGGTGGTAGCCAGGTGAGGGTTGGTGTCTTTTTTCAGGTGAAAAGGGATAAGGCAAGAAGAAAAAAGTATAATGTTGTACTAGGGGAGGTTTGGATTGGATATAGGAAGAATTTCTTCATTGAAAAGGTTGTCAAGCACTGGAACACCACTGGGGTGGTGGAGTCACCATCTCTGGAGGAATTTCAAAGCTCTGTAGATGTGGTCCTGAGGGATATGGATCAGTGATGGACTTGGCAGTGTTGGGTTAATGATTGGAGTCTGTGTTCTCAGAGATCCAGCATAAGTGATTCTATGGTAAGGTAATGATGATATAAAAATGGATGAAGCATTATTTGAACTGCAAAGTCACTTTTCTCATCTCAGTTAGGGTGACCAGCTGGTGCATTTTCTAGAGTGGCCTGGTCCTCAGACTGACTTCACATGCCTTGGGTAGAGGAGTTTTAATGGACATTAGGAAAAGAATGAGTTCCACCAAACGTTGGCCAACCCAGTTGAGCCATTCAAGCTTTCCTGCATCACACTCTGGGTCTGCTTTTGGAGATGAGCAAGGAAGATGAGTTATTTCCTATGTGTGTATGCAAACATATACGTACAAGCTATTTTCAATATTTTCTGGTTACTCCAGGCCTACAGGAGGGTGGAAAACAAACAGAGCTTTGTCGTCCTTTTAAGAAGAGACTAAGCAAAAAATTGAGGCACAATAAAATGAATCTATTAGAGAAGATAACAGACAGTGCTTTTATGGCTAATATTTATTACATTTAAAATACATAAGAGCCAGTGATATAAAAACCCAAAGGGGAGACATCCTGCTTTGAATGCAAGCAGGGAAGAGTAAAATTCACTCCTGTTGCTCCCTTTCCCAAAGTAAACAAGATGAGCAAGGCTAAAGAAAGGGAATTTTTCAGAGTACAGAACCAACATCACCATCTTCTTAAGCTTAATCTTGCTAAGAACTTTCCAGCAAACTGCACTGTGCCATTGCCCATGGTGACAGCTAAACCCACCTCAGGTCTGTCAGTCAAAATCAGCAGTCCTGACTGAGCACCTGATAACACCACACTGCTGTTTTCACCTGCCTGATGTGGGATTAATGAGAATATAGAACCATATTTTTTCCAAGGATCACAACAAAACATTAAGAGGCAATGGCACAATTTGTGGTAAAATTACATGTAAAAAGAGAAAAAATCCCCAGAAGAGTGATGCAGCCTGGAACAGGGTCCCAGGGAGCCTGTGCCATCCCTTTCCTTGCTGAAATTTGAAACTGAGGAGACAGGACTCTGACCCACCTGATTTAACACCAAATGTTTGGAGTGAACCCTGCTTGAGCAGGGCATTGGACCTCCCAAGGCCCTGAATAGTTTTATGATCTCATGGCACATTACTGACTTACCCAGCAGCAATCAAAGTTATAAACTTTGCCACAGGCAATTTTTCCAGATAATTTTGGTCCATACTTTATATGCTTTGCAAGGTTGGGACTAAGGACTGTGATTTTGATCTGATAGTCCCTGAAGCACAGGAGTCCTAATGCCTGAGCAGGAGCTGATGCCACCAGGGACACCCTCAGCTCGCTGCTGTCTGGGGTTTCCCATGCCAGACATGTTGCACTGTGCCACCTGAAAGGTTACAGGAAGAATTAACAAACAGCTTCTCTGGTCAGCAGAAAAGGATATTTGGGCAGGAGAGAATTTCTGGGTGATGCTCATGCCTTTATCAGGTGTTACTCATAGCAGGACACTGCCTCATGCCTGAGGAGCCTCTAGGGCACCAACAGATTTGTCCCTCCAAGAGGCTGCAGCATTGAACACCTCTCACCAGCTCTTTGCAGGCAGAAACTGGGGCAGGCAGCAGCTACTAACAGCTCTCCTGCCCACATCACTGTGACCTGCTTAAGCAGCTACCTCTGCATTCTAGGACAGCCTTGGTACAGGATGACTACACAAAGGTAACCTTCACCCATCTCCTACAAGCCTCAGCGTGCAGCTCTTTCTTCTCCTACCCTATCACTTTTCCACGACCTCAAACTCCCCCAGCAGACTGTCAGAGTTTCAATGCTTTATTCCACTAATGGCAAAAGCCCTGCAGAGTCCAACCTCTTCTCCTCAGTAGCTGCTGCTGTCTGGGACAGCTCAGGTCACCAGAGGGTGCTGCTGGTGCCCTCCAAGAGCCAACGTGGCAGCTGGAAGCCAAAGGTGCTCTTCTCCCCTGGCTCCTTTCTCCTGAGCAGTGACCTGTGTGTTTTCAGGCAGATTGGCCTTTTCCCCTGTGCACTCCCCCTTCCTGTGATGGTAGGCTGTGTAAAACCACCTTTCTTTGCAGTCTCAGGCTTGCAGCATCCTGGAGAGAGATGGTGTGTGAAATCCTGAGATTTTGTTCACGTTCCTTCACAAAGCCACGTGGCAGCCCTGGCTGCAGGAGCAGGAGGTGGGTAAGGCTGAGTGATTGACCATGGTCACACTCTGAGAGGGTTTTCCACCACCCCAAGGAGGAAAGGAGAGGTTGTGTGCATATCTGTGCATGTGTGCTGTGCACAGGCACACAGAGAACCACTAAAAACCTGTGCATCAGTTCCACAGGACAGCAGAAAATTCCATCTGGACCTTTTGGCTTCTTGTGCCTAAAGCTGTTGTTGTGGTGGATTATCCCCACAGTTTCTGAGGCACCCTTGAATTTATTCTTACATGTTTCTATGCTGTGGTTTCTTTCAGCCAAGTTAATCTTGGCTGCCACTTGGGTACAGTTAATGATGTTCTACTCAGAGATTTGCAGTTGTGCATAATGGGGCTGGAGTTCCTCCCTGGGCTCTTCACACTGCTTTCAGAGACCTTCCTTTGGGTGCACAGGACTCACTGAGCATTTTGCAAAGGAGTGACTGAAAATGAATGCTGCAGTCCTAAATGAGCTGCTGTATAATCCCTCTATCTGCCTCAGAGTGTCTCAGATTAATTCTATTTGCCAGTCACTTTCCCTTCTCTCTAAAAGGGGACATATTTTTAGCCTCTCAACAAATCTGACACAGTGGAGTTTCCCTCGTGTGTGTCCTCACTGTCACTGTTTCTAAGTGGTTTTTTTAAAAACTCTTCTCAATTTCTTGTAGCCCAGGACTGGGAATTTAGGATTTATAACACTTGCAAGAGACACAGCCCCCAGATTCCACCAGGATAAAAAATCACCAGTGTGAACTTGCAGAGTCACAGAAATGCTCTTACTAAAGACAAGCTCTGCAGTGGAGCCAGTAGCTCTCTCTTGCCTGTGGCTTTAACATGCCCTGGACAGGCCAGTTGTGGTTATATAATCCTGGCTCTGGAGCAGATGCTGCTGTGTTCAGGCTGGGAGATTACAGCTGGCATGCAGGACTAATGGGAGCTTTCTGACAAACGCAGCCGCCTCTGTCGGGCAGGGATTGCAGGGAGGCAGCTCCGGGTGTCCCTTCCCTGCAATCCCGTGCAGCTGGGATGGACACAGGGACTGGAGGCTGTAGCAGGAGCAAACAGCCTTAAAAACAGCAACAACAAAAAAAAACACCCCAGCAAATTCAGCAAATCTTGCTAAACCCATGTGTGGCTGGAGGAGCACCGCGGGCTGTGACTGAGGGCTGTCAGACATGGGTGTCTCGTTTGGGGGAGATGATCTACTGCACCCAGGATGGTCGAGGTGTTCCTGTGGCTGAGTGTCTGACTGAGCATTTCTTCATGCTCCATTGTGATTCACTGTAACAGCCTGAATGAGAGATGCAGGACTCCAGGCAGCTCTTCCAAATGCAGTTTATTCCATCTAAGAGTTACAGCAGTCCAGGGTCGTGGGTGACACAGCCTGTGCCTACAGCTGTCAGTTCCAGCTGCAGGCAGGCCTGGAGACCCTTTGGTTTTGGTTACAAGGCATTCTATACTTTCCTTTGCTGAGCACCTTAATACAGTAGAACCAATCTATACCTTAACTTTTAAGTGTAAGGTATATATATATATACACACACACCTTATTTATATATATACATATTCACACCTTATATATATATATATATATATAGGATAAGGTATAGCCTATCATAACTACTATAATTACCATATTCATGTTACCATTCTCCAATCACTAAAAGTTAGTACATTACAGTTTAAGCTAGAAGATGTTTTTCAGTTTTCTTGCAGTGGAAAATTCTGAGACATTTTTTCTACATGCAACATTGGCAGGCTTGTTTGCCTGTGCTGTCTTCCTGCTTGGCAAAAACATCTTCTTTTTTGAGGTGGGTTTATCCTTTGCTCTAAGTCATAAAAACCCCTTCTAACTCACACACCCTTTGCCTTCTTGGTTATCCAGTGAGACTGGCTCAGCAATTCTTTCCTTCTATATCAAAACTTGCTTCCATCTCTATTCCTTCTTCAGGTTGTACATTCAAAAATCTTTCTGCTAAGCACACATATCTGTGAGACTTTCTTGTCAAACTTTCATCCTTCCCAACAATTCACTATATGTTTGGCTTATTGAGTGTCTCATCACCTTTTCCAGGGCTGTGACTTGGTGCTGTGGCATGAGCAGCAAGATGCCACCATGGGGATGGGACAGCGGGCCCTGATCAGCGTGCTGGGGACAGCACTGAGAGAGGCTCTCACACCTCTCACTATCAAAAGGCTACCTTAACAACACAAATCTGCTCTGATTCCCATCCAGGAAATCTCATGAGCCATCTCTGGGTGAGCTTTTTCCAGGCAGGTAAACAGGAGGGAAGCAGAAGGAGAATCTCCAGCTGCTGCCCACAACAGCGCTGCTTCCCATCCCCACCCTCAAGAGCCTTTCTATGTCTGACTGATCAGTGCCAGTCCCTGCCATCCCCAGGGGGCTGCAAACACAGCCTCACCAGTGTCCTGCAGTTTGACAGACACAGCCATTGCTGTCTGCTGACTCCCAGCACATCCCTCCAAAATCCTGGGCTGCTACATTGTGTTAAAGTGATGGATGAGGAAGAGCTGTACCCAGCGGATTCAAACCTCTCTTTGTTATTGCTTAAAGGTTGTTTCACATCTGGATCCCATTAAAAAAAACCTATCCAGTTTGGTTGCTAAATAAAGCTCATCCAGGTGTAAGACTAAATGAACAAACATTTCCAGTGACACTGGTGTTGTCTGGTTTGAGATATGTGCCACCAGTGGTGACCTTATGCTGCCTTTACAGAAAAGGCTAAGCCATACTAGGGATAGGATCCAACTGGATCCCTTTCCTCGTTAAGTAAAATAACCATCAGACCACCTCCTACTCATGCCCTTTTGGTCATTTCCAGCTTCACACCTTCTGGTTTTTTACTGTTATCTGGCAAAACCAGCCTTTTGCTATTTCTACCTGCCCTTGGGACAGGCAGGAAGATGAGAGGGAGAGCTGCATTCCCATGGCTTACACCATGGGACAGCCCATCTCTCTGTGTGGAGATGTGGAAGAATTCCCAATCTACCTCATTCATTTCCTAAACCCACACTGAGAAGGGGCATTTCTGAGAAAGGAACTAGAAGGAGATCTGAAAGTTGTTCAAGTGCCTTAGACTCCATAGAATCATAGATACATAGAGTCCTTCAGGTTGAAGGGATCATCTCATTCCTACTCCCTTGCCATGGGCAGAGAACCCTCCACTCTACCAGGCTGATCAAAGCCCCACCTAACCCAGCTTGAACACTTCCAGAGGTGGGGTATCCACCACTTCTCTGGGAAAAATTTGTCTCACAATGTCCTTTGGGAAGGTCTGCCCAGGAGATTCTTCCTACTTTCCAGTCCCATCTGAGTAACAACCTCTCCTCTCACAGTCCTGAACAGTGACAGGTCAGATGGAGCCTCAACCAAGGGAGGATGGGACCTTGCTGGGCTGCAAACATGTGTTCCCTTCTAATTAACACTGTAATTATTCCCTTTTTTCCCCTTCCACCTCATCTGTATCCACACACTCCATCCATTAACCCACATCACAAAGGGCAGAGGATGCTGACAGATCCTTCAAGGGTCTATTCTGCATTGTCACTCTTTGGTTGCATTTGGGGCTGGCTACAAGCAATACCTGAGTTCCTTTTAAACCTGTTGCAACAGCATGGGGGTCAGCATGTGCTGAAACATGTCCCCAAGCCAGCAGATGAATCAGTGCTCAGAGGGCTCTGCCTCATGTCTGTGGTGACACTGCCATCAGTACCTGAGCTGTGCAATACCCATTTCCAAAGGCATGTCTGCAGTGCTGCAGCTCCCAGCAGGGGCGTCACCAGAATAAAATCTTGGGCTCCAGCCACTGTCCAAACCACAAAGCCTCCCTTCTCCTGGTAAACAGCAGCTGCTTTGCTTCCCAGAAGTGACCACACTTCAGCAATGGCTGTTGCAATGTAAATATTTTCTAACCCACCAGAGACGTGTGGGCAGGCTGTCCTTAGGGGTTTGTGTCCTTAAAGTGAGAAATGCAAGTGTGGAGCTGGATGGTCACACGGGGTTTGTTCCTTCATACAGAGTGCAAGAGCAGGTGATCATGGATTTGCTGTTTAAGAGCAGCTGCCAGCTGAATCCCACCACAAATGGTTCAGTAGCTCTCGGGGGTCTCTGTGGTCAGGATGACCCTGAGATGTGTCAGAGAGTCTCTTTTCCCAGCCTGGCAAATGAAGAAGGAGTCAGGATTCTTCTGTTCTGGTTCTCAAGGTTGTTTATTTGCTGTTTTCTATAACATTCTTTCCCTGGCCTGCTGAGGCCCGTTCAGCAGGTCAGTCCTTCCTGCTGGTCAGCCCACCTTCAGGGCAGTGTTATCTTTTTGTACTAAAAACTACGTGTACATTATTTACAACAATTTCCCAATACCTATCACCTATGTTAGACAGTGTGTTTCTACCTTAAACCAATCCAAAAGTGCCACCATCACCCAGAAGATGGAGGCTAGAAAGAAGGAGAAAGAAGGACAAGGCACGCCCAAATCCCTCCATCTTGGGACCCCAAGCCCCCATTCTAAAAACCCCAAAATTCTACTTTTCACCCCCTGACAAACTATCATTCTACTTAAACTTTTGTGGCTTGTAAATCCTCATATAAGGTTGGTAATTTTTTCCATGGGTCAAAATCAAAGGCACAGGGGTCTTGGGCTCTGTGCCAAGGTCTCTGAGCCCCCTGGCAGGGGCTGGAGCCATCCAGGGCAGCCAGGGTTGGGTTCTGACAAGTAGTCACCTAATCAAGGATATTAGAGGTGCTGAACCACAGGAGGAAGAACAGTGACCTTTTAATGAGCCTGATTGTAGCAGAAGAGGGGCAGCTCCATGGTGCCATGGCAGTGCTGGCCCTGGGCAATCCATGCCACGTGTCCTCAACCCAGCTCCTGTAGGAAAGCAACAGGAGATGGGATTGCAAGTCATCATGACTCCACAGCTGAGTCCCACAGACCCAGCAATACCCAGAGGGCAATATTCCACTGTGTGGCTAGAAGGACACTGTGCAAGTCATCATAGAGTTTATTGATATCACCATTGCCACCAAAATCCTCTAGGACAGTGATCATTTCCTTAGGCTGTTCCAGGGAAAGCTAACATGGCAAAGGAGCCAAAAAAAGTTCCAGCAGATCAAGCAGGCTTCAGGTAACAGCTTTTAGTTGCTGATGCACAGCAGGATACTTCTCAACCCCTTTTTCAAATATGCATGAGGCTGGACATCGTTCAGTTGTCAATAGCATATTAAGAATATATACCTTGAAGAGATATTAGGTGACCTTGGTTCTTTGCAGCATCAGCCACCTGAGACAAAGGCTGGTTTTGCTGAAGGCTGGGGCTGGGCTTGACATGGATTTTCAGGGAAGCAGGCTGGATGTGGGGCAGCTTTCCTGCCTCTGCAATCACAGTGCTGTGCTGCAGCAGCTCCCAGCTCTGCTCACTGCTGCGTTAACCATGGCGAGGCACTTCCAGGTGCTGCAAAAACCCCAGTGGGAAATGGAGGCTCCCACCTCCAGGACATGGTACAGCTACTAGAGAGGAATTAAATTCTGCCAGCAGTGCCAGAGACATCTGGTGTGAGCTGAATGCCCAAGCTTGACCAAAGTTTGAAGTTGTAGCCTGAATCGTAATAAAACAAAAGGCAGATAAAGGAGCAGCACGTTCAGAGAGAAAACTGAGGAGTCCAAATGCTTGAGCACAATATTTCAATGTAGCGTCTTCAGCCAAAACTGCCCTTAATGAATATAAACATAGTTTTGGTGCAGTCAAAATGTTTAACATAAAATTGCCCAAATGATCTGAATTTGGGACTTAGTTCAATTATTGAAAGTAAACCATCTGTTGGCTGCACTACTCTCACTGAAAGTTAGGAAAAATCCTGGCCAGGAATTACCAGTGAGGAGCTGCATGTTGGCCACAAGGGTTTGAGTAGAATGATAGTGAATTTATCACAGGGTGAAAAAGTAGAGTTTTGGGGATTTAGAATGGGGGTTCAAGAGGCAAAATGGAGGAATCTGGGCATGTCCTGTCCTTCTTCATCTTTTTCTTGCCCTCCATCTTCTGCTGTGATGGTGAAACTTCTGGATTGGTTTAGAGTAGAGACAGACTGTCTAACACAGGTGATAGGTATTGGAAAATCATTGTAAATAAAGTACACATAGCTCTTAGTATAAAAAGCCAACACCACCCCAAGGGCAGTCAGTGTGCCTCAACCCAACCTGCTGGACAGACCTCAGCAGGTCAGAGAAAGACAATGTATTAGATAAGAGAAAATAAACAACCTTGAGAACAAGAGCCAAAGAATTCTGTCTTCTTTTTCGGTCTCAGGCTGGGAAAAAGAGACTTTCCAACACCTCGGGGTAATCTTGACACCAGAGACCTCATCAGCTGCAGACCTCCATGCCTGAGGGAGGGAAAGGGGCGAGGAGCTGTCGTGTTTCTGGAGAGATCCTTGGCATGGCTGATACTCCCATGAGGCATCCCATGGCCTCTGAGCTTCAAACACAGCCATGGGCAGCAGGACAGACTGAGTCTGTCCCAAGGCTGGAGGACATCCACTGCCACTGCTCTTCAGAAAGCATCTTGAGAGCAAAAGGGGAATCCTTGACTTGTTTTCCCCTCTCAGAGGTCTGAGCATGCAATCTTTATAAAGATTCCTAGTGTCAGCAGAAAGCTCACTCCTGGAACTTGCCCACTGCTTCTCTGTGGCAGAAACTACATTTGCTCTGCATAAAAGCCTCTGCTTGCTCACAGCTGAGTGATCACCAGCTTTTAATGTGCTATGACAAGGACGGCTGGGTGTTGAACCTCTTGGCTCTGCTGCAAGATCACTTTTAGCCTGCGGTGCAGTTTGAGCCTTCCTGCTGAGCGTGGCAGGAGACATACCAAGATTTCTTAGATGCCTCTTTGCTGGGCACAGAGGGACAGCTGCTGTTGGGAGAGCTGCCCAGAGCACCCTTTGTGGCTCAGCAGTGTTCATGCTGCACACAGGGAGAGGAGGAAAGTGGATTTACTGCTGAGTCAGCTGCATTTGTCCCACTCTGGCCTTGGGTCCTGGGGCGATGTTGCTGTCTCACAGCAAAGTGAGATGTCTCTAGCACAAGGAATATCACTGATAAACATAAAGTAAAGAGATTTAACAAGCAGGAATTAACAGCAGCACCAAACTACACTCACACCTTCTGTCATTGTCCGCTTGGGATGGCATTTTGGCCCAGAAGGTTTTCTCCCCAGGAGTGGTGACAGAAGTGGCCAGCTCATTCTTTGCATTCTCTGTGGTCATCTTCTTGCAAGCCAGCAGATATTTGAACCCCACCACCATTAGATTTTGTGGTTACTTTGTAATGCAAGTGTAATTGAGCCCTTCTGTGGGTTTGGCCTCATTAATATTGCACTCATTTTTAGAGTATGAAATAGTCTACCTTTTCCATCCTCAGAAAATGCAGATAAGGTTTTGGCCCAGCAAAATATCCTCAAAAGCTCAGGATGGAGATGAGGAGTCTTTTCCAGGTGACTTGCTTTCAGAAATTCCTCCTGAAACCAGGTATTTCCATGTATACACACATGAATGCAGAGATCTGCTTTTCTGGTTTTATTTTTTAAAATATTATGAGATTGGTTAGACTTAAAGGGAAAGAAAAAAAAAAAAACAAAACAGCAGACATCCTTTCCCCAAAGCCCCCCCAGTTTCTAGGAGCCTACCAAGGAGAGCTCTCAAACCAGCATCTATCACACTTTTTGGTGGCTTGACAAGCCAGCCAGGTTTTCACTGGGACTGAACAGATGGAGAAGCAGCCTGTCCTAGGGAACTTCCCAGGCTTCTCCCTGGCTGGAAGAGCCCTTTGTCAAAATGATTATTCCTATGCCACTGAACAAGACAAGACCAGACACAGAATTCAGTGCTGCCACACCATCATCCAGACTACAAAGCTGTTCTGTGCACTGCAGCAATTTTTCTCTGTGTGCTTCCTGGTCGTGTTAACAGCTTGGTGCTGTCTCCAGGTCATCCCATGCCACCCATATTTCATCCCTCTACACCCTCATACCCTTCCCAATTTCTGATTGTCTCCCATCTCCAGCTGCCTGTTCTACCAACATTGCTGTTTCCAGCAGCCTCCAGGAAGGTTTGGAGGTTTTGGGAGGCACTGATCTAGCAGCATACACTGACAGGTGAACAGGGAAAGAGCCCTGGGACAGCTCTGATTTAGATCAGTCTCCCAAACATGATTTTCAGAGTTCAGACTGACTAAGGACTGCTTCAGCTGAGCAGGTTTGAAGGTGAGACTCCACTCAGAAGGACCAAAGTTTAGTCCTGCCATCCTATTAAGCCTCTGGGCAAGAAAATCAACTGTGGCATTCACATTTTCTGGAAAAATCTCTTTGCCCAGGATTTTTCCCCTGGGAAGCTGAGAGGCCTCAGAGAAAAAGGAAAACAATAATTATCTGATTTGCTTCTCCTGTGTTTTGCTCATGTGGAACATGTTTGGAGATTGTTTACCCACAGGTGATTGTTTCATTGGATTCTGCTGTGAGTTGTTTTCACTCTTTGGCCAATCAGGGCCAAGCTGTGTCAGGACTCTGGAAAGAGTCAGGAGTTTTCATTATTATCTTTTTAGCCTTCTGTAAGTATCCTTTCTGTATTCTTTAGTATAGTATAGTATAGTATTCTTTAATATAATATAGTATCATAAAATAATAAATTATCCTTCTGAGAACATGGAGTCAGATGCATCATTCCTTCCTTCCCACGTCTGGGGGCAACCCAAATACAATAATCAACCTGTGATTGATTTTGATATCCAGCAGGAGTGTAACTTATATGAGCTGGAAACACAGCCCAAGATGTGATCCATGCAGATTCACCAGCCTGACTGTCTCACTGCCCCAAAACTACTGATGACTGAGTTAACAGAGGGCAGGCTTTTATTTGGCTCACCTAAAAGGTAAAGACAGAGTTAAAAAACCCCAAACTCAATAGTTGGAAGTTAATGCATATCCTTACAAAGAGGAAAATTAGCAGAAAACTAGTGTTTGAAACCAACATAGGGCATCTCAAGCATTTTGGAGGTGGGAGGGAATGCAGCATGTCTCATTCTGGATGTGAGGTGTGCCTTGTGCCCAGGTTTATAGACAGAGCTGTAAGCCAGGGAATATTTTATTCACATTGAAGGGACCACCTTCTGTTTGCTTTTGTCAGTGACATGATGCCTTAAGGAAATCTGAGCCTTGCAGACAGACCTGTCTGGCCCCATTAGCTTGGGAGGGAGATGAGTGTTTGGAATGGAAACTCTCATCCTGGATCTTTCATAGACCAATGAGACAGAGCACCAAGGTGCAAACATGGGGGTGAGTCACAGCAAGCTGAGATGTAATCGAAGTATTAATAACAGCATCTTCACAGTGCTAGGAAAACCAGCTTTGGTGATCCCAAGGCAGGGGAGAAAACAGACTTATAGGGTAAAGAAGCAGTTTGTGGGCCTGATGGAGAGCAGGAATTCTCCCTCCTTCAATAAAGGGATTTAGTTGCTGAGTAGGTGATAACATCAAGCTGACACCCCTGGAGGGAGAGCATCCCAATTTAGGATAGCATCACAAGTTTGTTTTGCCAGTCACTATGAAGGTATTTGCATGCATTTAATCCACACAGTCAGCTGGTGTGAGAGTCAAAGCTCTCAAATTAGAGCTGGGTAAGGACCTTAAGCTTCAGGCTTGAGGGATTTGGACACAGCTCTGAGACCAGAACTGTGATACTTGCAAGCATCAACTGCCTACACCAAGAATGGAGAGGATTAAAAAAGCTCAGATTGATAATTGCAAACATCATCAGATAAAAAGATTGCTGCAGGATCATGTTTCATCTCATTCTTTACTCTGGGAAGGTTCTTTTAACTTCATTTGGAGTTTACTTCAGGACAGAATGCTGAGGATGACATGTCCTGCTTGCTTACATGGAGGCGGCAATATAATTTTACTGAAAATCCCCCACCCCCCACCAGTTCTGAGCACTTGAACTAAATTCCCTTCAGAGCGAACTAAGGAGGGGAGTCCAGTGTGAGCACGAAGGAGTGTGCTTTGTCCACTCTTCTCAAAACAGGTTGCAATACTGAACTGACTTGAGAGGGGTAAAGCTCTCGGGTTTCTGTTGCTGAAATGGCTGCTGAGGTATTAAAGAGTCTTTTTTCCCAGCCTTGCAACCGAAGAAGAAGTCGAGATTCCTCAATTCTGCTTTTCAAGGTTGTTTATTTTCTGTTATCTATTACATTCTTTCTCTGACCTGCTGAGATCTGTCCAGCAGGATGGATTGTGGCACACTGACCACCCTTGGGGTGGTGTTCGCTTTTTATACTGAGAACTATGTGTACTTTATTTACAATAATTTTCCAATGCCTATCACCTATGTTAGACAGTCTGTCTCTAAACCAATCCAGAAGTTTCACCATCACAGCAGAAGATGGAGGGCAAGAAGAAGGAGGACAGGACACACCCAGATTCCTCCATTTTGCCTCTTGAACCCCCATTCTAAATCCCCAAAACTCTACTTTTTCACCCTGTGACAAATTCACTATCATTCTACTCAAACCCTTGTGGCTTGTAAATCTTCACACAAAGTTGGTAATTGTTTCCAAGGGTTAAAATCAAAGGCACAGGTGTTTTTGACTCCGTACCAAGGTCTCTGAGCCCCCTTGCAAGGGTCTTGAGCCATCCAGTGTAGCCAGAGGAGTGTCCTGGGTTCTGACATAAAGCAGCAAGTCATCCCTCCCCGTGTCTCTGCATCCTTATAAAGCAACAGCCTTACCAGCCCTGTTAGGTTTGGACTGGGGCCACATTTACCGCCTTCTGGGGCCTGGGTAGTTCTCCACCTTTCCCCTGTCAGTGTCCAGGAGTGTTTCTATGCCAAACACTCCAAGAATGTGAAGGCTGACTAATCTTCAGGCTGATCTGCCCATCCTTCCCAGGGAGGCTGAGGTGAGAGGGGATCACAGCTGCTGGGTGGCAGGCTCACACTCTGCCTCCTGGAGCTGTTTAGTCCTCAAGACCCTACTCAAAAGTGAGCTTTGCAGCCTTTGTGGGTTTCAGGCTCCTGGTATATGCATACCATATGCGAAAGGCAAGATTTTCTCATGGTGCAGTAAGTTAGAACAAGAGTGGGGTGAAAAACTGGGGTTTTATCCTTGGTGGTCACACCTGACCTGTGCACCCCTGACCTCAAGGGGGACTAAGGCAGTCCAGTGTCAGGCTGAGAATAGGGTCAGAAACATGATTTCAGCTGAGCATTTCCCTTTCTGGAAGGGAAGATGTCCTCCCTGAAGCCTAGATAGCCTCTGTGAATGAGAAGTTAGGTGTTTTCTGGCCTCTGCTGTTTTCTCATTGGAAAGTAGGATAATTCACTCAGTCTAGCTGTATTGCAAATGCCATTGCAAGGAGCTGCTTTATTCCCAGGCAGCCACTCCTGGCAAAAAAAAAAAAAAAAAATCACCATGGCTTGAATGGCAAAAAAACTTTGGCCTTAAACCAGGGCATTTCAGTTGTGGTTTGGGTTTGGTTTTTATTTTTTGTATCCTATACTAACATCCAGCTCTGCAGTGTGCCCTCCTGTAAGGAAAGGAGAGAAACAGCTTGGGTAATTGCTCATAGGAGTAGCATCACTGGGGTTGAATATTACAGGGTTCCTGAGGGGCTTTCCTATGACAGTGAAGAGAAAGAGGACTTGAGTCCAAGTTCCCAACACAGCCGTGAGTTTCAAAAAGCAAATAACAAAATCTTATTTCCAGCAGATGTATTCTCTAGCCCACCACATCTTTTGTTTTGACTTACTGTACCACAGTGCTTTGTGATGAACTTTCTGGGAGGTGAATCCAAGCACTGGAGCCCCACTGACAGGAGCACATGGAGATTGCTGCCCTCTGCACCTTCTCACTGCCTGGAGAGGAGTGTGCAGCGAAACCCTGGGGCTGCAGAGCTTGCCCAGCTCAGCCCTGCAGCATTTCTGTGGAGATAAATGATTCCTGGAGCAGCAGGCCTGCAGATAAGCAGTTATCAGTGCTGTGCACACACAGAGGTGTCTGTCATGGCACTGCACAGAAGCTGCATCACTGCTGATGCTACGCAGGTGACTGTCACCTACTGTGAGAGATTTATGCCAGTGTCATCACCACTGAGCTTCCCCCCTTCACCTGCCCACCACACTATTCAGCAGCTGCTCCTACCAAAGCAAAGCAAGGTACTTGCAAACTTCTAATCCCCATCCTTGTCACTGTCATATTTTCTGAAAAATTCCTTCGCCAGGATTTTTCTCCTGGGAAGCTGAGAAGCCTCAGAGAAAAAGGAAAACAAATTCTTATCTCATTTGCTTCTCCTGTGTTTTGCTGCTTTGGAGTGTGTTTGGACATTGTTTACCAACAGGTGATTGATTGATTGGTTTCATGTGAATTGTTTTTACTTATTGTCCAATTATGGCCAAGGTGTGAAAAGGCTCTGGAGAAAGTCACGAGTTTTTCATTAGTATCTTTGTAGCCTTCTTTCTGTATCCTTTCTGTATTCTTTAGTATAGTTTTTAGTATTGCATTCTTTATTTTAATAGAGATAATAAAATAATAAATTAGCCTTCTGAGAACATGGAGTCAGATTCATCATTTCCTTCCTTCGTCTGGGAATCCTGCAAATACAAGACCACCTTGCTTTTCCCATTTTTTCCTCCAACTTTTTCTGAGAAGCACTTCACATCTGTACAACTGTGGAGAGAGGTAGAGGGAGGATCTTACCTCTAAGGTGCAGAGCTGTCCTCCCAGCTCCTCCTGGAAAACACAAAGTAAAATACTTTCTGTGGTGTTTGTGGGGTCCCCAGGATGAGGTGGGAGATGAGAATCTGACTCCATGTTCTCAGAGGGCTGATTTATTATCATATCATAGCATATCATAGAATGCTATACTAAAACTATACTAAAGAAAGAAAAAGGGTACATCAGAAGGTTTAACAAGAATTATAATAAAAACCCCTGACTCCTCAGAACCTCAACACAGCTGGACCATGATTGGTCATTAAATTAAAACAATTCACATGGAACAAATCAAACATTCACCTGTTGGTAAACAATGTCCAAGCCACATTCCAAAGCAGCAAACACAGGAGGAGCAATCAGATAATTCTTGTTTTCATTCCTCTCTGAGGCTTCTCAGCTTCCCAGGAGAAAATCCTGGGCAAAGAGGATTTTTCAGAAAATATCATGGTGACAACTTTCCATCTCAAGTACCTTCCCATTGGTAGGTACTTGAGGCAATGGAGAAAATGGAGGCAATCCAAACAAAGCTCAGGGCACCAGAACTAAAACCATCTGTTTTTCTGTGTTTTGCGCCATGGAATTGTTGGTCCTTGGTGGCAAACCAAATGCAAATTAATTGTTTCCCCTACAACACAAGTCATTTATATGACCTGCCTCTGTGAGGCATATATATGACCTACCTGTGCCACTGTGGGAAAATATTTTATCTTTCCTTAGGACTTGACCTCTTTTTACAACCTTTCCTGCTTGCCAGATTTTCACATCCTCCTCAGTTGATTATTTTTGAAAAACTCATAGGAATTAATTTATCTCTGAGACTTCCATCCCACAACCAAACCAGACTGAAATAGGCCAAGGGAGAGACAGGGGCAGAGGTGCATGGACCCTGTGACTATTATTGTTACAGCAGTAGCCAGGTAGGTCCTGAGAGGCACCTGCCCTCCTTTGAGGGCTGGTATTTCCCTGCCTGGGTAAGAAGCTCCTTCTCCTACTGCACAGGAGAAATAGCTCTCTTTACCCCATTTAAATTACCTTTACCTCATTTCAACTATCTGTACCCCATTTCAATCATCTTCACCCCATTGCAATCACAGGTTTTAGAGAAGACCCTGCACATGTGCAGCACAGCCCTGCTGAAGCTCTTGGCACAGCTACAAAGCTCCTCCTGCAACATCCAGAGCAGCCCACCTCAAACCACAGCATCCCACTTCCTCACAAGGAGGACCTTCTCTTCTGCCTCTCTCTAAGGTTTTCCAGCAAATCTGCCAGAAAATCCAGACTCCAACAGACCCAGCCAAGCCCCAGAGCATCCCTTCAGTCCCCACTCCTGCAGTAAAGAAAGGAATTTGATTGAAGCTCCCTCTGGCTCTTTCTCTGCCTTGTCTGGCCTGTGGGGTAAGGCAAGGACAGGGGGAGGTGATGTCCTCTCCTATTTAAGGTTTAGCATGGCTGTGGCTGCAAGTGATGGCTTTTTTGATGACTCAAAGGGAACCCATAAAGAAGATGGGGATAAATGTTTTAGGGGAGTTCTGTTGTGATAGGACAAGGAGTAATGGTTCTAAACTAAAAGATAGGAGATTCAGACTAGTATAGGGAATAAATTTTTTACAATGAGGATGGTGCGGCACTGGAACAAGAGGAGCTGAGGCTGCCCTATCCTTGGAAGTGTTCAAGGCCAGACTGAAAGGGGCTCTGAGCAATCTGGTCTAGTGGAAGGTGTCCCTGCTCACTGCAGGGCAGTGGGATTGGGTGGCTTTTAAAGGTCCTTTCAAACACAAACTCCTCCAAGATTCAATGAGTCTGTGTCACCAAGACTGCCACCAAGGGCTGAGCTGTCCCATATTGCATTGAGCCCTGTCACTCCAGAGTGATACAGAGGATTTGTATCCTCTGTAGCTATTCTTATAATGAACACAGTGTGTCCCTGAGCTAAAAATGAAAATTATTTCATTTTTGCTTGGTCTGCAAGTTTTGCAAGAGAATTAAGACAAACTTGTGCAACTGGGACTGTCTATCTAGATGAAAAAAAAAAGTGTTAAAAACCTGTTTTCCCTATGGGAATTGCTAAATTCCCTTAGAGAAACTGAGATTCCACTGAAGCCACAGGGGTTCTAAAGCAAAGATAGGTTCAAGTCACCTTTAAAGTCCTTTTAGAACCATGCATGGTTTTATCATAATTGTCTGTGTCTTTTGTTTTTTCCTCTTGAAGCCTCATTTTTTTGACTAAAATAAAAACCAGAAAGTTTGAAAATATGACCAGATCATATAAACTTGAAGTTTTGGTGTATTAAAAATAAAGTAGTGGTGGTAGTAGTAATAATAATAAAGAGAAGAAGAAGAAAATGAAACAATTCTTTTGAATTAAAATCTCATTATTTAGGCCACTAGGCTGACGTTTAAACACTGCTTAGAGGTTTCTAGGACTGCAGATATTTTCTAGGGAAAAAACACCTCTAATGCTCTGACCCAGCTGCAACTCCCAACCCAACGCGAATGAAATGAAATTCCAGGGAAAAAAACAACAAAACAACTGCAGGAGCAGTCTCAGAAACTTTGCCATGGCAAAGGCACGTGGGCCAGGAGCTGCCCAAAGCCCCTTTTGTCAGCTGGCTAAAATAGCTCAGGCGGAGGTGCTGACAAACCCATGCCTGTGCTGCAGCCCAACACCTCCAGCCCTCGCGGGGTTATCGGTGACGTTTGACCGCGAAGCATTTTTCTGCTGGCTGCCAGTAGCTATTCCCCCAGGACTATTTGCTTTCGCATGCTTTCCCTTTGACACGGCTGCTATTTCTTTGCAATATGTAAACACTCAGGAGGATTTCCATGTTTGTTCTTCACCCAGCCTGGACGGTGTTTCGCGGCTCGACGGGAGAATTGACACGGAGGAGCAGCCGCTCCACGGGCGTCTGGCGCTTCCTCTCCCTGTGCCCTGCTCCTGTTTTCTCCAGTTATAAACCCAGCTCTGCTCCAGTCCCCACACCCCTGGCACACAGCAGGAAAATGCATTCCTGGTGCCAGAAACACAACATTGCCATCCTACATGGGCGTCCTTTAGAGCCCAGAGGAGGCTTTACACTACAGAGCATTTATTCTGTATTTCTCCCCTTCCTACAGCAATGTTTTCTGACTTTGAAAAGGCTCTTTCAATCTCAAGCAAATTACTAATCTGTAACTTTTCCTGAGAAAACTTACTGGGTTGCCTGTGCTGCTGTTAGCTCTCTTAATGCTAACTTTTTCCAGAGGGATCTTGATGTATAATCAGAAAAATTGCATCAAAAGTAAAAAGAAACAGAAACTACTAAAGAAAAAAAATCTCAAAATGCATCTAGAAATTGCAGGCCCAGCCTCCAACCTCATGGATTGCACCTAGGCTTGATTTAATAGATCTGCTGCTTTATAAAATCAACTTTATTTTACCTATTAATGTAGTTAAGCTACAAGAGGGTAGGTACAAGAGACTTAAATTGGATATTAGGAAGATTATTCATGGTGAGACACTAGAACAGGTTTTCCAGAGAAGTTACTGCTGCCCTGTCCTGGAAGAGTTCAAGACCAGGTTGCATTGGGCTTCAAACAACCTGGTCCAGTGGAAGGTGTCCCTGCCCATGGCAGGAGGGATTTGGAACTAGGTGATGTTTTAGGCTCATTCCAACCCAAATTATTCCATGTTTAAAAAAAACAAGTATAAAAATCCACATTTTCAGAGGAGACAGTCCTCCAAGTTCCTTGCTAGGGCTGGAAAACAAGAAATGCAATTGGCAAATTTTGGGGTTTTATAAATTTCATCCTGAAAATGAAAAAAAATCTGAAATCCTTCAGAAACTTTCCCAAGATGTGCATGAAAATAAGGAGAGTTCTGTAAGACAAAACAGTCCCTAGCACAGTGATGGGAATAGATCTATAGAAGTTAGGCAATTATAGTAAAAATCTAGATGTGAAAATCTTCCTAGTGGGGATCATGACACTGAATTTCCTCTACACGGGAATTTTGACCACAAATTCTCAACAGGAATTTCCTTAACTAACCTGACATGTCTCCATGGAGAATTCTAATTTCAGCAAACTTCTTCTTCTAAACCAAAAATATCTTCCTGAATTTCAGACAGATTCATTCTATACACGTTGACTCAGAAGTCAAATTACTGTATGACATATTTTAGCAAATGCTTATTAAAAAAACCTCTTCTCCACAAGTCAGACTGCCCCAGGTTAATTTAAAACATAATTATAAACTGATTTTTATTAAACTAATTCAAAGGTCTGACCGAATTTTTTCATTGCAGCTCAAACTAGTTTCCCTCCTCCAGTTAATTCTACTGGGCAGGATGGGTTGAAATATCAATGTTGGGTTCATCCTCTAAATGATTCTGTTTGAAGAGAGACTTTTGAATCTGCTTTGAATTAATCTGATGTAGCCAGAAATTCTCCACTGATTTCAAGAAGATTTTAATTCTCTGTAGGTTGCCTTCCAATGTAAGGTGAACTGGAGGGGTTTTCATCAACAAACCTCCTAGCAAAAGTCACTATGCATTCCCCAAATAAATATATAGAAAAAGAGTCAGAGAAATAATAACATAAATGTTGACAACATAAAAAAAAATGCGGAGGAAATATTTGTTATCCTTATTTATTTAATAAAGAAACATAATAAACTTGAATTTTTCCAGGTACAAACAGCTTAATATGTCCTATGATATTGGCTGATATTTTCCTTGCTCTTTTTGTAGCTTGAGTGATTCATGTGGTAGCCTTTATTGAACAAATCAACCGAAAAAAATGGTAGCACTCACCATGCTTATAGACAGTGTGGGCCAGCTATTGAATTTGTGTCTTAAACTAAATCACTGCACTGGGAGGTTGTATCATGGCTCGATTTGGATCGGCATCTCCAGTAACAAAGATCTACAAGTGAGGTTATTTGACATTTTTGAGGGGAGTTCTGCGTACCATACAAAGATACCATTCCCTCTTCATCCCTAAAGAAACACACCACAGAACAATAGAAAACCCAATAGAAAACCGACCTTCCAGTTACAAAGGTTTTTGAAAGCAATTTACAATTCAGTTTTAGAAAGTTGCACGTAAACATCTAGAGTTAAGACCCTCTTTCAGATTTTTTTTGCATTACTTTTTTTTTTTTTTTTAATAGAGGTTTTGGGTAAAAGAACCATTTGTAATTGCATCAGTACTATAGGGTCTCATAGCAATGACACTCAAATGTCCAACTCAAGGGTGAAATGACCAAAGGAAGGGCTCTTCTCTAATAAAATCAGTGACCAGCTAATTGTCTCTTTACATTCCGTTCATTACTGGGCCTGACTCTTAATAAAAACAGCTCTAGAATATTTTCTTATATAAGTTGCAAATAACTAAAACATTTTTTAAGCGGCATAACCAACAACTCACTTCTGAGTGCAGGCTGGCGTTTTCCTTGGGTTTCAGACAGTTTACATCATTTATGAAAAAAAAATCACATGAGAAATGCTCCTTTTTCCTTAGCATTTTTCCTTTTTTTTTTTTAATATTCTAAAGCTTTGAAAGGAAAATAATTTTGCTACTTGTCAGCCAATAAATGCTTGTTCAGCAAGTAATGAATGTACTATTTTCTAATTAAACAGTTTCATTATAGGCAGCAGCTTGTTGCTAATGATCGATAAATCCCATTGAGGAGAAAACATTTCAATCAGTAAATCGTGTCCTCCGAGTGTCAGCCACTCTATAAACTCACAAGGTACATATATATGTATAGATATACGTATGTGTGTGTGTATATATATATATGCATATAAATATAAAAATCGCATACTCTTTCTGGGTGATATGTACAGTCAGAATAACATTACAGCATAAATACACAGGGAATATAAAGTTTCTCTAATTTGAGAAGCCTTGAGCAATTCTGAGTTTTTGGGGGAAGTGAGGAGTGGGGAGGGGGGGAGGAATAAAGAATGTTTTTACTTCAAGGAACGACGAGTAGTCCCCTTAAGTTAGAATCTAATTACATACAAGATTTAAAGGCAACAAAATGCCCAGAGGAACAGCCCTATGTTATACACCATAGACATGGGGTTAAAAGGGCAAGAGAGCATGATTATAATAATACTTATATAGTATGGTTCATTCCCTTATAGCACTTTGCAATCAGAAAGTCTTACAACACCCCTGTGAGGTAGGTAAGTATTATTATTCCCATTTTACAGATGGGTAAACTGAGGCACAGATAGGTTAAATTATTTGCCTAAAAATCATGTAGTAAGAATCAGGAATAGACCCCAGGAATCCTGATGGCAAATCCTCTGAACTAACTGATAGACCACTCTCAAGTGAATGCCTGAGACACCTCTCAATGAATGGAGAGAATATATTAGCCCATATTTACACAGATACATTGTCATCCTTTTGACATGTTGTCGTACATATTCTGACTTGTTTAGAGGACAGATAACAATGGCCATAGATAAACTTGACTGTAACATGTTGCTTTAATTCTTGTTGCCAGCCCCATGTGGTTTTTTGACTCCTTCACTACCTGGGATGTAACTAAATGTTAATGACAATACACCTTAAATACATTCTTGATATCTTTGCTTCTCCAAGGTGAAAAAGCACAATTACTCTTCCTTTAAAGTGCAATGGCTCATTACAGAAATCTCAAGATTTTCCATGAAGTCCAACCAAACCCAAGTACAATCAGTCTGAAGGTGAACAAGAAGAACTTGTCTGTAATGATGGACATGTCTCTATAATTCCATAAATAATTTCTCACATTCTATCGAGGCTGAAAGATAATAAATAATAACCTATGTTAGCACGTAAAACCTCTAGTACTTTTCTACAGCCACACATCCACCTTTCACCACATTGTCATTTCTTTGGCCTGAAGCTGAAGGACACATCAACTGTAAATATTACTTTGCCTACAGGAATGAGGATATAGCTATTATCTAGTAGATTTTTTTTTTATCAGTTCCTGTATTTCTTGTCCTTCCCCAGAAATCTAACCGTACTATCTGAGAAAATGAAAGATGGACCTTGAGTAAAAAGGATTCAAACCCTCAAAATTTGTGTACAAATCCAGAGGTAATTCCCCTCCCACCTTCTTGATCACACTGTCACAGCCGTTCTGCACAGCCCAGTTGGCATTGATTTATTACTGCTAGTAGTATTTGCAATTTATTTTTTTAGAGTAATATCGATGCACAGAGTTCCAAATAAGGCTGCTTAGCTCAGTGTTCCTGGGGAAAATGTAACCTATCCCACTACCTTAACAGAAACTTTGCCAGCCTAGATGGTGCTTTGGATCACTACACACAAATGTGATGCGCTACTTCTATGGCGAGTTTGATTGCAGATTTCAAAGCAGATTCTTGAAACATACTAAAAAATTAGTGCTTTTATTAACAGTTTTACAAACAGAATCCATTATTGTCTAGTTTCCTGAAGATAGAACCAGCCATTTCTCTCATTATTTTGACATCATTCGCTTCTCTGTTTTTTTGTTGTTTTTTTTTTTTGTGTATGTGTTTCTGCTGATGTGCAGTTGCAAGTCCCAAGAGGGAGGGCTTAGTTTAGTGTAATCAACAGTTTAAATGTTGCTAATTTGATACTTCAATTATCAACAACTTTCCTCTTCAAGTGATGGGGATCCCGCAAGTTTCTATTACCTTGACTCAGAGTTCATCATGAAGAGTGTAAGGATCATTAATCTCCATGGAAAAAGAGACTTCATTTTTTTTTAAGTAAAAAAATATCAAATATAATAAATTTATGAAAGACCATTCACAACATATACAGTAAGTGTTACATTTTGCTACAGCAGCTGTGATTTTTTTTTTTCTTTTTAGAATGCAAGGTCATACATCGCCATAAGTAAACACACTAATATGAGTAAGACCTTAAATGAATGTATACAGCCAGGCTTTATCTGTGGATAGATATACACTGTGTTTACTGTTTTACAGTCTAGCCTATTCTTATTCACACCATTGATATAACAGCTATGACCCTGCAGAGAATCTTCCTGTGCATATATAAATATAAATATTGAGCCAAGTCAAAAAGAGCAGGGTCAAATGTTATATGACTTATTAGACTCCTGTAGTTAAGGGTAAAAACTCCACTTTTTTTCTTTTGCAACTAATTTTTAATAAGAAGGCTGCTTCAATCGTTGTGTAGTTACAGCATTACATTCTGTAAACAATGTTTTAAAGCATTCTAAACAAACACTTAAACAATTGATTCTTTATCCTTGTCGGGTGAGAGAAGACAATCTATAGCCTCATCGCTTTTGCTCACGTCCGTTAGCTTCAGCTGGAGGTTTTCACTCGTGCCTCGGGTGACGCTGTCGTAGGACGGAGGGAAGGAGGTGGAGGACAGAGTTTCTGATTTGTCTATGGGCCTGCCGTAGTTTTCATTCATCATGAACGCAATGAGACCCTCCTTCTCGGGCGCATCGTCCTCCAGGATGCTGCTCTCCAAAGTTCTGTGCCGGTACAGGTAGGATGCCTGCTTCATGGAGCGCCGGAACAAATGTCTCCTGTAGGCCCTCTGGATGACGATGGCGGAGACCTCTTCTTGTTTCCGCCTGAGCGTCGTTGTTATCGGCTCGTAGGAGATCTTGGAGGGATTGGCTGCCATGAACTTCTCTTCCATCTGTATTTTAAGGGCATCCATCTCCCCCGATTCTCCTAGCACCCTTTTTGTAAAAGCAAACAAAATATCCAAGCAATGGATCCTGTCTCCGCTGACCATGGGCAGGTCCATCGCTATGAGTTTGATTTTGTTTGGTTTCGCTATGCGCAAAGGTTCTGACAGCGCGTCTGCAAAGTCTGAAAGTGCAGAATACTCAATAAACTGAGTGGCTTCGGGGTCAAACTTCTCCCAGATTTCATAGAACATATCAAAATCATCCTCGCTTAGAGGCTCTGTACTTTCCTCAGTGGCTACACTGAAGTTCTCTAAAATAATGGCTATATACATGTTTACAACAATGAGAAATGATATAATGATATATGTGACAAAGAATAAAATCCCTACGGCAGGGCTCCCGCAGTCTCCCTTTGAGCCATTTGCATTGGGAAGGTTTGGGTCGCAATATGGTGGTCCAGTGTTTAAAATGGGGTTGAGAAGACCATCCCAGCCAGCTGACGTGGTGATTTGGAAGAGACAGAGCATGCTGTTAGCAAAGGTTTGGAAGTTGAACATGTCATCAATCCCATACTCCTTCTTCACATAGGCAAAGTTAGCCATGCCAAAAATGGCATAAATGAACATGACCAGAAACAGCAAGAGGCCAATGTTGAACAGAGCAGGAAGGGACATCATTAAGGCAAACAGGAGAGTTCGAATTCCTTTGGCTCCCCGGATGAGTCTCAGGATCCGGCCAATCCGAGCCAAACGAATGACTCTGAAGAGTGTGGGAGAGAAGAAATATTTCTGGATGATGTCAGAAAGTACGGTGCCTTGAAAAGAAAAGAGACAGACAGCAAGTTAGTACATGGGAAATAATCCCAGGCTTTCCTTTTAAAGCAATCAGTCAGGATTATTGAGAAAATAAATGGAAAGTTGCCAGAGTGGAAGGCTCACAATGAAGGGAAGGGCATTGTTGGTTTTTCATGCCCATTTAATCCGTAAGAACTTGTGAGGCTGTAAGCAAAGAATGGTAGTGGCAGTTTTATTAAGGGAAAGATTTCTGTTGGTAATGAGAAACCAAGATCAAGTCAAGACACAGATAACTGCAGCTTTTTGACCGTGACCCACCTGAGAAATTTGTCATGAGTGCAGATGTCAGAATTTGTCTGATATGACAACATTTTTGTCTGTAAAATAATGAGTCAGAAATGCTGGTGTGCTTGGCCTGTTTTATTTGAGCTACCACCAGAACAGTGCAGGTTTTTACTGTGTATCCACTTAGTTGGTTGTTTGCTTATAAATTTTTCCAGTTTCCCTGATGGGCTGGGAGGGAACTAAGGGCTAAGGCTGCGCTAGCAAGGAAACGAGCTTGCACTCCTGTATTAAACTCTTCCTGCAGCAGCAGAGCACTTGGTCCAGAAAGTTTAATGCCAAGTCCCTGGCTGCACTGAGCCCTGCTGAGCTCCTGATTCCTACAGGAAAACTGGCATGGCTCAAGGCCTCTGACACTGAAACAACCTGGTTGGTCATGGGACAGCACTGTGAGCAGAGTGACAGCTCTGGTTAACTGTGTGCTATGGGCATTTCCAGAGCTTCTGACATCAAGGTTCTGGTGACAGCTGTGTGGCAGTGACACTCCCTGGGTGACCCAAACCTGTGATATCCAGGCTGTTCAATGCCCCCAAAGTACAAGTGAGTGTCTGAGCACCGGAGATCTGCACTGGGATCTTGCAGCTTCCCCAGTCCACTAAGGGTGTTCAGAGCAGCAAGAGCATCAGCTGATGTTTTCCTACCACTTTTTCATTCACCTACTCCCTCCCTCAAAATGGAAATTTTTTTTCCAGAAGAGTTGAATTTCTTAGCTCCTTCTGCTCACTGGATCAGTTGATCACCTTCCAGCTGCTGCTACTTCCAGCTTTAGAGAAAACTCTTATGGTAGGATTTTGGATTCATTTGACCTGCACTTCTTTAGCATCTAAAAATATCTCCAGAACAGCAAATGGCACAAGTTAACAATAAAACTGTGTCTTTCTGTTTCATACCCTGGATGTATGAGGGTACAGAACTCTAGTAACAAGGCTGAGAAAAGTTAGATTCAGTGCACTGCCCAAACCTGCCCTGAAGGACTATTTCAAACTTTTGTAGTAAAAAAAAATTAGTAAAGCAATATCAATCCATGTGTGCCACTTTCATGTGGCTTTTTTATTTCTCTGTCATTGGTCATGCAGATCTGGTGTTAAGTGTATGTAGCAGGCAGTTCATGTTTTATCACCATGAATCATTAAATGTAGAGTTTGATAAACCTATTTTTTCTGATCAAACCAGTCTTTGTTAGGCAGTAGTATGCTAGTTATAATTACATATTAAAATTGTGTTTAGGATTCAATTCTCTGAGTTGAAAGCATATATTATTGCACAAAATTAATTTTGCCGAATAATTTTACATCTACCTTTCTAACCTTGGAGTCTGGGTAAGAATCCAGGGTCACCTACCTACAATGGACAGAATCACAACCACAAAGTCAAAAATGTTCCAGCCGTTGGTGAAGTAGTAGTGTCGCAGAGCCAGCATTTTGAAGATGCACTCCCCAGTGAAGATGGCAACAAAAAGCATGTTGATTTTGTGGAGGATGTTCACTTTTTCTTGACTTTGGTCATCTGTTTCCACCATCATGGTAACCATGTTAAGGCAGATGAGAATCATGATGGAGACGTCGAAGGCTTGTTTTGAGACGACATCGAAAATAAAACCTTGGTATTTGTTCTGGGGGAAAGAAAAGGTTTAGTGGGGAAATCTGAGCCATGTAAAAATGGTATAATTGTCTCCTGATTGATCAGAAAGTAGAGGAAAACAGAGATTATATTGCATCTGGTTGGAACTTCATAAACTTAAAAATGATGATGAATATTTGTTTGATGGAGTTTTCAAACCCATTTGCTCCTAATGCTTTTTGAAACTACTGTAAACAAGACACTGGACTGTGGCCATGAATTTATTCAGTGCAGGCAGGTGGCCACTGGCATATGTAAAAGGCACATGTAAATTGCAATGTTAGTCAATGCTGCAGAAGAGGGAATTTTGTACCACAGGTCACTGGACTTGTAAATATCATCCAAAATCAAAACAAATAATTAGTAAGTGCCTTTCATCTGGGAGCAATAAATCTTCCTATGCTGGAGAGTGGAATGGTGCTAATTCTAGTAAATAAACGTTCAACTATTACACAATGTTCAACTGAATTATGCTGCTCTTACCAATGGCCTTGGGATTGGCTTTTGAGGTTTCTTAGATCCCAGCTTTTTCATTGCATTATAATATTTTTTCTGTTCTTCTGTCATGAAGATGTCCTGGCCACCTAAGTATAGGATGAGAACAACACTATTACCTTTAATGAAGAGAGCTTGCCTCTGCCCCCTTCCAAAGGGTGAATCCTCTCCTATTTCATTTCCCTTTTAATGTAGCTTTCATCAGGTTGGACTGCTCAGAGGGACAGTGGTGTTGGTGCATGGAGGACACCAGGCTGGTCTGTGTTCCTGTGTCAAATTTTGTGCCAGAGATCCCCTCTGCCTGAGCTGCTTTGCTGCATTCTGTGGGGAATAGAGTCCCCCACCCTATATTTTCAGGATGCTCATGCTCTAGGGACACCAGGGACTGCTACAGCTGAGCCTTTGTAGAAGTCCTGAAGGTGCTTTCTGCAGATGCTCTGCCACTGCTGATGTCAAGGCTGCTGTGGCAAAGCCATTGCTGATAAACCTGCCCCTGGCCTTGGTCCCTGCAGCAGTCACAGGATGATGTGTAGCATATGCACTACTTATCTTTTTCTTTTGTTGGTTAAAATTGTCAATGATGACACCAATGAAGAGGTTCAATGTGAAGAAAGACCCGAAGATGATGAAAATCACAAAGTAAAGGTACATGTATAAATTACATTCCCATTCAGGCTGCTCCTCGCACTGCAAAGGGAAAAGGGAGAGTGTGAAAATGGCACCACCTCTGCACACATCAGAATATTGATGTAGTCAAAACAAAGCTGTCCATTGGAAATAAAAGTTATGAAACATGAGAAAAATACTGTAAGTGCTGTGAGCAGTCAGCTCTCCTCTGAAGTTTACCACTGATATCTGCAATGCCACAGTCATTTCAGCAACACTTCACAACAGTGTCACAGCAATCACACTGCTCCAGAAAGTGCAACTCCAGAATAAATCCTACCAAATGCTCTCAGTCTGAACACAGAAGAGGAAAAGAACCCATTTTCTGATTATCCTAATGCCTGCATGAACTGATGGTACTTACAATAAAACAGAAGTATGATTGCAGTATAATTGAATCCTAATGAAAAACACTGCATTTTTAAGTGCAATTTTTTTTTAGTGAGGAGTGGAATGGAATAAGGTCTATTGCTGAAGAAGTGAGAAAGAAGTGATTTGAGTCTGATAACCTCAAGTCACCTCTTCCATGTTTGGTGACAATGCTCAGATTTGCCCCATCAGCTCCTGGTATCTGAATAAGGTGCATTCCCTAAATGCCATATTTTCTTGTGGGTAATCCATGAGTTTCATTCAGCAGCAGGGAGGATACCTGTGCACAGGTAGTACCAGAACAAATCACCACCATGAGCTATATTATGCAAGGATAGTTCTCTGCTCCTGCGGTGCCATGAAGTTTTTCCACCCCTTATTCCTCCCCTTAGGCCTCAACTTTTGCCCTAAATTCAGCCTTTTAAATTCCTAGTACCAGAGAGCTGCCTCAAAGTGTACACTGTAAGTGTAAACTTGTTACTCTCATACAATTAAAAGCAGGAAAGAATACTGTAGATCTTTCAATAAAAAGATAAAAAAACCACACATGGTGTAGCAAGGGAAATGCTTTTTTTGTTTGTTTGCTTTTATGGAAAGCTGAAAGCTGAACAGGATGCAGGTGAGAGCTGAGCTGCCACCAGTCACCAGCGCATCCCAGGCAGAGCTGGAAGTTCACATCACCCTCTTTGTCTGCCAGGAGCTTCCCCACACTCCTCCAGAGGAGCTGCTGGCTGCAGAAAAGACACTTGCTCAAAGTGAAGGTGTAGGGAGGGTTAAACATTTGTCTCACAGGGCAATTAAATCTAAACACAGCACTTTTAAGGACATGTTATCAGCAGAAGTTGGAAAATAAGGCAATAAACAGGGAGAGGGGAAGAAATATAGAGAGCAATTTAAGTCTTTGATGGACTCAAACTAATTCTTGAGGTGCCTCTGTGGGCTGGGAGTTGTGCAGCAGGAATAGATAAATCAGTTTTGTAGGAGTAAGGGCCACATTTACTTTAATTTCAGGGTCATCATGCTCCAGTACAGCCACCAACAATGAGGGTCTGCAATGTCCCAGCCGGAGTAAGACAGGGACTGGCACCCTGCATGTATTTAATTTTGTTGTGTTTGTTGTTAAGCACCATCAGTGCTGCAAAAGGCAATAGAACAGGAAATTATTAATTTCCTTGCAGAGACTTACCTCTCTTGAATCCACTGCTGCATACATAATATCCATCCAGCCTTTAAATGTGGCCTGGAAAAAAAAATCCCACATAAGACATAAGCATATTAAACAAGTTCACCCTGAAATTATATAATCTCCATGATGAACTTTCAAAATGCAATGTTGAGCATGTACTTCACAATTAATACATTGCCTGCCTTGCAATCTAACATGTGTCCTTGACTTTATGCTCATTTAGATATTTAAATTAATTCCAGCATGCTTTTCTCCTGGATTTTCTCATTTCTGTTTTTTGACTTTCTGCACTTGCAGGGATAAAGGAAAGGTTTTTAGTAGAGATTTTAAGAAGGAAAGAAAACATAACAATTAAATCTTTGGAAGTTTTGACCTGAAAATTTTCAAGTAACGAAGAGATATGGCTACACATAACATTAAAGGATATTGTCTTGCACAAGCCTTGCACAGGTGAGATGGATCCCATCCACATCCTGCTTGGATTCTGCCCTCTTCTAAACCAGGGCAAATCACAACAATATTAAACCCCAGGGAGTTGCATAAATCACAGCTGACTTGAAAGAGGCAAAGGCAATCAACACCTGCTGTGAGCCTGGCCCTGGAAAATCAATCTGCTTTACTGTTCAGATTTTCTTTTTATTAAGCTTTATGAAGTCGGTAGTTTTAATATGTTTTTTTAAATAATTGTTTAAAGAAGAAAAGATTCCACAGAAGTCAGTGTCTCTTATTGGGATGTTCAATGCAGTGACAGCATTCCTAGGAGGAACACAGGGAAATGATTTTTTACTATTCTCTAGCAAACCCATGACTCTTTGATCCCAATATTTGCCTCTTATTAGGCACAGGCTGATGCCAAGCACACCTGGCATTAGGTCTGACTCTGCCCTAAGCCCCCCTGACTTCATTTGGGCTCTCCTGAGCTGTTTCTCATTTGACTTTTGACCTATTTAGACCTACCCTGACCTGAGTCAGAGGGAGCAGATAATGAGGCATTTTTAGATTGATTCATTTCATCAGATTTACACTGTCATACATGTAAGACCCACGCCCAATATTTTTTTACATCCTACTGATACTTAAGTTGAATTTTGTCCTATTGTGTAGGCATACAGTTCCAGAAAATTCCAGTAGGAATTTGGCCAGAGGTAACCAAGAGAAACCCAGGCAGCTGGGCTGAGGTGGGCACATTCAGTGGCTTTAGAACTCTCTATTATTATATTTAATAAACTCTCTATTATTATATTAAATCCTGGAGGTAATGCTGCCTGCCCAATTCCTTCTGAATGCTACTAAGCCAAAGGAAAATGTACAAGAGATCAGTGATATTTCTCACAAAAGTATACATAAAATAGTGTTTGAAAGGTTGCACCCATTCTTATCTACTGCCTGAAAGAGATTAACCCAGTCACCCAAATCAGAACCCTTTGGAAAATCTCTTCCGTGGTGCTGTGTGTTAAAAATCACTTTAGATGAAGTATCTACAGGAACAATCAGGATTTTTATTCAAATAATTATTTGAACCTGTCATGCTGACACTCCCTAAATATCCTAGTATTTTTCTTTCTTTGCCATTCTCTTTCTAATCTGATGAAAGACTTTCTGCTGCCATTAGAGCTTTCAGCTCCAAGTGCTGCTCAGGAAGGAAGGCTGGGGTGAAACATGAAATCCTTTCCCTGTGGCACAAAATGATTGGATCTTAGCCTGTACTTTTCTCCCACTTGGGAGGAAATCTTTTCTCTTGAGCAGCTATTTTACCCCTCAGTGTGTACCACAGACTCCAGCAACTCTCCTGCAAAGCACAGGGGTTTGCAGTGATAAAGGATGATGAAGTGATCTGACAAAAATAAATATTAAGAGAATGAACTGCTGTGATTTTCTGTTTCCCCTAGTTGTCGAGAAGCAAGAGAATTAAAAATCTGTGGGACATCTGGAAAGCTTCCCAGGACACTTCACCTGCAGAGGGTAAAAGATACCGAGAATGAAAGAAATATAACACTGAGAAAAGAAATTATTTATCTGGAATTAGTAACCACTTACACTCTGGATAAGGAAGTGACAAAATCTGTGTTTGAGTGTTTGTGATATTATCCTGCCTGGAAGCTATCCAGAGAAGCACCATTTTCTACTGAAACTGTCATGTGATGAGATTATCTACTGATAAACTCATCCTGGGATGGGATTACATTTCGTTATTTCACTGCTGGTTAGAGCTGCAATGCAGCAAATTAGTGGGGAGGGGGAAAGGTGGGATGGCACTGGCTGCTCCCAAACCAAATGGTGCCTTGAAGTAAAGCAAGTCTTTAAATCTGTAAGCTTCTGGAATTTACTTCTCTTTTTTCTTTCTCTTTTTCTTCTTTTTTTTTTTCCTTTTTCTTTTCCTCTTTTTCTTTTTCTTTTTCTTTTTTTCTCTTTTTCTTTCTCTTTTTCTTTTTCTTTTTCGTTTTCTTTTTCGTTTTCTTTTTCTTTTTTTTCTTTTTCTTTTTCTTTTCTTTTTTTCTCTTTTTCTTTCTCTTTTTCATCTTTTTCTTTTTCTTTTTTTTTCTCCTTTTCTTTCTCTTTTTCTTTTTTTTTCTTTTTCATCTTTTTCTTTCTCTTTCTCTTCCTCTTTCTCTTTCCCTTTCCCTTTCCTTTTCTCTTTCCCTTTCTCTTTCTCTTTAATTTTTTTCCCCCCAGGAAAGGAAGTTGTTCAATAAAAATGTCTGCTTTTTGTGGCTGAAACACTGGCCTTCACACTGCTGAAATGTTTCCTTGGGCATTACTGTTGATGAGAGAAATTTCTGAAAGCTAAACCAGAGATTCTTTTGCACATTCTGCATCCACAGTGACAGTAAAATCAGGCATTGCAGTCCACAGAAGTGCAAGAGATGGTGTAATGCAGTAACTTTAGACACACAACTCTGCCTCATGACCATTTTGTGTCTGATTTATGGGCTCAGTCAGGACTTCAAACCTGACATGAGGGATTGCTTTAACTCTGCAGCTCCTGCTTGCTCTGCTGGTCTAGAAGTGCTTTAATCTCCCCAGTCCTCATCTGGAGTCCCAAAGTGACAGAGTTAATGGGACAAATTCAAATATAAGTGGGATATAGTCAATCTAAGTCCATTCTGAGAGGAACTTTTCCAAACAAGCCAGATGCTGCATGAAGGACCACTTTTTTCCTGGGTATTCTTCAGTAGATGGCTGAAATTTCAAAATACATTGCAAAAAAATATGCAGAGGTGATCACAGGATGGAAGCATGGGATTATGCAAGGAAAATGCAAAACTGTTACTGGAAATTTAAGATATTTCTTTGATCAGTTCAAATACAGATTTATAGAACACAGGTGCTTTGATACTTTAACGAAGTTTGGAATACAGAAAAACTATTCCTGAAGCACTGGGTTGTAGCAAGACATTTTTCCTGCTAGATTAGGGTTTTAGGAGTGTTAAATCACCAGGAAAGGGAATCACCCTTCTTGCAAGTCAAAAAGCTGTGATGACAAAGATCTTGCCCTCCCCATGAGTGAAGCATTCCTCTTGCTTGTAGGCTGAGCAGAGCAGTTACCTCTGTTATTTTACTAACCTGGTTTGGGACAGCCTGCTTTTAGTTGGAGGAGCTTGACACTTTGCATGAATTTTCTCAGACTCATTAACCCAAAGTGGCAACTTCAGGACACCACAATGGATCCCAGTCAAGGTAGGGAAAGAGCAGAAGATATCTGGGGCAAATTTCATGCAGAAAACTTTCCTCTGGGAAGACTCATGCACTAAACCTTCCACAGTAAAAACTTTCATTTCTTTCAAATATGCTGCTGAAGAAGGCAGAACATCAAGCAGATTTGTTTTCCCCATTTCCATTTGGATTTGCAGGCATTCCAAAGGAACTTCAGAGCCACTCAGATCCGTGCTGTGGCAGTTGAAAACGGCAGCAGCCAAACGCTCGTGTTTGGGATCCTGGCAGGTTGTAACCCAAATGCTGATCTCCTCCTGGCCCTGCTGTGCACAGGGATGCACAGAGGTGTCTGACTCTCCAGGGGAGCTGGGCTGTCAGCTGAGCCCCTGCATTTCCCACGAGGGTTTGCCCATGAAATGTGAGCCCTTATGGGGAATATTTGGCAAGGGGCACCTGTCACAGACACTCCTGGCAAAGGACATCCAGATGTTTGGGCCCCTTCTCTGTGTGTGGCACCTTTTCACTTTACTGCCTGTGGTCAGCAGCAGATATAAGAGCTCCAGGTGCAGGATTAAAGCCAAAATCAATCCCCTGATGGAAACTGGCTCCTGCTCTTCCTCTGTGAAGAAGGAGCTGCCACCTGTCATGGAAATCCTACCTGATTTCTTGCTAAAACCAGTTTGTTCAGCCTGACCAGGCCTAGGTTTATAAGACTTCTTTTGCAACTAAAAGATCTATTTCTTTCCTACCCAATATAGGATCACAGGTTTGAAAGAAACCATTTTCCCATTTTCAACTGGAAAAGAGCAGTACTTGCCCATTCTCTTCCAATGTATGTTGAGATCCACCTTACAACCAGTTATGTTTCTTCTGCCACCACTGATCCCAACAGAAGCAACTACTTCAGGATATTCCTTAGGAAATGCCAACTTATGAACAGCTGAAGATTTTCAGAAAACTGGAGCTTGATTCTTATAAAAGAAATGGTGAAGGAAGAGCTATCTCTCTGATGGAGTTTTTCCCCCCCAAAAAGTAGACAATTGTTATGTAATCAGAAGAATTAAGAAACTTCAGATAAGGCACAGTATTTTAAACCTGGAAATTCTTGCTCCTCTACATTGGATGTTTAAATGAAAGACAAAGAAAACACTGTTTGGAACAGAAAATCTAATTAAAGGCGTTCAAAGTGAAATAATCTACCCTGCATGGCTGAGCTGAATATCATAATTACATGCAACAGATAAAAGCTCTCACTCTCAGCAAGTTTGTGTCATGGAAAGAATCAAAAGTGGTTGTGCCCATTCCAAAGTTTCTGCTTTCCAGAGGGTGTGAAAGAAAAACTCAATGGACACTGACCAGAAGATCTCAAACTCAAGTGTTTGTGTACCAGGAACTGCACACAAGGATTTCTACCAGAAAGGAAAATTGTTTCATGGAGCTGTTCCATGCCTCTGTGACAGAGAAAAGCAGATCTGGGAAAAACAAACTCACTTCCTGGGAAGGAGAAGGGCTGGCAGATCTGATGGGGACCTGTGGGATGCCTGTGCCCCTTTGGAAGGGCAGGAGGGGGCTGAAGGCAGTGCCCTGATGTGTTGCAAAGGGTGGATTCTGTGGGTGACAAATGAATTGATCTCCCAGCACATAATTTTTTTTATCCCAGAATTGAGGGATGCCATCACAGGTGTTTCAAGAAATAAACCTCCCTGCCCAAAAATGTAGCAAGGAGCTTATTTAACTCTGCATGCAAAAATTGCAATGAGCAAATGCTCCAAGTGCACATCCAGCACCTGCCATCATTTGGCTCCAGATTAGGAACAATTGGAATAAGCATCATAACCACCACTTTATGTGAGGGCCCTGTGGAATTGAAACACAAAACAATTTGTCTGAAATCACTCAGCAGTCCAGCAGCAGGGACTGGACAAGGTGGAGTCCCCTGTAGTTCTTTCTGTTAGGTTGTCCTGTGTCAAAACACTGTGAATCTCAGTGCATACAACCCATTTATCTATATTTTACATGTGATGGTGGGAAAGGTTGTAGAAGTGGCTTCCTTTTGCTTTTATAGCTCAAATACTGCCATCATCTTTGAACCTCAGCAGTCTCTTTTCTGCTATGCCCTTGCCACCTTCCCAGAGAGGCTGGGCTGGGGGTGGTCAGCAACCTGATCCCCACCATGACCAATAGTTAAATTCAATCTGAATCATTATTTTAGCAGGTGGACACAAGGTGAGGAACCAGACTGAGATGCACCAGTGTCCTTCTCAACAATGGAAAGTGAACAGAGGGACACAAATTAAGACTACAGCTTCATGCAGTAACTTCAGCTGGGAAACTGAAGGCAATAGAAATTAATTTTTTCCCCAGCAGAATATAGTGAAATCCCAGGCTGTTCAGGAGGGCCAGTACATCCTGTCTGCATGGACAGTCCTTCCTGTATCATAGATTTCATAGTGAGCAAAATTCACTTCTGGAAGTGAACTTTGCTCTGGATTACAATATTGACAAAATGATATTTAATTCACCTCAATAGTCCAATCACCTCTGAGAGAACTGTATTATTGACACAGCAGCAGAAACCCAAATTAAAGCCATAACTGCCATAATATCTCTAGGCCAAGTTAATAGGCAAAATGTGATTTATTTACACTTGAGAAAAGTTATTATCCTGAGAAACCCAGAACAGCCCAGAGGTTAACCTGAGCTTTGGAACTGATGGTTTCAGTGAGAACCAGCAACATCTGCCCATGAGTTTCTGGGGGTCACACTTACCACTTGCAGCAGAGCCAGGTACCCAGCACCAACATTATCAAAGTTAACTTTAACTTTTGTCCAGTAAAATGTGCCTGACACGTTGTAAAGGATGCAGTCACTCATGTTGTTAATAATTTTAGAGTCCAAAGGCATATCTCCTTCTGTCTTATTAATGCACTTCCCAAACTTCCCAGCAAAGAGGTTCACTCCCATGATGCTGAAGATGAGCCAGAAGATGAGGCAGACGAGCAGAACATTCATGATGGAGGGGATGGCTCCCACAAGGGCATTGACCACCACCTAGGGGGAAACAGGAAAGGGAAAACAGAATTAATGTCAGCACTTGTATGGACACTCATTAACAAGCTGCTGTGCACCCTTGATTAATGAGCCTGAACCCTCACATGGTGACAGGGGGATAAGCACTGACACTACCTAAGGAGCCAGACCACCTCTAAAGGCTTCAAACATGACTATTTTTTTCCTTTTGGTGATCAAAGAAGGAATCTGTTGGCATCCCACCCTAGGGTTGATGCTTTTTCAAGAGTAATCTCTGAATTCAGAAGTCATCTTGACCTCTCAAATCTTTCTGGATAGTACACTTCAGTCAAACTAAAATAATAATGTGATTAATTGGAAATGGCTGGGGTGCTCTACAGTGACTCAAAATAGAGGAAAAAAGATTTCTGAAGTCTTTAAATCCACTCAGGCCTCTGTAGCCAGTGGGTTGTGAACTATGGCTGTGATAAATTTTGCTTAATTAAATAATAACAGATTGAGACATACTGTACTAAGCCAGCTTCCCCTATCTGATCAGTATGCATGATTAAATGAGCAAAATCATTCTAATTTAACAAAACTTTTTTTTTTCCTGTGTCATGCTGTAAAATTCCTACACATTAACCCAGGCAGGGCTGTAAGCCCCTGCATAAAATCATACATTGCAACAAAAAGCAGAAGGTGCTTTCAAGGTGTGTGAATGATGGCACTGGAAATGGACACCACGCTGAAGTCAAGCAAAAAACCACAAAGCTCAGACCATCTACAGACCCTCCACAGCCAGGTTTGAATGCAGTGCTGTGATACCACCACATCACAGAGGCAAGGTGCACATCATTTGCTGTTTTGAGAGCTGCTGGGGTTTAAGGTGGTTAAGGCATCTGTGCACATCAAACCTTAAAAACACTTAAAAATCAGAGAAGATCACTAAAGAATCAATCACAGAATATCCTGAGCTGGAAGGGTCCCAGTTCCCAATCCTGCATGGGAAATTCCAAGACTCACACCATGCAAGACAGTTCCTGAGGGAAGAACTCTGTCACAAAGTGTAGCTTTCCCCTTTCCTATGCCAACCAGGTTTCTCCATGCTCACAGCCTTTGGAGATGCTGCCTTTGCATGGTCCAGGCAATGCTGCCTCCCAGATGGCTGCAGACAACCAGCCCCACAACAAGAATTTCTCTCCATCTCTGTCTCATGCTTTGGAGATTAAAATCTGATAGGAGGGCACTCAGCTCTTCTTCTTCTCCATCTACATTTCTGAAACTGAGACAAGGTGATATTGATCCATAAAAATTAAACTTTATTCAATTGGTGGATGCGATTATGGGAAATGTCAGCTCTTCTTTTCTCTTGTGTTAGTGTCCAATTTTCTGACAAGCTAATAACATAACATTCCCTTCTCCATCATTTTTGCATTGCTGTGGAAGAAAAATACCCAGAGGAGTGAAATGGTTTTCATGCATGTATAGCAGCAGCTTCCTCTACAGCACACAATACAAAATTATGTAGATCTTCCAAAACTCAGATTTATATTTTGTGCATTTATGAATGAAGCTGATTTTCACACAGGAAAAGCTGTTTGACCAATTGTTTTGTTTTGTTTTTTCTGTATAGGCCCATTCCTGATGACTTTTCTTGGGGGTTTTTTTGTTTTGTTTGTTTGCTAATTTTATCTTTCAGTTTTGGACGTCAATCAATTTCTAACCTCATCATTTTTAGACCAAATTTACCGTGTTAACCAAAATGCCAAATAATTTCCAAATCAAGGGCTTGTTTGGATATAGCCTTGGCTCTTGTCAAAGAAGTTTTCATTTGCTTCTCAGCACAACAATATTTTTCTTCATTTTTAACCCATGCCAGCAAAAACCACATGCATTTGTGTTACATGTGCTGCTGAACCCAGGTTTCAGCAGGACAAGTGATGGCCATGCCCACATCCTGCTTTTTCCCTTCTGCTGAGTTATGTTCAATGGCCTGTAGATAACAAAACAAGGCATGAGGCTGCAGAAAATCCTGCAGCACCTCTCTGAATTAATTATTAACACGGGGGGTTCATTCTTCCCTCACTGCTTCTGCTCTTACACCAGGGTGATGCCATTTGTTCCGGTGGAAGTATTCTCATTTTGCACTGAGACAAGTAAGAGGAAGACCTGGATACATAAAGGCAGGTGATTATCATAAATTCATATTAAAAGTTGCACATCTTGCCATGGAAAAGGAGGAATTTCTGCTGCACTTTGGAATAGCAGCACATAAATCCATGTGTAAGAAAAGGTTTCATATTTGTTGGTTTCCATCAGTACCTTTACAGGTGAACCCACCTTCCAGGTGACTTCTCTGGGGACATCCTGGAAACTGAGCCACCCTCTGCCCTAACTCAGAGTGGTGCAATCTATATAACCTGTGTTTGGTCCCCAGCTCCCCTGATCCCACAGGCCACCTCCTCAACCAAAGCAGATTCAGATTTTTAATCCAGAAATAGACTTGCATGATGAGTTAATCCCCCTTTGCTCTGATAGAGCCCATCAGACTCCCCCCAGTGATTTCAGGCCCAGACTAAAACTCCCAGTGAAGCTCAGGCACAGCTTTTGCAAAGACATCTAATTTACAGTGTCATGATGTCAAATAATGGAGGAAAGAATGTATTATTAGATAATCTAATCCTGGTGCCCTTTGTCCTCAGTTTTAGAAACAGTTGCTGCATTTTTGGGTGGAATTTGTTGAACTTGAGGCATCTGCTCTCAGATGTCTTCTATCATTCCCATCTTCACTGGGGGGGGGGGGGGGGGGAGTTACCACTGCACATTTCTCTGGGTAATTAAAAAATCAGAGCTTCCTTGTAGCTATCATGTTTCTTTCAGATTTTTAATCACACTCATAGTTCCCTGCAGAGACTTTCCCGTTTTTAATTCACCCTTTCCAGCACTTTCATGGAATTCCAGTGTTGAAGCACTGCACTGTCCCTCTGTTTCCTGGGTTATTCCCCTGCATATTCTGGGATTCTGGCAGTCACCTCATTGGTCAGACTGGCCCCAAAGCCTGTGTCCTGCTGAACAGTCATCCTGATCCCTGTGTCCTCCTCAGCTGCTGTTTTCCAAGAAACATCCCCCAGAGTGACCTACCTTCCTCCTCCTGAGGTAGCCAATGTATGTGGGTTCATTAAAATGTGTGTTGTACAACAGATCTATTTTTCACTGTGATCCAGATCAGCCAGCATAATTCCCTTATCTGTAATTTCACTTACACTGATTTTGAGTGCTGTCAGCAAATATTTTATATTTTCTTCCAAATGCTGGTAAAGTACAGATTAAAGACAGTTCTCATTCTGAACAATTCCTCACCCTGAGATGCTCATCACCAAATTTACAGGGTGGTCACTGCTTACAATTACTTTTGGGGATCCATCACCCATTTTAAAATGTGTTTACTTGTCTTGGTACAAAGCTCGTGTTTGCATCACAATATCTCATGGTATCAGATTCCTCTCTGAAATCCAAGGATTCTGTATCAGCACAGTTACTGTCATCAGCATAATTTGTAATCAAATCAAAGGCCCATATCAGTTTTACAAGAGCTATTCCCATGAAATCATGCTAACTAGCATTAATTATGCTGTTTCTTTCCTGCATACATCTTGCAGCAGTCTCACCATGACTTTGCCCAGTATCATTTTCACATTAAATGGTCTCTCATCATCCCTTTCATCCTTCTAAAATACTGCCTAAAACACTGTAAATACATCCTTCTAAAATAACCTCCCTTGCAGGGAAGTGCCACCTCTGAAACAATTCCCTGATGGACAGCAAATGGGGAGACATAAGAGATGTCATTATTTGGGACAGGCAGATCTAAGGTTCTTTATTCTGGGCTCATGAGTGTAAAGCCTCTGTCAGGTGGGATCCTGGTCTTTCTGGGGTCTTTCTCTGAGGATTGAGGGGCAGGATGGCACCAGTTCACCCTTGTTTTGCAGACCTCTCATGGCACAGGAGCTGCTGAGGCTTGTGTCAAACTTGCACTGGACTGTCTGAAGACAGGGAAAGAATTGAGGTCTGATGGCAACAGATTCTCTTGGCCACCCAAGTGCTGGTCTGTGCCTTTGTCTCAGGAAAAGTTGCTTCCAAAATTCAGGCACAACACTATGGGTAAAATTAGTCTCTTACTGCAGTAAATGAGAACTTTCTTGCTCCTGTTCTAGCCCTTCAGAGATGTTTCAGTTATTCAAGAAAGAGGCATTATAATAGAACAAACTATTAATGATTTTCTCACTGTCAGTGTTTGCTTCTCAACATTATCATTATTTAATCCATCCCTGTGCTGGCAATTTTCCTGTGCATTTTGGAGCATATGAACTCCTAATAATGAAAGGTCTAACTGTCCCTAGTCTTGTTAAGTGTGGTTAGACAAACTAAAACTAAAATGATTTGCTTTTCCAATAGCACGTATTCTCAATTATACTTTATCATGGTTTACAAGCTAATTCACCACCTCTGATAGCTCAGAATGACTGAATATGTTTCAACTGCAGCCATGGTACAGGAAAGAAAAGGGGATATTGAGTCAGGGAAGGAAATTTGCTGGGCTGATCCACGTTAAAATCTTCATCAAGCCAGCCTCTTGCTATTCTCAGAGAAAAATGAGGAATTTTCATGTTACTTTTTCTCTATTCTACTAATGCTTTTCTGATGTTTTTGGCTCATTTCCCCACTGCTATTCAGGTTTGAATCCAATTTAGTTAAACTGATGTGAAATCATGAGCAAACAATTGTATGTCAGCTTAGAACACACTGAGTTTTGCTTGGGCTTGTAAATCCACCAGTAAAAGCTAAACCTTCAGTACAAATCCACCAGTAAAAGCTAAACCTTCAGCCCTTTGCTTGGGCTTGTAAATCCACCAGTAAAAGCTAAACCTAAGCCAAGTCTAAACTGATTTGAGAGAATCTGTGCCCAAATCACTCTGGTAGTTCAACTCCTGCTTTTGCTAATACTGAATGCTGAAATAGTTCCATCTGTGAATGTTTAATAAAGACTTAGTGAGGTCATCAAATGACAGGAGTGAGAGCTTTAATTATTGTCAGTAGTGCAACCTCACTTTGAGTCTTTGCACTTTGGTTTTGTGTTATTTGGTCAATTACCTGCAATATTGCCTGACTGCTGGAAAGATTGTGAGCAATTCAGGTTTGGGTGCCTGGATAAACAGAGCCTTTTGAATCTTTTTGTCCTAGTACCAACACAGAGGTGGTCTGCAACAATACTTGCCTCATCTTCATCCACAAAAATAATACGATTTAGCTAATCACAAAATCTTTGGAGCAAAGTGTTATATTGCCAAATCTGGTCATCCACAGAAGAGGAAAAGAATGGATGTGGGGTTTTCCTACACTGCTATGTGGTGATATTTCCTGGCTCATCTCAGTTGTTAGGTCCTCCAGCCTTCAGTCTCTTGCTGTGAGAGCATTGCAATGAGAATAATTCATTGCTGGGAGATCAGTGCATGAAATACACATTTAGTCACTGATGATTCAGACCAAAATTTTGTCTGCAGGAAAGCTTTACCCTGAATATACATCACTGTGAAATATGTAGCATTTTCCTTGGTCTAGCAGAGAGATTTGGGATCACTGATATAATTTGACACAGAATTTTGTCACAGATTTGCTTTACCTTGCTATGCAATCTGCAGGGTTAGCAGTAAGAACACAGCTGTCACCACCTGCATATCATGCATGGTGTGAGGAATTAAATAAAGTGCTTATCTAAACAATAATTGGTTCTTGTTAGCAGGTAGGCTCAACAAATAAACAGGTATGCTGTGGGAATATAGCCACAGTGGCAAAGGAATGCAGAAAAGAAAGAGATGGATGCACAAGATGGAGCAACAAGCACAAGCTGCATGATTTTAATGTTAATCCCAACATTCTTGATTAAAACTGCAATCTGTTCAAAGGAAAAAAAAATCATTCATTCATTTGCTTTCCCTATCTTTAGCATTTCTAATTTTTGCTTTAATTATTAGTGAAAACATCCTTAAGAACTTTCTCATCTCTCTCATTTTAACACATGTCAAAACAGGGAGCAAACTTTAGCTCGGCTGCTCCCCTGATACACCTTATAATGGAGAGGTAGTTGGTAACCAGATGATTCTTCACCCAAAAGGCTGTTTTTTTTTAAAGTGTAGTGTGACAAGTTAGGCACCAGGATTAGTTTATCACTAAATCACTAAATCTCCCCAAGGATAAAAATGTAATGATACAACCAAGACCCAGGAGGAATTTCTTTGTTGCCGTGATAAAGCACCGTCATTCATTTGCTTTGGCTGACAAAGCCATGTGCAGCAATCCTGTTACACTTTGATCCACACAAAGGTGAGCATTTCTAAGTTTTGCCTTAATTATTAGTGAAAACATCCTTAAGAACTTTCTCATCACTCTCATTTTAACACATGTCAAAACAGGGAGCAAATGTTAGCTTGGCTGCTCCCCTGATACACCTTATAACGGAGAGGTAGCTGATAACCAGATGCTTCCTCATCCAAAACCTGCTTTTTTTAAGGTGTAGTGTGACAAGTTAGGCACCAGGATTAGTTTATCACTAAATCCACCCAAGGATAAAGATGTAATGATACAACCAAGACCCAGGAGGGATTTCTTTGATGCTGTGATAAAGCACCATCATTCATTTGCTTTGGCTGACAAAGCCACGTGCAGCAATCCCCTGTTACACTTTGATCCACACCAAGGTGAGCTCTGAGGGATGTTTTGTGTCCTCTTACCCTCATCCCCTCAAAGCGTGACAAGGCTCTCAGTGGCCGCAGGGCACGCAGGGTCCGCAGGGATTTGATGGGACCCATCTCAGAGTATCCAAGAGTGTTGGCAACCAGGCTGATTAAAGAGACCTGGATGGAGACAAAAAAGTGAAAATTCAACCTGTTAGAACACTCCCGACATTTTCCTGTCGCCCCATTTCTCGTCACAGAGAAAAGCAAGGCACAATTCTTCCCAAGAATATTTCTGGGTTTCACATCCTCTGAACCTCAGAGAAAGGAAAATCACAATTCTTATCTCATTTGCTGTGCCTGTGTTGTGCCAAAGCAGAATGCAATATGGAGATTGTTCACCCACAGTGATGGTGTTTTGTTCCTTGGCCTGTCAGGGCCAGGTGTGTGTTGGTGACAGTCACGAGATTCTGTGCAGTGTGTGCAGAGTTGAGTGCTTGGCAGACTCAGTTTAGATGTAATCTAGTGTAATATAATATAGAATAATATAGTATAATAAAGTAATTAATTAGCCTTCTGATAAGATGGAGTCAGATGCATCGTTCTCTCCCCCATGGAGGGGGTGAAAATATTCATTATAATTTCCTTCTCTTCTGGCTTTCCTCCCTGGAAAGAAACAGCTGGTTACTGGGACAGTGGGGAAAAAAATCTTAAATGGGAGCCATTACATTGGATCCACACAGAAGATGATCCTTCACAAAGTGGAGGAGAAGAAGATCACCATAACAGACCCACCACTCTGTGCTATTTTATGTGCATTCCCTAAGGTGTGTGAATGTTCCACTACCCAAAAATTAGTCAGATAAATGTTACATTTTAGAGCTTTTTGGAAGAAAGCACATCTAACCCTTTCCAGCAGAGAAAAAGGATTTTGGTATTTACATTTAATCACTAGTCTTCAACTAAGTGATTAGAAACAAGTCTTCTGCATTGCTGGCAGACATGATTATATCACAGACCTTAAAAGAATGATGGGCATGGCTCTTCCATTCTGCTCTTACTCACTTTTTCTGGTTTCTGGAGTCTCTAAAGGAGATGGAAATTTGGCAGGTGCTCAGTGTTGAGGTTCACACCTTTCCAAGACTATTCCTTTGAAATGAACTTCCTGAATCTGGGAGCAGCATGGAGAGGTTCCCATGCTCTTCGTGTTCTCAGAGCTTTTGTAGTGCCCTAGTTGGTCAGAAATGTGGGTGGTATCAGGCACTGGATTGGATTCTGAATTAACTGAATGGCAGTGGAGATTATGAACATATGGAGCAATAGGGTTCTGCATGCTCAAATCAGTGTTCACAGCCTGAAATCTTACTGAGCAAAGAATGAAAACAAACAAAGCTCTCCAACACTGTAGGTATCATGCCAATTTGCATGTATTAAAAAAACCCAAAATAACCAAAAAAACCCAACCAGAATCAATCACCACATTATAAAATACTATCTTTTTAGAAGGAGAAGCCTGGTGTATATTACTTATCTTCCTTTTAATTTATTTTTTTTTCTCACTTACCATTCTCACAGCCCCAGTTATCACAGTATTGGATATCTCATACCAATGGGAGTGTGCAAAGCTCATCTGTGAGGAGTGGGTGCTGTTGCCATTTTCAAGATAGCAGCTAAGCCTAAAAGCAGGGATTCCTCTACATTATAAAAAATTGCTGTTAGGAAACTCCAGCACCTCCTTGAACACTGACAGCTCGGGAGGGAAACCTTCCTTTTAATTTTAGGATGGGGTGATTTTCACTCTGAAGCCCACTGCTGGCTGACCAGCCCAGCATCACCCACGAGGTCTGGGATAAATCAAGGCAAGATCTGGTCCCTAGATCCCAAGACAGTGTCCCCTGTGGAGCAGCTTTTCTCCTGAATATGCATTTATTTACACACCAGTGCTGCCTGCACAGCTAAGCACTTTGTCAAAACTCGCTCAATTTGTTAAATTATTTACCTGCTGATGGCTTTATTGTGTCATGTGGGGGACTAAGGGCAGGAGGTCTCAGAGAAACGCAGCCTGAGCTGGGGTTTCTGCCAGGATCAGTCAGCCCCCCTCCTGCAGATGCCTAAGTGGCACAGAGGCTGGCTGTCACCCTGGAACTTGTCACTCGTTGACAAGGTGTGACACAGACTCACCTCCTGTGCGCAGCCCCAGCAGCTGGGGCAGAACAAAGGGCTCAGTAAACACTTCTGCCTTTTGGGGCTGAGTGCCCTGTAAGAACATCACACTAGACAGGCAGACTGGGCTCAAGGTCTGATGTCCTGGGCCTCATAGACACTGAGGAGGTAAAAATCACCAGCAATCCTTGGCTTCCGTCTCTGGGACAGCAGATCTGAACCTGTGACTTGAGCATGATGCCTAAATCATTTTAAAGTAAGCAGTGCCACAGGTTTGACATGCTCCTTCCACCTGGAGGAGTGATGGGATTTCAATCCTGCTCACCCAAAGCTCACAGTTGAAGAAGAAAATCTGGGTTTAACTTAAAAACCACCTTCAGCTCACTAATGCACCCATTTTCTGCCTTCCCTGTTTCTCACCAGCCTGGTTTACATCCTGTACTCTGAAGCTGCATCAACAAAGAGTTCAAATCCTCCCTTTATTCACTCTTCCCACTAAATAATGGTAAAGGGCTGAGGATTTGTCTAACAGCACTAAGCAAATGTGTAATTAGTATATAATTACTAATATATTAGTAATTTTAATTATATTAAATATTATATTATTAAATATTATTAAATATTATAATTTATATTATTATGATATATTATGCAATATGATTTATATAATATATATTATATAATATATATAATATTATATACAATATTATATATAACATATATAATATTATAATGTATATTATTAAATATTATAATTACTAATATATTATAGTATATAATGTGCACCACAGTTATATACTAAAGCCACTCAATTAAGTCATCTTAAAAGTCTAAAAAATAACTGGCATGAAGGAGAATACATGATAGGAGAAGCACTGTGGCACATATTTCTGTCTTTGCTGGAAACAGCCTTAACCTCACAAAGCCTTGGCGTTTTCTATCCAGAAAGGCTGAAGGAATGAGAAGAACAGCTCAATGATTGTATGCTCAGGGACAGAAACCAAGATCCATACACTCACACACTAAGGGAAGCTAACTAACATATAAAATTGATCCATAAAATGAATGTAGATATTTAATTGAAAATTAATCAAATACAGGCTACCCAACACCCTTCTTTGCTAGTTTCACCCATTATGACTGAAAGTCAGATCTTATCAAGGATTTCAAACTGCTTTGGTTGGAGCATCTGCACAACTCCTCCTTCATCCTGGATTTGTGTTCCATAGCTGCCCTTTCTGCAAAGGCAGAAGGTTTTTGGTTCAAATTCTGCAAGACCAGACTTGGATCTGAGTGGGTTCTCATTTCCTTTGGAGTGGATCTGAGAGGGTTCCCATTTTCTTTTGAGAGCCACCAATGTCACCCTGAAACACATCACAGGTGGTGTTGCCCTCCTGACACAGATTTACACAGCATTAGATATCTCTGCAGAGGATTAGGTCATGAAGCTGTGTGATATTTGGCAATGATTTACAAGGCTGGAGTCAGAACAGAGTTGGAGACAACTTGTTTAAATGCTTGGATGTTGGTTTTGAAGGTATCCTTGTCAAGTTTTATTTATAGGAGAATTACCAACGCAGGGACTTGGCCATTTGGACTTGATTAAAAGTGACCCAGAAGGTTATTTTTAGGAAAAAAATCAAGCAGTTTTCAAAATTGGTGCTGACTGCCCCACATAATCACAACAAAAGGTGAAGTCAGCTATTTCTGTTATTTTTTTTTTTACTGTTGCAAGGCTATGCATCCCAGAGCTACTCCAAAGTTCTGCTTTGTGCTATGCTCAGAATCAAAAATGTGCTGGCACCCAGAAAACACCTCTAGGGTCAATGTAACCTCCAGATTCAGAATAAGTCACACACACATTTCTAATCTTTTCAGTACCTGTTTGCAAAGGGTTTTGTAGGTTTTTGTAAAAGCCTACCCCTGAAGCAGCACTGTAATGTGGTGAAGACAGTGAATCCTAAGGATTCACTATTGCTTGGAACCATTTCCCATAAAACACCCAATTTGCTGTTGACCTTGAGCTTTCACCTCAACTTCACCTTTTCCACAGCAGGTTATAGGCAAGCTGTGGAATCCCTCATCCTCCTGTGCACTTCTGAACCAAGCAGATTTATCACAGCTCCCATTTCCCTCCAGCATTTCCCCTGGAGGTCTTTCCAGAGCTTGCTAGATCTTACTAAAGCTTTCACAGTTTTCCATTTTAACTTAACCAGGGAAGAGTTTCCCTGTGTTGGGTCTAGACTGTTCCTTATCCCCTTGGCTTGCTGCTCATTTGGTGTCCATGAAGTCCTCAGCAGAATATTTGAGCTGTCACTGGAATTTTCTGCCTAACCTGAAGTCCAGTGCACAACCTGGCCAGCACTGAGGATCCCTGAGGGGGAGACAGGTCCTCATAAATCAGAATAAATGAGACACAGGTCTCACTAACCCCATGGACTAGGATGTGATTCAATTCCTTTCCTACATTAACTCTTCCCTTCTGCATTCCATCATCTGGACGCTGGATCATCTCAGCACAGCCAAGAGCCCAGCCTCAGCACTGTCAGACACTTCCCAAAATTTATTCCAGCCCAAAAGAGTGGAAACCCTGAAAGAGTCAGCATTTACTGCCCAGCTCAATGGCAGAGTTTGCCAGCAAAGCTCAGGCTCCTGGCAAAGCCTTGTGGATCCTACCTAAACCATTCATCTTCTTGCTATCATAGACAGGCAGAGAGGGTGGAGCTCTCTCTGATCCTGGAATTCAGGGAAGATTTTCGCCCCTGTTCCCAACTTTCTTTGCCCAGAGATAGTTTTATCTTTATCTGCACCTGGTAATTTTTATATTTTATCTGGTGATCTTCAAGGATCTGTGATCTTTATCTATCTATAAGAATATTGTGTCAATAAATACAGACCCGTATTTCTATATCCTCACATATTTCTACATTCCCACATTATTTCTATATTCCCACATAATTCTATATCCCCACATATACCTACACACAAGTTTATCTGTATAAATTTTACAATAATTTCCATGACAGATGCCTGGGGTTGGGTGAAGGGAGAGATAAATGAGGCCCCACTGCTTTCATAGTTGCCATTTTCAGTCTCATGATCAAGGGAAAAATAAGAGCTTTTAATTCTGGTGCACTGGGCACTGGAAATACCAGCCCTGGGGGTGAACAAACCTGTGGCTGGTGTTTTGAAAGCCAATCTCCTGGTATCTTTGTGCCTTGGTGGCATTAGCTGGGGTCTGGAGTGTCCCACTGTATGACATTCATATGTGTTTCCAGGCAAAATCAAGAAGAATCAGTGAATTTAGAGGGCTAGAACACAGGGGAGAATCTCTGATGAAAGGTTAGCCTCACTGATAGCTGTATAAATTATATAAATAAATACATAATATAACTCTGATGAGAGTAATTTCTGAAAGCCTTAATAATTTTGACAATCCACTTCAAAGTCTTGCATAGGAAAGAGAACATTTTTTCAGTAATTTCCAATTTCTTGTCGTAATTTCACTATTTTGCAGAATTTCTGTCATTCTTAAGGTAAGAAATATGACTTATGTATGTGTCCAGGTGGTACCTGGAGGATTGTTAAATTCCCAATGTGCTCATGCTGGTCTCAGAGTCATTCACCAGTTACAGATGTGCAGCATTGTCTGACTATTTAAATTATTCACCACGAACACACAGAGATAAAATTCTACAATAATTTTATGTGCCTTCATTATCTGACAGTGACCTAAGCAATCAGAGTTGTAAACCAATGTAAACCCAGTAAAGCCACCAGAACAGAATTTTAAGGTGGCAGAAAAACAATTACAAAGTAAGGAGTGTGGTAATGCAGCACAAGGAGGGAAAAAAGCCTTTAATTAGAAGATCATAGAGGTTTTTTTTTTTCCAAGGATTGATTGCATTTAGAACAGCAGTGAGTTCCTCCCTACATGAACACATTTTAATATCATATTAGCAGCCTCCACAGACTCCCATCCATGGGGGGTGACAGGGAGTCAAGGGCACAGAGTTTGGGAGCAGTGCTTCACCCAGGGCTGGTGAGGTTCCTACAGCAAGGAAAAAACTGGAATAAATAAACTGCTAAAAGGCTGCTCCTCTCTCTCTCTTTTTTTTTTTTTTTTTTTTTCATGCACATGATTTCAGATAACCTGGGAGCATCCACTGGACCAGGCTGGAAGCAGACAGACCTGAGCAGCACCATCCTAAGGCAGGCATGTTTTAATTAACCCCTGATTACCACTGAGGTGAATTAATAGCAGAGCCCTGAAAGCAAGGAATTCTGCCTAAACAACAGCAAAAATCATCCTTGGATAATCAAATAAATCCTAAAACCAACCAGAATCTTCACTAAATGCCTGCTGCTGCACACGTCTGAGACCCTGGTGAGTCTCTGTCTCAGGGAGAAGGGGAGACCTCCTTCCTGGTATGGGCAACAGCATACACTTCATGCAGCCAGGGATTTCATCAAATTAACCTGCTTGCTCAAATTAGAGGGGAGGGAACAGCAGGAAAAAAAAAATAAAAAAAGACATCTGAATGGAAGCACAGCAGCTGAGCTGAAAGCTCTGGCCACTTATTTAAATAAGCAGTTCCAGCTAATGCAGGCCCCTGGTGCTTTCAAATAGCTTTTTGTGTGCCCCAGAAACACCTGTCTCTCCCTCTCTAATTGTGCCTTTTATAAAAAATAAAAATAGAAGAAATAGTGCTTGGATTGCTGTGGGTGCCTCTTTTCAATCCAGCCTGGCCTCTCCTGTTGATAGTGGAGCCTTGGAAAATGTTAAAGATAGACTCTGAAAATGTTAGGCTTTGTGTTTTCTCAGATCACTGCACCTGCGTAAGCAGCATGATAAATGATATAATTGTTAGATGTGATGATTGTTTAGTAACTAAATATAATTATTGTATAATCATAAGAAGAATCATGAGAAACTATGTTGGAAATTCAAGGGGGCTATGCTTAGCTGAAATCTATGTCTACAACAGAACAATATAAGTTTAATAATTAACATGAAAGTTATAAAACACAATCATCTCAAATGTATGGTCAGAGTCAGATTTGAGTTGAATACTCCTGACACCCAGAGCTCTTTATAAAAGCACCTGCATATAATCTCTTATGTGATTATGTGTTTCTGAACACTAACACTGTCTTTTTCTGCCAAGGATAGGATCACTTGAAGACCTCTTCACTGTCCAGCATCTTTCAGAGCCAGGCCTGAAGTTAAAAGTTTCTCCCTTTGATTTGAAAAGGAACAAAATTCAGTCTTACCCCAGATACAAGCTGGAAAACCTACAGGGAAATGGGACTTTGCAAATAAACTGAAATACATGGAAATACTTCTTTTGGCTCCCTGAAATATGGTTGGGAAAAGGGAGCTTGTAATGAGGCTGGTATTCCTTTCAGCATCCACCCTTTCTGAGCAGATTTTTACTGTTATTTTATTTTTTAAAATATCCCTTTGTCCTTTCATTCTGACACTGCATTTACTGCCATACAGATGCCAAACTCTATGATTGTACCTGCCAATCCAGAAATTGCACATTATGAAAGAAAGGCATAAAGTTAAAGGAAAGTCTTTAAAAATAGGACACTAGAGAGACACTAAGGTGACCTAAATTCCCATCTCTGCTCCCTGTTTCCTTGAATCACAGCCCTCATGTTCAGGTAAAGACTAAAAACTTGTTAAGGCTGCTCTGGGGTTGCTCCATGGCCTGGAGGTGAAAAATGTGTCTGGAAATGAGCTATCAAGGGCTTCCCTCACTGCAGCAGTTCATTACTGCTCCTGGAGTGCTCTCATGTATTATAACATGATGGGCTACACGAGTGCCTAGATTAATTATAAACAAAAATTATTTCCTGGAAAGCCCAGTGCTACTTCCTATTACTCAGGTTTAAAAACTCATTTGCTTCATACACTTCTTTTTTTGTTGGTTTTTTTGGAGTTGGAGGGTTTTTTGGGAGGGTTTTTTTTGTTTTTTTGTTTCTCCAGGACTTTTCCACCTTTTATTTTTTTCCCCTTCATCTACTACTCAGACTAAGGCTATAAAATTCTGTTAATATTCCATGTTCTCAGCTTGTCTCCAGGTCCTCATGTCCAAGCTTTTCAAGGCAATGTTTCCTTTTCAGAGGGCAGCCTTGTTGCAAACAGCATGTGCCACTCTTGTTGGGTTAAATGCTTTTAAATAAATCATTCCTGCATCCTAATTGCTTCCTGGCGGTTTCCTGAAGAACCTCTTTATGTCTTGCTGTTCTCTTAATCTGTCACCTCCCCTACACCTGCTCAGGCTTTTCTAACAAGCTCCAGTCAATTCCCAGGGCAGATGGCTGAGAATCAAGAATTAAACCTCAGCTAATTTCCGAGGGCGAGTCAACTGTGAGCTGTCATCCAGCGAGGCAGCAAACTGACTATTGATCTGCACTTTTCTCCCCCATCACCACATACAAATGGATTTTCAGCTTGTATCAATTCACCTTTTTACTGCAAACAGGCACCTTTGCCACACCTTGACATCCAGTTTATTAGCACTGGGTAGGGATCACGGAATGACAGGATCTGCTGAGCTGGAAGGGATGCACAAAGATCATGGAGTCCAACTCCTGGACCTGCACAGATCACCCAAAAAGTCACACCTTGTGCCTCAGAGCATTGTCTAAACTCTGTCAGGTTTGGTGCCACTTTCCCAGGCAGGCTGCTAGGGATTCCTGTGAATTTTGGGGATCACATGATGTAACTTGATCAGACAAAGCTTGGCCAAGTCCCAAGGGCTCCCTCTGCAGTGGCTGTGCAGGTGCAGGTGCCTTGAAAAGTCTGGTGTTTCTGTTATGATTTAGAGCAAAACAATTGCTTCATCAGCAACTATGTTCTGCTTCTCATCCAGATGCTGTGTGGAGACAGCCTGGATTCAGGGCAGCTGGAGAGAAAAGACTTTCTCCCCTAAAAAGAGGTCTCCAAAGCCACCTCCTGTTTCATCCCAGGGAGCTTTCCTGATGCTGAATGCTGCAGTCAGGAGTGGACTTGGTTATTATTTATTTTGTGAAGGCAGTGTTACCATGCCAGGGGTGAACACAGTGACCCTGGCAGAGAACATTTCCCTGGGGCTCAGCCCCATGGACTTTGCTGCATTTCCATCCCAGCTGGTGGGAGTTGAGGTGCTGAGGTGAAGGCAAGTTTCTTTCTGGACAAGATTAGAATGAACCCTACTTAAATATGACATATTGACAACAACAACAAAAGCAAACAAAAAACCCCAACAAAAGCCCCAAACCTAAAGAAAACCAAAACCCCAAACCAACCAAACCAAGCCAGCAAGCAAAACCAAAAGAGAAAAAATCTGTTTGTGTTGCCTCCTCAAGGTGCTGTTCTGGATTTGCTTGTTTCCCTAAAGCATTTATTTAACCAGATGTTCCAAATCAATACGAAAAAATAACAAATTGTTGTGGGAAACAGGAAAGCCTTGGCTTGAAAATCAACTCAATTTGGTTGGGTTCTTGAACCTGATTGATCCTGAATTGCATGGAGTATGTCCATATTGTATTAAATCTGCCAGAAGGGAGAGGGACTCTGAAGAATTGTAGGATCCCTGACTTCTGCCAGGAAGGATAATGTACAAGAAGGAGTACATACCAAAAGTAGGAATGTTAACCTTCATTTGCCTTAGCACAAACATCCCAAAGTCAGCCATACCATGGTAGGAGGTCTGCACAAAGTCTCCACACCACCAAGGCACAGCTTTCAAGTTTCATCCCAATTCCTCTCATCTCTCCCTCACTAATAAAGAATCCCTGTCCCTCTGCAGGCTGCTTCTACCCCTTCATTTCTTCCTTTTCCCTCCCCCTCAGGAGGAGTCTCTTGAGCTCCTGACCATCCTGGATGGTGGGAAGATGTTTTTTTGATCTGCAAGCTGGGGTTTCAAAGGTGCTGGTCATCAGGGAGAGGAACTGTGGGACAGTTCCCCATCCTCCTCTGTCCCTGGAGACTTTGTGAGACTCTGCACTGGTAAACACAGCCAATGTGTCTCTCCCAGCTCAGCTCTTCCATGCAAGGGAGAACATCCCTGTGTATGGAATTTGGCAGCTCCGCTCCCAGTGATGGAAAGGGTCAAGCAAGCTGCATGCAAGAACTCCAGGATTTTATTAATTATTTTCATTTTAAGCATAGTCTTCTAAAAAAGGACTGAAAAGTGCTCCGTCTTTAAATAACTTTGAGAAACAAAAATGTTTGGTAAATCTAGCTCAGCAAGATCTGAGTGGAGATGGGTTTTTTAACAGCACTTTTGAAAGTTGAAAATCTGCTTCAGTAATTGAAATTCTTCAGCATTTGCAGTAATTATTCATCTCCCAACCACTTTGCAAGGTGCAGGCAGATGGTGAACTGGGCTTACAGTGGACTTTTCTCCTCACCTCTGTTTTCCACCCCTTTTCCTGCAGCTGCAGTATGTTTTGTCCTGCTGTGCCTTGTCTGAAACTCAGCTTGTGCTTCCTCCTGGCAAAGCTTGGGTTCTCCCCTTTTAGCACCCATGTGGTAACAAACATGAGGTGCAAACCAAGATAAGACCAGACATTAGGATGTTTTAGCATGTGCTGTGTTGAGATAAAGTGTGGGGTGGCAGCAGGGAGATTTACAGCCTCGACTGACCTGCTAACACACATTAGAACCACCTTTCTTCATGCAGATTTTTTTTCTTGTCACTTATCCTCGATTAGCCAATATGTACTAAAAGAGCATTTTTTTTTCTCTCTCTCCTTCTTTCTTTCTTTTTCCTTTTTATTTTTCTCTTCAAAACCAAGCTCCCTGGCTTCTAGAGAGGGAATCTCACTCCTATTGGTTATCTGTGAGGTTTATGCCATCAGGGAGGCTCAGAAGAATGTGCACTGAGACAACTTCAAAAATCCTACATGAGCATTTGTTGTGAGGAACTGGGAAAAAGCCAGTCAAAAACTCAACTCTGAAGTTATAGTACCCTGCTGTACCCATGGACTTTTGACAGCTCACAGAGAACACTAATAAGTTCTCTCTTAAGATGCTGCTTCAAGTGACAAGACATATTATCTTTAATTTGCCTCGGCTGTATTTTTGTCATTCTGCTCCTCTGTGCTTTTCTGAACAGAAACTCGACAAAATTCACATGCTCTTAGGGTAATGTCCCAAGAATACAAATTGGATTTCAGTGCTGTTTGGGAACGACTCATTACAGCAGATTGTGTAATTACTGGTACAGCAAACAGAAATCACCTTGTTAATCAACAGGGAATACAGATGGAAAAAAACAATTAAAGTAATCATAAGCCATCAATATTTACTTCACACAGCAAGTTTTTAATTGTCACTTAAAGACAATCCGACACAAGGGCATAATTTAATTCAATTCAATTTTAACTAGGGAGAGAAAGACTGTTTCAAAATGTTCATCTCAATTTAAGGATTGGCTGCTTTTTAACTTGTCTGACAGTGAAGTATTTAAAGCAGAAATCTTAGAGCAAGTGCTTTCCAGGAATTATCTTGGAAAACATAATATCTTTATTTTTGTTTAAGTGTTCAGGGAAAGTGATGGTGCATTTAATGCCTGAACATCCATGAGTAGATCTCAAACAAGCAAACAGGAAATTTGGCAGCAAACAGGAAATTTGGAAAGCTGCTCAGTGGGGAATGCAAATCTCCAGTTACCAACTGAGCAGCTCCAGGCAAACACCAGAAACATGCTGTGTTAGAATCACTCACAAAAGTTATTGAGGAGAGTGAAAAATACATATAATTTCATTTCCATAAAAGCATCTACAAAATCCTGCCTAGTTGATTTGTTGAATATTTTTTTGAGATGCCTGGCCCTCAAATCCATTGCTGAGCCATGCTTGAGCTATTTTGCAGACAGATCCACCACCCAAAACTCTTGTGAGCCCCTCCCTCCAAGGCAGGGGAGATGGAAAAGGGGTGGAAAGAGCAATCTTCATCCCTGATGAAGAGAAACTAGTGGGGCATCAGGGCAAAAGCTGAGAATTAGAGATGCTCTCCCCTCCCTGCTGCAGGACACAGTGCAAGGACCACCCATTGCTGGAGATGGTTGGAGGGGAAGGAGGCTGCCAACATCCATAACAAAGCAATTGTTTAAGAAAATAGCCTTCTCTGCATGTGAAGACTTGAAAGACAGGATAATCTTAGAAAGAATTGGTGGAGAAACCCTCATCTCTGAAATAAGAACGGGACAATCAGGCTGGGTTTTTGTAAGCCTGGATTGAGACTAATTTGGTCAATTAAACTGAACACAAAAGCTGCAATGGAGATGATGGATTTGTGATAATGGACTTTCGTGGAGTGATGACATTAGTCCAGGTTTAAGAGGATTTCTCCGTGAATGCCACAGGCAATGAAACTTGACTGTGACTTTTTTTCCTGAGCGTTCTCACTAATGAGTTGGGAGTTCGCACCTCTTTCCCATGAGCTTTCTGTGACAGCTTCTCTGGGGTTCCAGCCTCTCACCTCTGCCTTCAGTGCATGAGCAGTGAGTGAAGAAGCTGTTGACTGCAACACCTCCTGACTCTGAATGATGCTAAGCCCAGACTGATGTCTTTCCCAAACTGACCATGCAATGGAATAATCCATCCGCTGTCAGCAGAGACTGGGACATAGCTCAGAATTAATTGGCTGAAGCTCAAGCTAGATAAGCTCAAGATAATATTTATAGGTCAGAGGAAACAATTGAAAGGAACATCAAGCATGACACCAGCCTGCACAGCTGGTGGAGTCTCTCTGCTCCTTATTTCAAAGCCCAGCTCTGTCTGCTTTTGCAGGACAGGCTTGGTGGAGAGCAGTTCCCACAAACACTTTGGGTGCCACTTGTCTCCAGCCCTGGCCAAGTTCAGGCTCCTCACTTAATCTGCTTTGTTCAAAGAGGTTTTGATTGAATGGATGTTTGGAAAATATCTGTTCTTTGTGGAAATACTTGCCCATGCATCCAAGGAAAGAGGATTGTGCATAAATGTCACTCCTGATGGTGATGTTGATGTCTGTCTACACTTCTATCTGTCTGCACAGATATACTGCAATCTGACTTTCCCTCATGTGGAAAGAGCTGTGGATTGAGGGCTACCTCTGCAGTTCATGGAGCACAGAGAGCTGATATTTGCAATGTAGAAGGGCGTTACTTTTAGCAGTACACTTCTTTTTCACAGGGTAACTCGTATGGATGTGCATTGATGTTTGTTCAGTATGCCCAACTTCCAGCAGACATCTAAAGCATCTTCCCCAGGTGCCCTGAGCTGAAATGAGCCTGCATTTTGTGGTTTGATTAACCCTTTCTCTTTCCTCCCAGAGAAATCTGTAGCAGAGTTGTTGATAGGGCATTATTGTATTGCAATGTATGTGAAAGCACTCTCTGCTCCCCTAGCACACTTCTTTGAGATGCTGAGAAGCCCATTACCAGAGATCATCCTTTAGGGATTCTACATCCAGCGAAAATAGCTCAGTTTGTGGATTACTCTGTATTTTGATGTTTAGGCATTGCAAAACAGAATTTTCTTTAGTAATCCACAACTGTCAGATGGAGACTGCTGTTCCACTGGCCCAAATCAGTGTCAAAGGTCTTTCACAAGGCAGGATATATAGAAAAAAAATAAATTCAGAAGAAATATGCTTATAACCCCTCTGGGTTCAAATCCTATTTAGAAATAGTGAATACATGCAAATTTTGAGCTGGTTTTATGAATTATTCAAAACAGAAAATAGATTCAGAGTTGCATTTGTACAATGAGAAAACACAGATGAGAGATGGTTTCACATGTCCAATCAAAAATCGACCACTGCAGCTTGAATTTTGAATACTGATACCAAACCACTAATGAATAATTTGCAGATCAGGAATTTTTAAGTGAATAATTTTAAACAAATAAATTTGAGAAAATCAGACAAGTGGTTCATCTGCTTCTTTTGGAGCAGCTAATTCACCCATTCACTGCCTTCTGCAGCTCAGTTGCAGTGATTTGGTTCTCAAAGCACCAAAAAGAAAATGTAAATTGAAATAAAAAGTGTGCTGGAAAAATTATAGGATATTACTGTGCCAATTCAGAGTGACAGGGTTAGCAATGGGGTAGGAGAAAAGCATCTGTTAAACCTGCTAAAAATATAACACCAGGTTCTCATAATCTGCACTGGGAAAACATTTTTAAGAAAAGAATAGTGCAGGGGGAAAAGATTTATTCACTGAGAACACTAAAGAGCAAGTGATGGCCTAGAGTCAATCAACAACCAAAACAACTCAAGGGTGTAGCAACTTTTTGGTTGGACTGGGAGCTTGCAAAATGAACATTTAAGTGTGGGTGGAACATTTAAATGTGGGTTGAGATAATGAAACATTCTGAGTCACTAAGAAGGCTCTGGGGTTTATTTTCTGGGGACAAGGGGAGTCCCAGGGCTGGTGTCCTCCCTGTTTTATGCCACAGGGGATGGTGAAGCCCCTTTCCCAGGCCATCTGTAGCTGCTTCTCCAATCTGTTCTTGTAAACTCCACCATTAAAAGGCAAACATGCACCTAATTTACATTTGGACTTTGTGTTCTTGTGTGGCTCCTGTTCCAAGGGGGTTTGCACACAAAGGACAGAATTTAGCTTTGTGGTTTACTCCCTTTGGTGTAAATGTTATTCTACAGGTGTATAGCTAATTTCAAACTGCAACAGATTTCCAAACTGCCTCAGTGAATTGATCCTGCACAGGGTTGCTCCCATCAGGAAGACCTCTGCTTATGGTTGTGCCATTATTCATCCCTCATCTGGCCCTTCCAGTCTTCAGAAGCTCACTGAACAAAAAATTCCTGGAAGCCCATCCAGTACTTTAGGTAAGTCCTATTAGTCCCATTTTGGAGATGGAGGAACAAGAAAAGAAAAGCTATGTCACCTAAATCACAGTAAGAACAGTTTTCAGAGCTGGGCCATAACTTAGGAACAGGTAGATTCCAATTTTGTGGTTAAATAATTAAACCAGGCCTTCCTCTTCTGCTGGAGCTAATCTGAGAAAAATGAGTGCCTTCCCTTTAAAAGGTTTCTAAGCATATATGCAAAGAAGAATTTATGGCCTACAATTTATGTAAAGAATTTCCTTTTCATAAATCAATTTATTAAAGCTCTGGAGAAGTTTCCAAAGGCTCTGATCCAGCAGTGCACTTAAACATGACCATAACTTCAAACAAGCAAATTGTCCCATTGAAGTGCTCTCCTGGGCTGGGGCCAAAGAAAGTGCAGTTCTTCCCTGGAGTCAAGGTTCAGATGTAAAATGGGGAAAAATAATTTCTCTGAAGTTTAATAAATTACATAATCATGGCAAAGCTCTGCCAGCCTCCCACATTAATACCTGAAGCTAATAAGAAGTGGCCTCAGGGAGATTATTGCCTCCTCATTGATACACTGAGATGGAATGTTAGACTTCATCTGGAGGACGTGGTGGTGCTGACTTTTCCCAGATTTGGCAGATCCCACATCAATTCAAAGAGAATCTTTGAAGGAGCCAAATCTGGTACTAGCAACACTCCCAGGGCATGAGCTTCCTTTTGTTCAGACTTCTGAGGATTATCCTTAAATCAGTAGAAGTAATCGTGATGGTATTTCAAGGATTTGGAGTATTTTGCGACGTTTTGTAGTAGTGAAGACGCTTTGCCAAGAGGACTTTTCACACCTTCTCCTGGACTCCTGCACTGGTAAATATTTGGGAGCCAGAACTGAACATGCTGTTACACACTGCTGGCACCCTGGCCAGGAGCTCGGCCAAGGACAGCTCCTCTAATCTGCTCAAAACTGCTGTGCCCAGGTCATGTGCAGAGCAGGCTGAGGTAGCTGGACCCTGTGCTAGCTGGGAGTGTGGAATGTGGGAATCCTTAAATGTCATTTAGTGTGGCAAAAAATGGTGCAGTTAGTCCTCAAAAGTAAGCTCACCTCTCCACAGCCAAAAAGATCCTTTAAGCAAGTAATACACAGACTATAGTAAAGCTATGAAACACAAGGCAGTTAATAAATGACACGGTTATGAAAGTTTCTTTTAAGTTGTACCAAGAGGGGAAATCCTTAAAATCAGAGGGTTTTGGGAAAGCTGCAAAAGGCAGGCCTCAGAAACAGCAGAACTGCAATTAGAGCTATGAAAATTACATGAGAAGTAGAAAGTAAGGACAAATAAAACAATGATCTGTGTATTTACACTTGGCTAGAATAAATCTCTAAGCTACAGAAAAGTATATCTAGCAAGATATTAGGAAGTTTTCAGCTTAATAATGGAGCTCTGTGCATTGTGTTTTAAGGCTTACAAGCAGGTATTGTGCTCAAAATAAGCAAGCATTGTTTTAACCAAGGGTACATGTGCTTATAGTGGTTGGATGGAACTACTGTCAATGTGCTTTTGATTTGTGTGATTGGTCAAAAAACTTTTAAAGTAAATTGTAACATGAAGTTCTTTGTCTGCTGCCTGGGATGTGAGCTGCTGGCATCTTCCCATTGTCATAACCATGTAATGAGGCTGATGCTGGAAAATAAACAGCAGTTCCTCAGCAATCCCATCCCATTTGTAGAATTGTACATAAACCCATGGGCAGCAACAGAATGAGATGTTAAATGCTGAAGGAAAGGGAGAATTCCTGGGGATGGGAAGGGGATGGATGTGCCTCAGATTAGCAGGGTGACACATCCACGTCTCCGCTGACAGCGTTCCTGTTTGCTTTGGGTTCTGGGGATGCTCAGTTACACATCCAAACCTCCTTTGGGCTCTGCCTAGGGTTGATGCTCAGAATCAGAGTGACAGCTGTCATTTCACAGAGGCAAAGCTGCCAAACTTAACAGCCCTTTCCCACCCACTGCAAAACCCAACATGAGAAATGTTGTAGTTCCAAAATGGTACTCACATCTACAATGAGGAAGTCCAGCCAGCACCAGGCATTGGTGAAATACTTCTTGAAGCCATAAGCCACCCACTTCAGGAGCATCTCCAGGACAAAGATGTAAGTGAATACTTTGTCAGCATATTCCAACATGGTTTTTATGTTTTTTCGATCTTCAAGGTAAATATCTTCAAAGGCCTGGAAGTACAAAGGATTGGTTAATAACTGCTCCTGAGCCCTGTTGGAAAGCATGGGTGTTGCACTGCAGGTCTATATTTGATAAATTATCACGTACAGTCTGTGATTTCTGATGTATTTTAACATTACAATTAAAAAGAGTTTTCAGGTACAAACAGAACTGGCCCTGACCTGAGAGACCTGTTCAGCTTTCCCCTACAATGGACACAGGCTTGGCTGTCTCTCTCCAGGCTCTCCTGGCTGTACTGGCTGGACAGACTTTGAGTGTAGGAAAAGCTTCTGCATCCTAAATTTGGAATGTGAACCCATGAGCAGAGTGCCACCCCAAAATGTCCACATTTATCCTGCCTCATCTCCTGTTGGCCGTGCCAATGCTACCCAGGTACCTCAGATGTCCCAGGGCACAGGATGTCTATATTTAGGAGGCAGAATATGACCCTTGCATTTAGCCAAATAGATCTTATTGCTAATGATGACAAATTGGGTTATTAACCTGCCTGTGTTATGGAGTACTGGAGTTCCCTGGCTTCTGTTCAGCCATCACATTTCAGGTGGCTACAGCTCTCTGCTTCAAGAAATGCTCATTATTATTCACTTAGCAGAACAATAATGTTTTAAAGGTCAAGGTATCTATCTCCCCATCTCATCTGTCTCTCCAACTAATCTCATGCAGAGCATTATGAAAAGAGTTTCAGTGTCTGTATCAAATACGAGCAACTGAATAGCTCCTTTAAAATATTTAAGATATAAACCAATATGTTTCCCAAAAGAAAGAAAATGATGTCTCATAATTTAGCCTTCACTTTATAACTTAAGTCAAATAAAAGGCAGGATCCTGGTGTCAGGTTTGCCAATATGCAACCTGTTTTGAGGCTTCTAAGGCAAATTATGCTCTGCTTCCCCAGCTACTTTTGCTGTTACACAAGCTGCTCCCAAGTCCCTGTAACCTGGATAACCCAAGCTGTGACATATTACTCTCATCCCATCGTGTGACCCAGAGCACTTGGCAGCAAGAAACATAATTTGAGAGGGTCTGTGCTAATCATCTGAATTATCTGCATTTACATATTTCCAGATCTGTAGCTACTTTCTGAGAAGCTTCAAAAAGTTAGCAAACACCCAGTGCCTGGAGATACAAGAAGTGTGGTACTTGTCACTCAGGCAGTCACACTGCTCTTTTGCCTGCCAGGGAACAGTAATTAAACTGACAAGAAAGCTTTGGCAGCCCGTGCCAAAGCTTGTCTATTTGTCCCCACACTTTGGGGTGACGTTTTCGCTGCAACCCTGTCTCCTATCTTGCCTTCAAAAATGATATTTCAAGGGTGTGAAAGAGCTGTTGGAGAAAGCCTGAAAACAATGCACAGATTGGAGTTTTATCACTTCTCCTAGGGGCTCACTCACTTTGTCAGATGACTTGCTGTACTTTGCAATTACTGCAAAAATAACAACAAACCATTTAAAGTGATTTCCTCCTCTCCCTCTTTTGCTCTCCCTACTTTCTATTAGCTTGTCCAAAAGTACATTGTGTTTTGTCTACTAAAAGCACACTGTCAGTCAAGGAAGCAGCTTATTAAGGGATGAAAAATGTGCTACCTGGACACTTCTGTACTTCTGGACAAGCTATGGATATTACCCAAATGACAAAATTCTGGTGCTTTGCATTTTTTCACGGTGACAACAGATGAAACCCCTGCCATATAAAATATCAAGAAGGGGTTTTATTTTTTTTTTCTGCTTTGCTTTGTGTGTTAAAAAAGATTTAAGCAGGATACCTGCAGTGTTATCCAAAATTACTATTAAAAAGTAGGCTTCCAATTTGGGTGCTTATGGCTTAAAATCTTAAGAAAGGTTTTTGGATCTTCTGCAGTAAGCTGAAGACATATTTTGATGGTTTAACCACATACATATATATATATATATATATATATAGGCTTAAAGGTATATATAGCTCTTCTCCCTTAAGAACTTAGGGTGTCCCAGAGATGCAGCCAGATGAGCTCAGTTTTTGGAAGAGAGCAACCCAGAACACCAGGAAAAAAAAAAAATTGAAATTTGTGTGTTGCCTCCAACATCTCCAGTCCAAATACTGAAGCACGGTGCTGATATGTGAGAAAATGCAGGATAATTTGCCCTTATACAGAACTGCATTGGCTAAATTGAAAGCTGCAAAAACTAAATGAATGCATGCAATTTAAATTAAATGAGCTTTATATTGCAGTCTTCAGTTATCTAAGGCACTTTTAATTACATATGTAAGGAAGTGTATTCATCTAAAGCATATTATAGCAAGCGACATTCCCCCTCTAAAATGTATTCAAAAATTAACATTCTGATGCTCAAGCTGGTGCAAAAACTGTCAGAGTCCATTCATTTCAGCAAAGCTGTGACAATTTTCAGAAGCCTACTATTTACCCAAGTTTTTCAGCTTCTTATTTTTCATAATAAAATAAAACCCCCTGGGTGACATTTCAGCCCATCTCTGGTGGACCAGGAGAACAGTAAATCCATTTCCTTCCTTTTTTGCATCAACATTTATGTATTTCCACCTTCACCTCTCCCTTCAGAGACTTTCTTTGAGCTACATAAAAACTCAGTACTTCTGTGTTTTTTTCCTCTTTTTTTAGGCCACTGATAATTTGTGTTGCTCTTCTCTGGAGTTTCTTCAATTAGCCCATGTCTTTCCCAAAGTGCAGTGCCCAGAGCTGAAGCCAGTGCTCCAGCTGAGGCCTCCTTGATGCCAACTGGAGTGGAAGAACAGCATAATTTATACAGTCCAGTGGGGTGGTGGGCTTTTGTGCAGGGCTGTGATGGAGTTTATTCTATTTTTTTCCTGCTCCCTCTCCAGTTCTTTTTAGTAAATCTGCTTCCTTACAGCCATCCTTCATCACACCTTCCTATTGTGATTATTCCAGGTGAGGGGAAGCAGGCAGCTTTCTAAGATGATGTTTGCCTCCTGCTTAAGGCAGATTTACCCACTTGGCTGAAATCAATCCTGACCTCTGGAAATGCATGGATAACCTGTCCAAACCTGGCACTGCCTGCAAATGTAATAAATGTGTGTCTGACTCCATCACAAAGGAGATCACTGGTGACCACCAGACTAAAGCCTGGAGAACTCTTGATAGAAATCTCTGCTCTAGGTTGAGATATAAACCTGGGAGAAACCCCACCAGTTCCAGGGACATTCCTGATATGCAAAAGAGAAATATAAACACATCCCTGTGAAGAGCACAGGGCTGAAAATGCACAGAGGATAATTCCAGAATGCAGTGGGATCTCAGGAGGAGAGGATTCCCTGTCAGAGTCCTGGGCAATTGCAAACCAGTGTCCATAGACCCACGTTCACCTGGGCACAAACAGGACCTGTGCAGGGAAGGTACTGAGTGTTAACCTAAGGTGCATTCAAAACAGGAACACAAGCTCCATGGATAGCACTGATTCACTGCCCTCTCTGTCTTTTATAATTTTGATTTGCTGGTTACAGAATGTGCTAAAAAAGGGAAAAAAAAAAAAAAAGAGAAGAAAAGGAAAAAACAAAGCCACCCCTGGAGCAAAATGCAAGCCTCCAGATGGGAACTCTCATGGAGAAGCAGCTATGGGATGTTGAAGCAGCAGTGCTGGCAAACTTCCTCACACAGACTTCCTCAAGGATTTTCTTTTCAAAACATGTGCAAGTCAGAATTTTATGTCACAGCAGAAGAAAATTCCCCACCATATGGTATTGGCAGGTGAAATCAGAAAAGCTGACAACCTGTTTTAGCCCCAGACTAAAATGCTTTGCTTTGAGAAATGACCACTAAGGGTTCCTAAGATCTTAGAGACAGCTAAACTGGAGAACACTGGAGACCCATGTCCACTTATAACCAGTTAGGAAATGCTGTCACATTTACCAGGGCTCCACTGCTCAGCAGGATCATGAAGATGATGAATGTTTCAAACCAGTTGTGCTCTACGATTCTGTAGCAGGTCTTTCGCAGCCTCCACCAAATTTTGCCTGGAAATTTTGTGATGTCCACTGAACAGCATGGGAAGAATCTCACACAGACTGTAAGAAATAAAACAAAACCAAAGGAATTGTTAAAAAAAAGCCCATTTAGTTCTTAAAGCTTCTAAGGAAAGTAAAATAAATAAAAAGCTGCTAAGGAAAATTTCTTTTAGCAATAGATTGCTGTACACTGTCTTTCCTTCCTCACAAAACCTCTCTGCTCTGCCTTCCATTTCCCTCTCTCACTCCTCTATTAAAAAACATTCAAAATCACTTAAAATGTGTCCCAGGGAGTTCTCCCAATGATTTTTGTGATGCAGAATATATTGGCCATGAGTCACCAGTGCCCTAGGTCATTCAAAAAGTGTTAACTGAGCTCAGGCAGCACTTCTGATCAGGACTAATAACTCTGGGAGGTTATTAGTGATAGCTTCCACATCCTTTTGAATGGAGGAAGGTTATTTTCTTGCTAGTACAATACCACTGGAATTACTGATTAAAAGTGGCAATCTGATGAAAGAGAGATGATGAGAGGAGGTGCTACAGTGCAGATGGGACCAATGTGCTGAAGAGACTCAGGCAGCAAAAGCAGGAGCAGATTTTGATCTATTGGACTCTCATTAGCTTAAATAAGGCATTAGAACAATCTTGGAATTACTCTGAGGGAGTTAAATCCCCTTTGATGTCACAGAAATTTAGATATCTGCTCCATAGCAGGATCCCCAATGATGCACTTTCTGACCTCAGTGACAAATAGTGTGTGATAGCTAAGTGCTGTGCTGGTAATGGGGCCCACATAAGGATTTCTGATAGGCAAGACCATGGCCATTTTTAGTTTCCTTAGCAACACTCATTTGTTGTAGCAAAAAGATATTGTCATTGGTAACAGACAGATCCCTCTCTCCCACTTCAAAAACACCAATGTGCATTTCCTTGTGCTGGGCAAGAACTTAAAATGGTGTGAGAGGACCCTGGGAGCCAGGAATTGTCCTGGCCAGTCAGTCTTACATCAGATAATCTCAAACTTCACATTTGCTGATGAGAATGACCCTCAAAAACTATTTTATTTTCAAAAGCAGGCTTCTTACCCTACATTTAGTCCATGTGTTGTATAGAAGAGACTTAACTGTGCAGGTTTATTAGCCTAATCATGAGAAAAAAAGCCACAGGCCAACTGCTTCTGTAGCTGGAATGTGGCCAAAGTCACCAACATGTCTTGAAGCACACAGCCAGTGGTGAGAAGTGACAAGGGAGGATGGATGTCTTCCCATGGCGATGCAATGCAGTTTTTTTGTGAGTAGAAATAATATTTAGGGGAGGCAGCTTGGGGAGGAAAGAGGGCGAGTGCCAGGGTACAGAGAGAGCAGATGCTGCTCATTCAAGGTGGCCCAGCTGAGGCACCTCAGCCGCTGTGATATGGAAGGAGATCAGGTGCAGCTCCTGGGATGTTGGGATTCCCAAGCAGCTGGAATTGGGGATGTGCTGGCACTGGGCTCTGCCAGGAGGAAGAGAGCTGCTTAGTCTGCTCTGGTGCTCCTGGCATTTTCTGTGAGTTTTTATTGCCCCAGATCCCTCCTATGCAGCAGCAGAACTGTAGGATCCTTCATAGAGGATCTACCCGCAGGACTTTTCCCCCCACATTTCTGAGATTTTGGCCAGGTGTGGGCTCTTGGCTGTGGTAGGTTTTGGTGTGGGACTAAAAGGACAGTAAACCATTATAAGGTTATAATGGTTAATCTTATTATAAGGACAATAAACCATTAATTATTATTAAATAATTACATTATTTATGTAAAGGTAGTCATAGCACATAACAACTTGTTCTCTAAATGCCTGCATCACACAGACCCACAGCATCTCCCAGTTTACCACTGTATTCTGGAACTCAGAGAAATTCTGGGCTCAGTTGGAATACACTGTATTTTTCAAACTTTTTTAGAAAGGCTTAATATTGGGAGACGATAGAAATATAAGAACCAGCTCTCTATCCCTTTGTAGGCCAGATACCACTTCAGCAAAGGCAAGAATTATCCTTCTAAGCACTTCAATCCAAAACACTAAAGAATCAAGGCAAGCGATAAAAGGACATCATATTAGTCACTACTTTTTGTTAAAACCAGTACAATGCTCACAGCTGGCAGTGCATGTGGGTTTGGGTGTATTTTAGGAAGTGAGTACACAGAACAGACTTCACAAAGCAGATTCTCTGCTGAGAGAGGCCCATCAGGAGAATCCCACCAGCACAACATGACCAAGGGCACCGTCATCTGCATCTCAGCAGTTCTGCCAGAAAACTCTTGCACTGCTTCTCACCCCACAGCCCCCATGGTCACCACCACCTTTCAGGTGTCTGGCTCACTCTCTGGGTTTATAATTCAGGGAGATTGCCCACCTCATTGTCACCCCAGCTTTGAATCAGGAAGATCAAAGGCTTGGGCTGAAATTCCTCACTTATCAAATGAATGGCTTAATGAGCAGGTTGTTCACTCTTTAAGTGTGGATTTTTTGTGTTAAGCAGAAATCCCCCCTTGTACTGGAAGTAGCCACTGCTTGCATCTCTCCTTGCATCAATCTCCTTCCCAAAACTAATTTCAATTTGGAAAAAAAAAATCAGCTTTTTTTCTTACTTAAAACATTTATACAGAAACACCTCAGTCTTTTCTCATAAGTTTCTACCTAGATGGTTACTTGACTTTTTAGTCTCTTAGACAAATGCTTAGCCCCAGCCAATAACAGGTATGAAATGCTCTGCCATGCTCCTACAGAGTATAAATGCTCTGTAAATACTGTTGGAAAAGGTTAGAATCTCCCAGGAAGTGGTTTTCCCCACTGTAAGAAAATTGGATGAATCATTCCCTGGAGGAGTTCCACTACACAGGGAGCCTACATGATTACCTGAACCCAGGCACAGCTAAAATTAGGAATCACCTTCATTTTAGACACTAATGAACAGGGCACCGTGGCTTCCAAAGTCACTTCATTTGTGATGGGAAATACTTACAACACCAGGTTATTACTGATTCAGTTGGCTTCCATCTGATAGTCTACAAGTACAAAGAGGTATTTTTAAAGAGAGAAAGCCAGGTAGAACCACTAATTTTTTTTTTTTTTAATGCTCTTTGATTGCTTTCATGCAATTTCAATCTGAAAAAAGAGTCCTAGTTACTGACAGTAATACCTTGAAAAATCCAAAATAGCTTATCAGATGAGTCAGCCTAAAATCACAGTGCTATTAAATGGCATGCTTTTGATTGGGTCCAATTCAGAAATGTTTAGACCAGATTCTGCTACAATTGCTAATGTCAAGCAGTACTTCCGTGAATAATTGTGCTGTCTGCAATTCAGATGAAATGCTGCTTTTAACTATTCACAAAGAGAAAAGGGAAAGAAGAAAAAAAACCTGACCCCAAACAGGTCTTTTAATGAATTAGTAGAAACCTGTTTCTATTTAAATTTTGTGATTTTCCTTTCATGCCTTCTGGACTCTTTCTAATGCTGGTAACCTACTGCTCTGGTCATCTTGACCTAAGCTTACTGTTGAGTTGGAAACTTCACTTAACCAAACAGAAAAAGTTTACTTGACCTTGGTCTGTAGTCTAATGCTTTGTTGGTTTATTTTTTACCCATTTCTGTGAAATTAAAATATCAAAATAATTTTGATGTATCTAAGGCGTGACCTGGAGGGGGTCTGAGCAATCCTAATTCCAGCTGTTCCTATAATAAGGCAGGTGGTCAGCAAAGCTCAGCTTTGGTGCACTTTTATCCACATGATGGAGAACATTCATTAACACCTTTTATCACACCAAGTGTCAGGGCAGGAATAAAACCTCTGGCATTTCTTATGACAGTTACTCATCTTGCCTGGTCCAACAGATTTGTGCTATGCCACTGAAATCGGTGCTGGGAGGGAATTGGTTGTGCAGAAGACTCTGACCACCTTGTGATGTTGCCAGGGCTTGGTTTTGCCACTGTAATTCATGTTGGGCTGCATCGTTTTTGAGAGCAAACTGATTCATTTCCACCACGGTCTTTTGGTTGGTAGATTACTGCTCATCAGAACAAAAACAGTAGAAGAAGTCCTCCCAAAGGGTTGAATTATTTACTGGTAAATCTGTGAAGTTGTTCTGAGCTGCATCTGTGGCCAAGTTGTCCAAGAACAATGTCTGTTTTCAATTGACATTCAGATATTTCATGCCATTTCTCATAAAACAGAGGCCTATTTACCAAGAAGCCTTTCCAAATGCATTGATATACCATGATATTATTTACTTTTCAGTCATATTTCATAACAAGGGAAATAGTCCCTTCAGTCATTAGGGTGTCCCATGGCACAAATTAAAGATTAAAATATATCTTAAAAAAAAAGGAGAAGGAATTTAATATACAATGCATTCTGTGTAAATATCCCTTTTGTTCCATATTCACATTTTCTAGCCTGGTGCACTCTAATCATGGAGCTCTTAGATTTGATTGCATTACCTTGCTGCATTGGGAAAAAAAAAATCTCTTTGTAAATGTGGGAGTTACACTGCAAAACCTTCCTCCTCGATGCCTGACAGCCAAGCCTACTGATTTTAGGCTTATGGGCAAAGAATTTATAAGTTCACTGCTTGTTCACACCAATATATATACTTAAATTTTCATAAAATTATTATTTTTGCCTTGGATGGATTGGGCTGCTGGTTCTCTCAATAAACCAGGAACACCAATTCATTTTTCCCATTCTGTTGTCCAGCAAATGTGGTACCTTGTGTTCAAAGTACAGCAATTTTGTGAGTGCCTTTACACAAGGGTTCTCAACTATTGGGACATTCATTTTTAGAACAAAACAGTATTTTCCTTAGCTTTGAACACTGGTTACAGCATTTCTTGGTTTGACACAAAACAGAGCTTCCTAAGCATGAACTCAAGCAGGCAGGTATTCATAACATGGCTTTTATTTATATATATATATATATATATATATGTATATATATATGCCAAGCTGGGGTTCTAATGACCAGTCTGGCTACCTGGGTATCCACAAATAAGAGAGCAAACCCAACTGTACCCCCTTTGAAAGACCCCAACTCTCTCCCCATGCTGGAGGGAACATGATCTCAGCAGACTCTTCTTATTTAACTCTTTTCTCATCTTCTGGCCCCACTACTAACACACTCAGGGGGGGTTGGAATGGGATAACCTTTAAGGTCCCTTGCAACCTGAAGTATTCCATGATTATGTGACTGTAAAGCTGGGGTTTATAGTGTGAAAGAGAGATTAACAATCACTATCTCCAGCGTTTGGGTACCTGAGACACATCAGGAGAGCCGAGATTTCACTTGTGTGATACAACTGGGGGCTGCCAAGAGGGCATCTGACAAAACCACAGCCAGGTGTTTTTATCCTTTCAAGGGCTTAACAAGGGTACATTTCTTGTTTATCTTCTTCTACTCTCCTCGAAACCCATCATCAAGGAGTGTGATGCCTTGGAGCAAAGGCAGTGGGCAGCCTGGCCTACCACTGATGTCATCTGTGCTTTGAGTGAGGGGGTGGATGAGTTTTAAATCTAGAGGGCCTGTCCAACCTGTATTAATTTAATTCTGAATGCCTAATAGGGCTGTAAGATTCTTATGATGCCTGAGAATTGTGTACAACATAATGCCAGCATGCTGTTCCTGGTGGAAAAACACAGAGTATCTCAGGTATGACAGCCAGAGGGAAGCGATACTTTAAAACTTGGGTTTGTTCCATGATTTTTTTCTAGGAATGCCAATGAGCGCATTTTGTTGAGTTTGGCTTGGTTTTACTCAGCCTTTAAAACTCATCTAGTGGCAGTCCCTGTAACTCTGCTCAGAATTATTCCGTTTAATGGTCTGTATTTTTCTTCTATTCCTTTTTTTGCTTCCAAACAGCCGCTATCCGCGGTTGGGAAGGGCAGGACACAGATCCCACCGCTAATCAGACCAACTTCACTTGGGCACGCGGCATTTTCCAGCTGACATTTGGGTGTTTTAGGAGCGATAATGGCTCCCACCTCGTGGTCACATGGAAAGATGCGACCATGGAAAGGTTCTGGGCGTCCTTGTTGTCACGAGCTGCGACCAACCATGCGCTGAGCGAGGTTGCTCATTCCCTCATGACCCTCGAAACCTCTGCCAGCGGGGAATTACGCCTGAGGACTTGGTGGAACCTTTCTCCTATTAGGGTCTGGGAGAGAGGAGAGCCCTGTGGGCTGAGGGCTCTCTTTGGATGACCTTCTGTGAGACACAGAAGATAATGTCCAAAGAGGGAGTAAATTTTGCTGCAGAGAACACATACCGATGGAGGTAACAGGACTGGCGTGTTGCAAGGCATCTGGAGGAAAAAGTACCCAAATAGCTGGCATTGGATAAATGTTCCTTTCCCATCAACTGGCAACCAGAAATGGTCTCTCCATTTCTATCTGGTTCTTCCCAGCAATACTTGCTCGCTGCCAGGGCTGTGACCCTACCTTGCCTTCACATTTCCGGACCCAAGAATGTTCCCTGTTGACCCTAATCAAAGCTATTTTGAGATGATAACACATTAACAAGTCTCCCCAAGAAAAACGACCTATGGCTTATCTGGGTCACCCAACTCCCGGAAAACTGTGACCTCAGCAAACTTTCAGCAACTATTTCAAGAACATGCATTATCTTTGTTGCCTTTGTTATCTGAAAAAAAGGGGCCTGAATCTGGAACATATTTGTTCAGGACATAACCTAGGCTGGATGCGTTGAGAAATGTCATAGTTTGAATTTAGATAGCTAAAGAAGTTAAGAAATTAACCCTTCCCCTCTCCCTCTTCTTTTTCACATAATCTCCTTCTTTCACAAATATTAACTTTTATACTCCTGAATGAACCAAAAATTGCTGTATCTTTTTATAAAAAGTCATTAAAGGCAGCACTAGATAAACCTGCCCAGTGCATTCCCTTCAATATTTTCATTTTTGTAGTTTAAAGTCTTGTCATCTCAGCTAATTAGACTGCTGTTAGTTGGCTTACTTGGTTTTTAACTAGACTGAAGTGACAGCTGCATGAGGTTTAATTGCAGTAGTAAGTTTGGGCAAAAATATTGGAAATATTTAATAGCAGTTGATTACAGGAAAACACTTTGTTTCTCTGCATAAATTAAACCTAATGTTAATGTCATTGCTGTAAGAATCATTTGGACTTTCAGTTTATGCAATTTCAGTGGAAATTTTATGAGCAAATAATCACACTGTGTTTGTGCATTTTTGCCAAATCCATGAGCAATGTGATCACATTTAGCCAAAACAGTAAAGTCTGAAAAATGTGCATGGATAATCTGCGCTGCACAGGAAAGGAGAGCAGATGTGTTGAGGAGGCTGTCCCCTGCACCTGCAGGTGTCCCTGGACAGGAGAGCAGACTCTCCTTCAATTCGCATTTAGAGCTCAAGGCTCAGCTGGCTGCAAACTGGGACAAGAGAAAAACACCTTGACTTGCACAGGCACTAGTGAGGAACTAAGAGAGATTTAGAGTAAAAGCAAAATGCAGGAGCAGGGGTGCTCAGGAGGAAGGGTGCAGGAGCCAGAACCTGGGTGGAAGTAACCCAAGGCAAGCCAGGGGTTCAGCCCACTGTGTCTTCATTTCTGCATTTCTCTGCTGCCAGGTTGATCAGCAGGCTTCAAAGCTGGTTAAATACTTCCCGTGATCCATCTGGAAGAGCCCTGCATCCCACAGACAGCCCTGAGGAAGAGCTGACAGACTGGGTTGGTTCCATTATGGTCCTGAACCATGGAGTTTCAGGTAGGTCTGTTTATTTTAAGAGAGATCAAGTTACAGAGTGCTGCTGCTCTGGGAACCTGTTGTGTGGTGTCTGTCCCATTTCTTTTAAAACACTGGATGGTGGTCATGGCCAAACACAGTTTCAGAATTTGTAAACTGGCATCTGAACAGCACTGATCTCACAGCACTGGCTTGTTTAAGTATCTATAACATAATCACTTTGCAGGGCACAACAGAGATTGCTGCTCACTAGCCCCATTAAGAAATATATTGTGATAGAATGAAAACACCAGATCTAATTTTGAAATGTTATTGCATGGGCCTGAATAGTTACACCATGCTCTCTTCCGTCAACTGCATTAATTTTTGGCTACTGCTTTTAAGCAGAGCTGCCAAAAAAATGTTTAGATCCAAGGGACATTTGTAAGCCCTGCAGGGCTCCCTTACCTCATTCAATCATCTTTCTCACAGATATAGAGATGCACATTTTTGCTGACTTCAGGGGCATTCATATACCCAGCAAATCATCTCTGTCTGATCCCATCTGAGCTGCTCTGTTTTTGTTTATAATAATGCTTGAATTTTCAAGGGACTATTCTTACATTCAGCTAACCCTGTTTTTCCCAACCCAGATTTATAGGAAAACAAAAAATCTGACTGAGATAATATTTGGAATAGAACTCACTCTGAGAAGAAATCACTTAGGATGCTGTTTACTTTTTATATTTATTTTAACACAGATCTTCTGATGTAGCTGGGTTTTACATCTGTGTTTTGGAGCAGGCTGGTGTTAAAATATTAATAAAATGATGGTGAATTTCAGTATTAAAAGAGATATGTAAATGTGGTCTGTTGTTATCTAAGATAATTATGTTAAATGCCCTTTGCCTAGCAGTTCTCTGACTAGATGAAAGTTACTGGATGTGCTAATCTTGACACACTTTAAAATAAATGGAAGAAAGTCCCTGAGATTCATGAACCCTCCAGACAGATTCTGTGAACTGCCTGGATATATTTAAGCAATGTAAACATTCTGATCGGGTCAGTTCTTTACCATATTTGATCATGCACATATATTGGAAGGCAAAAATCTTCACTGACCAAATGACAAAAATCAGCATTTAAAAAACAAACAAAGAAAGAAACAAACAACTCTTTATGGCACAAATTATGATTTTAAAAGCCTAAGACTTTAGAAGCTGCAGAGCATTTTAGAGCACGTTCTTGGCTTATCTCACCTTCGAAATCCAAAGACTAATGGTAACAAAGGATTTTGGGTGTGTTTTTGGAGCATTATAGTGCCTAAAAAATGAAGTGCACCCAGTGAAATACCACTGCAAGCAACCAGAGCAACATGGTGAGAAGGCTGGGAGATGCTCATTAAGAGAAAAGAAAGTTTCTTGCCCCAGCATTGCAGTGAAACATGCAGGCTCTTACCTTCAGGGAAGCAATCTTCAGGCTCCATCAGCTCCTCAGCAAACTCGGGGATCTGCTCCAGCAGTTCTGCAGGATTTGTCAAATCCACTGTGCTGCCTTCAGAAAGACTGATTTCATCAAGCTTGTTGTCAACAAGAGCAAAGATGTGGAAAACAAATTGATCAGTTGCCCTGAAGGAAGTATCTGAGTTGTCATTCCACTAACCAGCACCCCAGCTGAAGCCACCACAACAGAGACATTGCCATGCACTTCCCAAGGTGCCACTCCTTGGTGACAGCTCTACCCTGAGACCAGGGACTGACCCATCAACAACAAGAACTTAACACACAGAACTTACTTTTTGATACAACAGAGAAGCAAACCACAGAAAGAGAGTGAACAGCCATTGAATATTAATCACAGAATCTTAAAATTATTTGGGTTGGAAGGGATCTTCAAGATCATCCATTTCCAGCCCCCCTGCCATGGGCAGGGACACCTTCCACTAGACCAGGTTGCTCTGGTTTATGGTAGGTGGAACCTTGGAATGATGGACTTCATCTGCTTGACATCCTGAAGGCTCCTGCCTTTGGGTGGGGGGTACCAGAAGTGGGACCTAACTCCTGAAATGCTGAAGGATGAATTGGATGACCTGCCTTGGGTTCCTGTCTTTTGGGCCTCATTCCTTAGGTTCCTCACCCACAGCTGGTGGGTGAAATCTGCACCTGCTCAGTCAGGACTGTGCTCTGCTCCTGCTGACAGCCTCTCCTCCAGCATCCAGCCACAGGAAACTAAAGTACAAATCTGTTGAGAGGGCTCTTCCTCCTGTCTCATCCTGAGCCTGACTTGTTCTCAGCACATGACATGGCCCCTTGCCTTTCTGTCACACCATTCTGATCTCCAGGTGATTCAGGAAGAGGGGCACATGGCTTTTGGAAGTGTCCCAAGGGCTCTACCACTTGCCTGAAATATTTGACACCATCATCTTAGGTGCACTGTTTAAATTCAGTGTTTCTCACATCCTCCTCTGCAAAATGGGGCAAGAATATTCCCACTCCCTGAAGCACCGGTTGTCTCATCTATTTAGAGCAGGAACTCTCAAGCAGATGTGGGTAAAAAAAAATTCTAAGGAATATATTATTTTCAAAATCTGTTTTGAGGGCTAAACTCATGATTAAAAGAAATATGATACACGATTCATTAAGTCACCCAAATATGAAATAGAAATTTCATTTCAGGTAAAACTTTCCTTTAACAGAATCAAGACACTTTTTTTAGAAGAAAAGGGGAAATATCTCCCCCCTATTTTCTTTTTCTAGCTAAAATGAAGAATTTCTATTTTGTGTTAATCCAAAATTAAATTTTACTTTATATACCTTTAATAAAAATAGCTTGGCCATTAAGGTGAAAGACCTGATATTTGCCCAGTCTTGCTCACAGTTTATTTCTGGATGTATTAGAGCATTAACTGGTGTAAGTGGGCAATACCAAAGCTGGTATCTTCTGTGGGTCATGGCAATGACAAATAGCTCCAAGCAGGAGAGGTGTGTAATTTGTGAACTGGTTTGCTCTGGTCTCTGAGTTCCCACTTAAAAGTTTTTGTGCTTTATCTTGCAATACTATTGCCTTCATTTTAAAAAATGAGGGCAATAATACTTACCCACGCTTTTAAACAGCCTGTGAGATAGTTATATGAGAGATGGCACATACAGATAAAGTATTTTTATAAGCATGATGGTGATGGAGTAAGAGACTAGGCACAGCTTTATATATTTATTATTAATGTGAAAATGGGTCCTCTGTTTTCCAGCATACACAGTCAATGCAAAATTTATAGCTGAATTCAGAGAAATGCTGAACCTGGGGTAAAATGGGCAAGACTGAACATTCCAGCAGCACTTGCAAGCGGGGGTGGAAGCTACTTGTTTGCAATTAGCTGCAGCATCCAGAAGGTCATAGTCTTGGCTAGGGTTTTTAATGCTGCTCGCAAAAGATCTGCAAACAATTGAGAAGAGACCTTTTAAAAAGAGAGAACAGAAAGAACAGAACAGGTCCAAGATACGGATAAAGCTTCTGAAAAGCCATATTCAGAATGCAGCTGTCGTATAGAGCCCATTTCCTACAGACTCACAACAGTGTATGATGGTGGGAAAAAATGTCATACCAAGTTCTAGCACAGTCAGAACTTTATGATGCTGTTCATTAGGGAGTGCATTTAGTCATTATGTGTTCTGTTATGAAGATGTCAAAACAGAGATCACTGAAATAGTCCTAAATCATATGCAGCTGTAGGATGTAGAAAATAGGGGTTCCAATGAGAAGAGAAGCTTTGTTGGGTATAATTCTTACCAATAGCCAGAAATCAAAGAAAACTGTGAGAGCAATGTCAGCTTGATAACATTTTCAACTAGAGAGCTGGATTTAGCAGAGACAGGTTAGGAAATTCACAGAACAAAATACAATGAAATTATCACAGACTATTTAGTTATTTATCAGGAGGAGTTTCCAGGAAATATTAGAATCCATCAGTGTCAGAGGGAGGTAGGGAACATGCAAGGCAAACAGACAGGTTTTCTTCTGAAAAGCATTCAAAAAGAAGAAGAGGCAATGAACATGGATTCAGAAAACAATAGATTAAGGTTTGAGGGTATAAACAGGGACTAGAAAATGGAACCAGACATATGAGAGAGAAGGAAAAGATTAGGGATGACTCTGGGAAGGAAGCAAAGGTTACTCTTTGCCAGAAAGGTTAAAGGGATTAAGAAGGTTTTAATGAACTCAGGGAAGAGTCAGGGATGCAAGAGCAATTGATGAGGGGAATGTAGCTAATCAAAATTCAGTTGTCTAAGAAAAAAACCACTTCTTAAAATCATCCAACAAGGGGATCAGTAACAAGAAGGGGGAGAGCCTGTTAGAATTAATATAAATGTAAGTAGAAAAATAGCCAGAAAGCCTATATATACACATATACAAACCAGCAGACCCAGGCAAGGCACGCTGCAGAGAATAAAGGGATCCAATACACCCAGTTAACACATCATTAGCAATCAATAGTGAATGCTCATGGAAAACTGGAAACGGCCCAGGAGAGCTGCAATAAGTAAACACAACACTGAGCTGAGAGAGGAGGGAAAGGGAATAATCATGGGAATCACAGATCACTAAACACTTGCTGCAGCCTGTGATTAAAGTAAATTAAATAAAGACAGAGAGGAGAGAAGGAGAGAGCTTACTAAGAGTGAAATGTCATAGACATAAAGGCAGTGAGGTGGTTCTCCTGTGTGCTAAGAGAATTCTGCACAAACAGGGTGAAAAGAGCTCAAAAGAAGGCAAAGAGGACAAATTCATAATCTCCTCCTTCTTTCTTGGAATAGGTGAGTGGAGCAAGTGTGCCAGGCAGAGGCAAGGGATCTGTCAGAGACCTCTTTGGAAAATCTTCCCCTGGTGCATAAATTCATGCTGCAGAAGGCAGTTTTTAAAGTGTTTGTTGATGGACTGACTGTTTTAAGTGCCTGGACAGGGCTTCCACACCCACTGCTTGTGCCTGTAATAGCAGCAAATTGATCTGAAAGTGTTTTTTAAAAAACCTTTAGCAGTGAGATGATGAAATCTCATAGAAAGTTGATGTTTGCTCAAGGCTTAGCCCTCTTACCTCCCTTCTTCTCTGCCTCACCTCTGAAAATCAGAGCCTTGATCTATCAAATTGACATATGATATATAAACCTTAAGAAAACAGTTGGATGTCTGTTACAGAAAAGCCTACTTTTAAACTAAATTGTAATTGGCTCAGGTTCACCCATTGCTGTATGGAGAAAAGCCATTCTAAGGATCCAAATATAGCACAAACTTTCTCTTCAGAGGAGGAAATCTGCAGGGATTAGGGTCAGCATTATCTTCACTAAAGATACAGAAGACGTCCTGACCGATATAATCCTCATGTTAGCTGATAATATTAAATTGGAGAGAGTATTGAAATCGAGGAAGCAGAAGGGAAAAGAGAAGGGAAACATGGAGAGAATATAGCAAAATGGGACATGATTTAAAAAAGTACAACTGGGAAAGTTACAGGGAAATTTCAATGGACATTTTGGAGACCTGGAGTAATATTTTTAAAAAAAAATAGGTGTGATTTTGCAGTGGGATATAACAATGTAGAAAACCATATGAAAGCATCATGTCGCGATAATGAGATATTATTTCTTCTTTTAGAGTCCTGTAGAAATTGTATTTGGAATATTGCACTTCCTCCTTGGCAAAAGAGCTCAGAAAAGGAACAGTTGAGGGAGTTGCAAAGAAAGAGGTAAAAAAAGTCAGATAAGTGGCTCAGAGATATTAATTTACAAAAAATAATGAAATTAAAGAACAATGGTGCATGACTTTAGGGGGTAAACCCCAGACAATAGGAAGCAGGCAAGAGTCTATTAAAGTAAGTGATATTAATTCAAACAAAGAGACTGATGGATAAAATTGCTAAAAGACTCTAATGTAATGGCACTTTGAAGGGGAAAAAAATTGTGAGGAAAGGCTGGTATTTAAGGAAATCTACCCAGGCACGAGATATTTCTTTTTAGAAGTGAATTATTCCTATTGGTAAGTGAAGAAATCTAAGTTAAAAGCCAGAAATCCATTTAAAGCCAGATTCCACAAAGTTGTGTGAATATTTTATGGGTCAGCATTTTGGCAGAGAAAGCAACCAGTTTGTACTCCCAACTCTTCTCCACCCGTGACACCAATGATTTTACTTCTACGGTGCCTTTCTGATGATTGATATAGAATGAATTTTTAATCATATAATGGACCCTTTACTGACACCAACAGAGTTTTACTCGGAACACATCCAGCGCTTCCTGTTGCTGACAATCACTGGAAGCCCTGCCTCTTGGCCATACCAAATCTGTTACTCCCTTGCAGTTGTTGGCTTTATTTGGCCACTTGCAACTTCTTGGGACATTCATCAAAAAATATCACGAGTGTGTCCTGGCGTGCTGGCAGCAAGCTTGCTTCTGCACAGGGGGACCGTGGGTATGTGGTGTCCACACGAGACCTTCCAAAATAGCATCCTTTGGGCTTTGCTCTTTTGTGTTGGCATTCATAGCCTCGCGTGAACTTCCGCTCGATTTCAAGCCATCCCTGGATTATTGCCATGTTCCTGCACCTCTCTCTAAGCAGCTGCAAATAGAGTCAATTATACTCTGCTATAGAGAGGTGGCATTTGTGTCTCAGGATCCTTTGAAAGCTGAGGGAGGAAATGGGGATTATTTCTTTATCACGATGTTGCTGAATATATCGAGGCTAGAATGTTCCTGACTTATCATGACATTTTGTTATAGCACTAAAAAAGGACATAGTTTTCTGGCCTCCCTGGTTAGGATCACAGGGTCCATTTGTCTTGAAGATATTTGAACATGAAGGATACCTAATCCCCTGAGAGAAAAATGCCTGACGTGGTCTTCTAATTCTTCCTAGTTATAATGCTTCTTTACATTGTTTGTATTTCTTTGCTAAATATACATACTATTTTTTTTTTTCCCTGAGACCAGGATATCAAATATTTGAGTCTTCTTCCTCTAAATTCAGGATGTTTTCTTTCTGAATATGAATATGCCAAGATGTACTCTGGCAAGGATTGCCCTTTAAAGAAATGCTTCAAGGCTGGAGGGTTTCTGGTTCCTGTGAGTGGAATTTATCTCACCTAAATGTGCAACCTAAGTGCTCCCTTTATAGTTAATGGAGAGAAATGGGCACTTTTATGAGATCTGACCTAATGTAAATGCTGATTTCAGCTGGAGACACATTTACCTGCCTACATTGTCTAAACAGAGGCCTCAGATGACAAGTCCAGATGCAGATTGTCTACATTTAGTTCAGTAAATTCCACCCATATGACAACATGAATCAGCAGGCTTGGAGAAAGGGAGCCCTGTCTCTGGGATGGGTCTGTTTCCTGTTGTCCTGTCCAGATTTCTCCATGGGATTGCTCCTGCTGGGCACAAACTTGCCAGCAGTTTTACAGCAGAACTGGGAAAGGTGTGATGTGTGTGAGTGCTGTGCCATCCTTTCCCTCTCATCAATTTTTGTCCCACACAACAAACCCTGTATCCAATCTCAAGCAGCTGTGGAGTTCTCCAAGCTCCCAGGACATTCCAAACCTCCATTTCCTGATTTCAAAGAGAGGAATCCATCACTCTCTAATAATAAAGGCAAAGTTATATCAATAAAATACTAAATCTGAAGGAGAAGAACCCCCAACAAGTCAGCAAGGATAATACAGGCAATTACACAGCCTGGAGTCACTCACTGTACAGTACAAACACATTATTTTTGATATTTATGGTTATAAGGACAACATCCTCATACAACTTGAAAATAAATGTCAATGTGTACCCATCAAGAAACAATTAATGAGCTGCACTTTGGCCAAATCAACTAAATAATACCAAGACTTGCTCTTTAGTTAGTACCTTCACATCAGCTACTTAAATTGCAGCACCTTTCTTGGGTGTGTGTTAACAGGAAAAGAAATGTTAATCTGTGACAGAGAGCAGATGCCCTCCAGTGAACTCAACATTCAGGTCTGCCAAGTCAGCAGATGCCATTCCTAGAGCTGCTTTTCAGTGGGAAATCACACACATATTTTCTCCTAAAATGAGACAGTAACATTATAAATGATTTTGTGGTTTGTTTTTTTTTTTTTTCCCCAAAAGCCTCTTACAATTCCATCTTAATTTATAATGCATGTTTTCCAAGCTTTCCAATTATTTTTATAACGACAAAATCCTCTCTCTTCTTTACTAAGACTGTAATACCTATTACACACTATTGCTTTCCTACCCCTTGACAAACATGTATTTTTACAAGCCATAAACCCCCCCATAAACCAGTGGCATGCACTACGGAGCTGGTGCAATGAATTTCATGCAGTATCAGGTAGGAAAGTTGTTTGTGTTACCTCTTTTTGCCCTACTGGAGGTGGTGGCTCAGCCTTCAACTGCTTATCCACGTGCAACTCACTTAACTCTTCATAAATCTCAGAGTTCTCACTCCGGACGCCTGGGCTTTGGCATCGCTGCCCCCTCAGCTGCAGCTGCTTTTCCTGCTGGAAATAATCCTAGATGGGTTTATTTTCTTTCTCTTTGATAGCATGCTTATTTCTTAAGGAGAACTCTCCAGCTAGAAGAGAAAACAGCCTGGACTATTCTCATCAGGGGACTACATCTTAAAGAAAATGGCAAGAAATGAGATTACACAAGTCTGTGTTGCAAATTTTGAGCTTCAGCAACTTGGATATGCCAAGATATCTGGCTGTAGAAAATGGACATACAAATAGGCCAACTTTTTTTCTGAGCTTTTGTTGCTGAGGTGGAAGAAAATTCCCTTGCCATCTCCATTTTGAGCCTGGTTTTGAGACACAAACTTCCTCCAGTGACCTGAGGTGCAGAGAGAGGTGGCTGTCAAATAACCAAGAAGTGTACTCTGAAAATTCACAATCAACTGGTGACAATGTAAAAGCTGGAGAAAGGCACAAGGGCAAAACCCAACATTGTTCTATGAGTCTACTTGAAACAGTGAAAAATCCCCACACTCAGAGAAGACACACATTGCAGGGGAAGAAAATGCAAAGTTCACTGGAAAAGATAAAAGATATCTGAAAATAGATATGGAAAAGCTGCAGGTAAACACGCAAATGTATGAGGCTTCTATTCAGCAAAACACTTAAGGCCACTTTGCACCCACTGAAGCACAGGGGGCTCAACCACAAGCTGAAAGGAGAGCACACTCTGAAGCACTTCTGTGAAAGGGGATGGACTCTGGAAGCACAGCAATAATTTTTTTCTCTCAGTAAACACATTTGAGTAGACCTTGTGCTCGCTCCTATGCGTGGCGCCATTAAATCCAGCCTCTTCTTCCTGGGGTGGTGATTATTGCTGCTGGGCTCTCTAGAAGTTCTCCCAGGACTAATGGCAGAGGAAAGGGCATTTGCAGGGTTGGTCCCTCCCTCTGGAGGCCCAGGTGCTCTGTTTGTGTTGCTTTATTGATCCACCTAAGGCAGGGATTTCACTGAAAACTCCACAGCTCATCACAGCACTACCACTGTTCGTGCCATTACTAATGCAGCTACTGAAATATTAATAAAACTCCAGCAGGATTCAAAGGGCTGTGCTGAATTGCTTACAGAGGGACTTCCATGCTGAGAGAAAAATTACAAGCATAACCAGATTTCAACAGTAATTATTTAAACCTATTTATCTTTCACTTGTCCAGCTTTTTTTTTTTCCTTTCCCTCGACTTGACTGACATTCAGTGTTATTCAGGCATTAAGCAAATTTTCCTTCCCCAGGGAGCCCCAGACTACCTGCCTCAGTTTTAAAGCCACATCACCACAGGAAGTCCCTCAAGAGGTACCCGGAGTAGAAAAACACTTTATTCCAAATGTAACTATCTGAAAGACCAAATGACACAAAGGAAACTGTTGGTTAAGCAAATTGCTCTCTGTATAAATACTTTTGGACTGTCAGGTTTGTAGCAGTCTTTTCAAATGTTGCTGTGTGTTTCTGGGAAATTAATTTAAAATCAAATTACTTGTTTCCTGCTTCGGAGGGCACGTGGTCTAAAATACGTTCCAATTTTAATAAATCAAATTATGCATGTCCAAACCTATACCCTCTGCATAGGAAGGTACTACATACAATTTCTAGTCACACATTAGCACTGATCTTCATAGGCCAATAACCACAGAGGTACAGGTATGTCTCTGACAAAAAGTTACACTTTTTAAGGCTTTTAAGCAGTCCTTATCTTTGGAAATAGTTTAATATTCAGCAGAGAAGCCAATGTGGAAGGCACAGTATACACAACTAAGGCACTCAGCCATAAAATGTCTTTTTTTTTTTTAATGCAATGTGCATACAACTTAGTACCAAGTAATCTTAATGGCATGATATTGGTTATAGCACTGGAACAACAGAAACAATTGTTTCATGCTGAAAGTGCAACACAATCTGAGGTGACGTCTCAAGTTCATTTATGCAGAAAGCTTGTGCACTCAGATTCACTAGAAACTGTGCACTGTAAGAGGACAGACCCTGTAACTCAGCTGATCTGATGAATATTCTAATTGTTAAGCAAATTATTTTGTAAGCTAGAGTCAAATGCCAAACTTACACCAATTCTCTATTTACTAATCCCTCTGTGTGGTACCAGGATTTAGCAATGCTTTCATAGAGACTCAACTCCAGGAAATGTGGTCCTGGCTTCTTCCCAGAAATCACACTTGCACCAAGTGACCAATGAGTTAATGTTAATTAAAACTGATTAATATATCCTGGCAAAATATTCAATGAGGGCATCACGCACATGTGCTCAGACAATGATTTGGTTCATCAGCGTGGGTTCTCAGGCTTGTCCTCTAAATTTATAAGCTGGGAGGAAATGAGAAAGAGAAATAGACTGTTCCAAAGAATATGGTTGTTCAGGCTGATCCCAAAAGGAGTGTTAGGGAATCAACTGAGTTTTTGCAAGCAACCAATGACAGCCCTGGTGAACCATTCTCTTGAGATGTGACAGTCTCACTTCCAGCACACAGCACCTGAAAATCAGCACAGGGAAAGGTGCATTTGGTTTATGTTGTTTAACTTCAGGCTGTTTGCTTTTGTCCTTATTCCAGATGATTTGTTCTTCTGGTGGCAACGGCAGCAGGTCTATCTCCTGTACAGCTTCCCACCGTGGGTGGTTTACATAATTTATGTTTAATTTTTGTATCAAGTGCCACGTTGCCAAGGCAATACGCATTATGTTAATATTTATCAATTCAGTCGCCTTCTTCATTTGTAAAGTAAAAATATTGAATAGTACTAAAACTTTGTGCATGCAAAGGGAGGGTTGGGGAGCCCAGGACTGACCTCAGCATGAACCAAAAGTTTGCTGACCTCTGCTCTGACATGGGCCCTAAAAAGAGGTGATGTGCCAACACCATACCAGTGATTAGCACATGGAAGGGGGTGGACAGTGCTGTCCCCTCTCACACTGCAGCCAAGTTGCAGCACCAGGAAAACAGCTACCAGATTGGAAACAGGGCATAATCTGGGTGACATCTCAAGAGTGCTGGTGCACGGACCCACATAGTTGTTTGCTGACACAAATAAATGCAAAGGCTCCACACTGTGTCGTGTCTCTGAAAAGCACAGATCGGCTAATTGTTCCAGGCTCAAAGGGGGATTAGTGCAAATGCCACTCCTCTGGAAAGAGGACTTGCTGCTGGCAAAACAAGGCAAATACCTGTCATCAACGTGGATTCACTTTATTCCTTCCCCATGGAAATATCATTTTTTCCATTCTGTGCAAACAAATTTAGAAAGAGGATCCCAGGACCTGCCTTTCGGGTGGTGATCGGTTCAAATGGGTTCTCCTGATGCTTCTCTCACTCCCTAGATCATGACCCTATCTTGTGACATTTGTTCCCTGATTCTCTGGCTGTGGCTGTTGTGAGAAAGATGTGCAAATCCTTTGATAGCAGGAAGCTTCCTGTCCCAAGCAGGTGGGGAGAAAAGAAATGGGAATTGGCTCTGGGGTCCTCCTCCCTTGCCATTGGTACTGCAGAGCCAGTGAGCAAAAATGATGTGGATGGATGAAGTAAATTATTTTACTATTTTATGAAAAGGTTTTCCCTTTCTCTGGTGAGACAGTGCAAATGCAAGCTGCCTTTTATTCAAGTCAGAATCCATTGGGAAGCTTTGATGCCATGTATGTTCTCCACCCCCCACCATACTCATGCATCCAGCTGCCTCTTTGAAGCCCACATTTGAGACACTAATAGGAATTCAGGGGTGTCTGAATTCTGCAATCACATTCCAGGAAGGGGCTGGTCAGGACATTTCCAGGTACAGACTCAGGAGTGGAGGCTTGTCCTGGTCCCCCACACACATGCCTGCACACACTGGGCCATGCCAGGGGATCCCCCTTTACTTTGGGATGTTGGCCATCAGAGGAGCAGCAGGATTCTGACAGCAGAAGAATCTCTGCCTTAGCCATTCATTAATGAGTGATGCTATGACATTGAGTCTCCTCAAGAAATCCAGCTCCTTTAACAGATAACAACACATTTTAACCTGCAAAGTTTCCTATAACCAAATTTTGGATACCATAAGGGTAGTCTGCAGAGCCTTTCATGTGCAGTAAACCCTCTTCAGCAGTGTGACAGGGATTTTACACGAGGGCTGTTTCCTCTGTGAAGTGGTTGTTGATGTTTGTGTTTCTCCTTGCAGACAACTATGGATTTCACAAAATTCCTGTGCCTGGTGGCAATTGGCACCCTTTCTCAGCAACAGTTTGCATCTAGTAACTGGCACCCTTCCTCTGCAAAGGAGCCAACAAGTAAATGATGGTGAAAACGGAACTGTTTATGTACTACCTCCACATAAGTGGAGAAGCAAGCAGATTGCAGAGGTGCTGAAAGACGGTGAGCTTGCATTACTGCCTTGGTGGCACTTGTTCTGTGTGTAAACAGGAGGCTGCAGTCTGCAGAGCTGACAACTCTCAGATATGCTGAATTCAGTCTTTCTGAAAAGCCTTGAAAAATCTGAGCTGAAATGGGAGGGAAATAAATAACCACAAACCGGAGAAACGAATCGTTGGTGCTTATAACCAGAACAGATCATTTATGATCCTGGTTCTTCTCTTTCACAAATAAATGTAAATCCTTGTAGCACCAACAAAATCAGTGCATTTATCTTTCTGCATGAAGATCACCAAATATATCAGGAAAATTTCCTTACTTCCATAATATGAGAAGGGGAAGATTAGTATCACTTATTCTGCTAGGAATAAAAGAAGGCTGGAGAGCAGCTGTCACTTTTAAGTGTGCACATTTAAGAATCTCTCTAACCTGCTTTGAAGATTTGCTTCTGTAATGCAGAGTTACCACTACTCAGTTTAATGGGAAATCACAGGAAAACCTGGAGCAATACCACACCACAGCACAAGGATTACAGCTGAGACACAAAAAGGACTTGTGCTACACTGTGTTCATTTCTAAGAGCATTTTATTGGCAGACTACAACATTTGCAATACCAATGTAGAGTGTGTCAAATCCTACCTTAAGGCTGACACACACATGTATCATTTAAGACCTGCAAATTTCTCATAGAGGGGATAAAGCCAGGAAAGTCTAAACCTGATTATTTGAGACTGGTGATGCCCCCTCTCCATCCTATGCCACTTGGTCCATCATTCCATTTCAGCAGGAACAGCCAGACACCACAGCTTAGTACACTGATTTTATTCCATTTTGCAGCATTTATCCACCCCTCCCTGTCATTGCTCCTGTCATTCATCTATGCAAAAGCCAGAAACAAAATGGTGCAAAGGGAGTAGTAAAACCTCAGAATTAGAAGGTGCTGCTCACATTTGCTCTGTGAATCCATATGCAATTTTTTTCACTTTGTTGATGACTCAGCCTTTATAGGAACCACACTTACAGAAATCCAAATCACTACTAACACATGCATAAGAGCCATGTGGGCAAAACAGGTTAAATACAATAATCTCTGAGTTCAGAAAGAGCAGAGTTTGTTGCCCAGGCCCTGGGCAGATGATACCCCCAACCTGGAGGTCCGTAGGTGCCAGGTGATTTTTGTGTGTGCTGTCACCTGTCAGAGTTAAGGGCAAGGAAGCCTGAAGTTACACCTATGTAAGTAAAACACAGATATTTTCCTCCTGTTTGACCTAAGAAACACATTTTTTCCCCCAAAAGTCACAGGGTATTTGTAAGAAAACTCCAGTACCTGCTCCGAAAAAATAACACACCTGAGAGTACTTAGCTGGATAAAATTATCTGGCCATTGCAATTCAGGATGTCCAAGGCTAGGGCTGGCCAGGAACCACAGCTGCTCAGCAGAGCATGTTAACAGCAAAACCTCCCCTGGAACCAGCCTGACCTGGTGTTTTCTTCTACTTTGAATAAAGGGGAGCTAAAACTTTGCCAGACAAACCTCATCACAGCCACTAACTGCTGGTCTCTGCATGAGCGTTGGATGTTTTGCAAAATGTCATCCCTTAGAAGCAGCAGTTCAGCACTGTTCCTTCTTGGATTAATCCAGAAAATTTTAAGCCTTTGAACTCTGGCTGCAGAGGAGCAAGGCACATTTTTTTCTAATGGCTTCTGTCTTTCTGGCTCTAAGATCTTTTACCACACTGAGCAACACACTGCCCATAATAAAACAGAAATTCATTATTCCAAGGGTCGACTCTTAAAACTTGTCTGAGAGGAAGAACTTGGCAAAAAGATGGACTGCCAAAGTTAATTTATACTGTTATCAATTCAATAGGCTTAAATAGGCAGTGAAAGCGTTTCATAAGTGTTCATTGTTCAGAGTTCAAGCTAATACCTTCTGCTAAATTGCATTTTGAAGTTTAATCACAATCTACTTTATGTTTCTTTCGGTAATTGGGATTTCTCCACAGTATAATATGAAAAAGTCAAACTAATGGGCTTCTCTGATGGAAGTTTAAATTTTGGAAATTTGCCTTGGATTGCAGTCAGTGTGAGTGCCTGAAATAACCCAGAACCTTTCACCCAATTAAGATGTTAATATTTTGATCATTAAGAAAGTTTCATATTATTACAGGCAACAGCAACAAAACAGTCATTATTTGAAGTGTTATTTTGGAGTGTAATTAATGGGAGCAGTTTTACCCCTCCAACACACGCACACGCTGCCTCACATGGCACAGGAGCTGTTGGGGAACTGGCTGCTGCTCTTTTTGTCCAAAATGCTAAATGTCAGCATTTTCTTTATCCAAGGGAGGAGCAGTGAGAAATGCTCATTTCTGGTCAGCCTTTTGCTCCGGGGAGGGACATGGATCCTGGGAAATGGCATCCAGCAAGCTGTGACTGACTGACGCGCAGTCCCGGGGCCGGGCACTTGTCCAAATGCATGTTGTCAACTCTGCTGTGCCTGATATCAGCTCTTTCAATGCCAGCCTGGCTTTCCCCCCCTCCTTTCTTCCTCTCCTCCATCAGCTCCCTGTATTTCCTGAACCTTAGGCATTATGCTGTGGAAAAATATGTTTGCCTGGCACTGAGAACTGAATAAGCACCCTAAAACCTCTGTTTGTGGTGTGAGTGCTCCACTCACGTCAGCAGAGATCTGACACGGGAGTTTCTGCCCCACTCTACTGCCACAAAATAAACACAAACACCTTCCTATATGTAGAATCCCAGATGAGGACATAGGTGCTTTAAATCTGCTGCTGGGATTTACAGTCCTGTTTTCTTTTTTTTATGCCCTTGCTGCTATTCTTCTGAAGACAATAAATCCAGAAATGTTCTCTTTTATTGCCAAAAATAATTAGCCAATAATTGAGTTCTACACAGTTTTCAAGAAACACAAAGCAAAAGATACGGCTTAAAAAGTGATAAATCCAGGCAAACTACGTACAGAATAATAATTAAATCCCCCTGTTATCTTACTTAATGATCAGAAAAATATTGGCCCAAATAAAGGTGACAAGAAGGATGCTGTAAGATTTATTGTGTGCAGCATGCATGTACACACGTGGGCTCACTCTCCTCCCAGTGAGAACTGGGGAGTCATCAGCAGGATTTAATGGTATTTTATCTAGTTATACTCAGGGAGAACGTGTCCCACAGACTGGAACTGCAAACAGACAGAAAATAAATACTATTTGAAAAGGGCATTAGGGTTCCTGACAGCAAAGTATATTTCCTGCAGTAAAAGGCTGAAATTAATGTACCCTGTCAAATAAACACATGGCTTCATGGTATCTCTGATTTATAGGTGTTAGAATTATTAGGAGCATAAGATATTGTCACAAACAATTCTATAACAAAATCTTTGTGCACTGGCATTTTTATAGAAATTTCCAATAATTTCAGCTACACTTGCATCAACCTGGAATAATTCTGTTGACTTTTACAGAATCCCTTCAGGTTTAGAAGCAGGTTTGTAATGAAGAGGAATTGTACAATAAAATTTCCACTGTGTACAAAGGAAACAGATGTGGGTCCACATGCAGATGGTGAACTTTCTATTACCTGAGAAATTTCTCTTTTTTTTCTCATCTTACAAATGATGCATCATAGCTAAAATAAACTTACAGGTTCCCTGCAGAAATTAGCTGTAGTCCTTGACTCAGTGGTATGAGAAAGCAAAACCATCAAACTTTAATGGTCCTTTCTGACCTCAAAATTATGAATCTCTTACTGGTAAAAACTTGTAAGAAAAGTCATCAGGAACATTTTCAACTTGTCAAATGAAATGAGTTAGTAATTCTGAAATATATAAGGGGAAGAAGAGAATAAAAGCTTGGGGTTTTGATCCATTTCAGGGCAGTGTAGAGGCTACACCAATGGAATAGAGACCGAGGGCAGCCTGCTCTATCTTTGATGTGTCAGAGGCAGTTACTCATCTACAGCTGTGTTCCAGGCTGCAAGGAAAGATGTATTCTATTACCATCTGTATGGCAGCTGTCTTTTGTCAAGTGGGCAGTTTTCCTTATCTCTGAGTGATCACAACCACTCCTCCCTCAGGAGGGGACATCTGCTGATAACAGCTAGGGAATGTCACTGCATGGCTGATAAGAACTACAGCATCCCACTGGGAGATGTGAGCCCAGAGGGAGGAGCCAAGCATTCCTACCTGGATATAATCTGGAGATTCTGGAACACCAGCACAGCTTCTCCACTGGATTTCCCAGAGGAACAGCAGCTGCCTCTTCTTCCACTGGATCTTCAGAGGAAGAGACTGCACCTTTCTCCAGGAACCCTGCTCCAGCAGAACCACCCCTGACACTGCAGGAGGGCTGCAGCCACAATTCCAATGGGACTGCTGCCAACAGCCTGACCCACAGGGTGTCAGGTTGAGTTCTGACTCTGTCAGTGTTGTTCTAGTTTACTGCATTGTTTATTTTATCCTTTCATTTTCTTCCCTATTAAAGAACTGTTATTTCCTGCTCCCATATTTTTTGCCTGAGAGCTCCTTAATTTAAAATTTATAGCAATTTGGAGGGGTGGGGAGGGTTTACATTCTCCATTTCAGGGGAGGCTCCTGCCTTCCTTAGCAGACTCCTGTCTTTCCAAACCGAGACAAGCTGGAAACCTGTTCTCCCTGGGAAATGTGTTTGGTGAAGTCCAGACCAGACTATACAAGGAGGGCGAACTGTCAACTGAGAAAAAAAAAACGTATGACTGAGAGAGCAAAGTGGGCTCTGGAGCAAACAATACCCATCCAGTGTGCAAAATCCAGGTACTGACCAGCCCTTGGGTCCTCTGTGCAGATCTAGTTCCATCCCAAAACATCCCAAAAATGACAATAGAGCTGCTGCTGTTCCAGAGTGGTCTAGGAAAATCCCACTGAGAAGTGGAGCTGCGAAGCCTGAGAGGCAACGAAAAACACAGTCCTGCAGGCAATATTCCCTGCCAGGTCAGGAAGAGGTGAGCCCCAGGAGACACAGCAGCAACTTTCTGCAGTTTCAGGATTCCTGTTGCCAGGGGTGATCCTGAGGCAGGAGAATGGGCCATTCCTCCTCGGGATGGCACAAAGTGGCTGTGGGGGGACTCTGGGAGCCCAGCAAGCCCAGCCAGGGCTCAGGGGTGTGCGTGCCTGGAGCCCAGGCTGGGCTGGGCAGCGCTGGGTCCCAGCAGCAGGCAGGCAGCACTTTGTGTGTGACCCAATTAGCCACTGCCTTGGAACAAATCCATAATGGCATCTTCTGGAGACAAGCAGGCCAGTGCTGCTGGCTCGGCAGTGAAGGCACAAAGGTGTGATCTCTGTGGAAAATTGGTGTCCAGGCGGGTTCTGTCACTGCAGAGGGGCTCAGTGTGAGATGTGGCCACGAGCAACAGAGCCACTAGCCACTGCAGTGTGGGGTTGTTGTGGCATTCACATTTTCTGAAAAATCCCTTCACCCAGGATTTTTCTCTCTCAGGATGACCCTAAGATGTGTCAGAGTCTCTTTTCCCAGCCCGGCAACGAGATCAGGAGTCAGGATTCTTCTGTTCTGGTTCTCAAGGTTGTTTATTTGCTGTTATCTATAACATTTTTCCCTGGCCTGCCGAGGTCTGTCCAGCAGGTCAGACAGATGCACACTGCCCAACTCAGAAGTGGTATTATCTTTTTACACTAAAAACTACATGTACATTATTTACAATAATTTCCCTATACCTATCACCTATGTTAGACAGTGTGTTCATACCCTAAACCAATCCAAAAGTGCCACCAACACCCAGAAGATGGAGGCTAGGAAGAAGGAGAAAGAAGGACAAGGCATGCCCAAATTCCTCCATCTTGGGACCCCAAGCCCCCATTCTAAAAACTCAAAATTCTACTTTTCTATCTTGTAACAAACTAACTATCATTCTACTTAAACTTTTGTGGCTTGTAAATCCTCATATAAGGTTGGTAATTTTTTCCATGGGTCAAAATCAAAGGCACAGGGGTCTTGGGCTCTGTGCCAAGGTCTCTGAGCCCCCTGGCAGGGGCTGGAGCCATCCAGGACAGCCAGAGGGATGTCCTGGGTTCCAACATTTCTCCTGGGAAGCTGAAAAACCTCCAAAAAAAAGGAAAACAATTCTTATCTCATTTGATTCTCCTGTGCTTTGCTCATGTGGAATGTGTTTGGAGAGTATTTACCCACAGGTGATTGTTTCATTGGATTCTGCTGTGAGTTGTTTTCACTCATTGGCCAATCAGGGCCAAGCTGTGTCAGGACTCTGGAAGGAGTCAGGAGTTTTCATTATTATCTTTTTAGCCTTCTGTAAGTATCCTTTCTGTATTCTTTAATATAATATAGTATCATAAATTGATAAATTCACCTTCTGAGAACACGAGGCCAGATTCATTGTTCCTTCCTTCGTCTGGGGACCCAGCAAATACAAAAGGTTTTCTCCTCAGTGGCATTCTGGGTGGCCATTAACAAGAGATTTGAGTAAGGCAACATGTGTAGTAACTCAATTTAAGGAAGGGCAGAAAGATGTAACAACCCTGATGGACTGACTCAAATGAGAAGGAAAGAGTAGAGCCCTTTCTTTAGGTGGCACTACTAAAATTTCCTGGCTGTAGGAACTCATGGATGAACAGAAGGTTCCAGAGAGTGAGCCTAAAAACCTGAACCTCACTGAGACTGTGGTAATAGGTACAAGATAGAGTTAACTGTATGTGCAGGATGTTGTATTTTGGGGGCTGATTTAGGACACCCAGCATTACTCATCTGGAACCTCCTTTAGGTCCATTTATCACAGGATTCCTCTGAACCAAAAAGTGATGTCACTGTGAAAAAAGCACACACTGTTCTGGGCTACAACTCTGGGCCACTTGAAAGGGAAGAAAAACTAAAGCAGAAGTTTTTGAAGATAAAAGCTTTTCACTTAGATAGCTAATGTAAATTGTACAAACCCCTCTGATGTCTGAAACCTTCAATGTAGCTAAATTGCAGGTAAGTTGTTGTAGAATCCATTGCATTAGTTGGACTGGACTGTATCCACTTAATTATCTCATCACCTTGCTGTCCCCATAATCTATTTCTTTCTTCTTCAGGGCACTGAAAGGTGGTGCCACATATGAAAAATGGTCATAAAGTAATTACAAGGCACTCTGTGGAGGCTCAAGATGGTAACTTCCACATTTTAATCATCTAGGAAGACAAAATGAGAACCCAAAAGAACCTCGAGAAGATGCAGCCTGTACATTACTCTGGTCCTGCTGAGCTCTTGGGAGCTGCTTTCCTGCTGGGAAAGCCCATATTTTATATGTCAAAGACAGGGAAAAATTGAAAGAGAGTTATTCTTTTTTTCTCATTATGAGGCTAAAAATCATTAAATCCTTAAGGAATCTTGTGGACTGAGAGGGAGAGACTTCCCCAGCACTATAAACAGGTCAAGGAGAAGGGGTTAGATAAAGAAACAAACTAAAATGCTGCAGTGACCAGCAGCAGCACACATATCACACAGCAGTGACAAATTAATTTAGCTCAAGGCAGCTCTTTCTCAGCCTCACTCCCCATTTCTTGTGCCTGTGCTGACTTTCATTGTTCTGTTTTCCTTTTGGATCCTTTCACTGTGGGATGTGTGGGCTACAGGTACAGGTACCCTGGCTCTGTGATCTGGCAGAGCATCTCACTTGCATCTCAGTAATCAAAGGAGATTTGGGAGCCATCAGGTGGGCTCACTCCTTCAAAACTCTCTCAATGACAGTGCCACAAATTGGCAGCTTTCAGGAGCATGGCTGCTGCCAGTGCAAGCTTTGATAATAGAAATGGCAGCTGAAATTTAAACTTAGACGTTTCCATTACTCAGAGGAAAATGTGCAGTCACAGAAAGTTTTCTCATCATCTGAAATTTCAAGCTGCTGTGTGCAATGCTCTGGGGCCCATTTCTCATAGCCACAACGGCTTATTTTGGAGTAGTTTTGTGACTTTCTGGGAAGAACCTGGGAAGTACCCTTTCTGGTACAGGAGCTGTAAGCTGAGATGATCCTCACCCTAAAACACCCAAAGTTAGGGGGCATCACCAGTCTCAAAGTTATTGAGATCAATGACTTTGTGGTTCTGCCCAAAACCAGCATCCCTTTAGCCTCTCTCCTTTAGACTGGACAAGTCTTTTAGATTGGATAAGTCTTTTAGACTGGACAATACAGACTGATAGAAGCACAGGATATCTGGGCTGGCATCTTCAACTGACAGAGAATGTGTAAAGGGTGTGTAAGAGTTGTGTAGGTTTACTAGCTGTGCACTGCAAAGGCATTCATCCACGTTATCCCTTTTTATGCATCTCCTGTCACCTCCTCTTCCATGCTCTTGCACCAAAATCCACTTGCAGAAGGAGAAAAACACGTTCTGGCAGTGCTGCCAAAGGGCTGCTCAATTCCAGGTCAGCCAACAACTTTAAAGGGAAGCAGGGTACTTTGTCTGCTCCTCAGAAGTAAATGTACATACACATTCCCTTTGTACATACTAAAATATTGAAATATGTAAAAATATGGATTGTAATTAGGGGAAAGTTGGAATAGATTTGGATGTTTAGCATACCCTTGGTATTTCTTGTTTGGTTTCTACGTGATGCCCTCTGCACAAAATGATACTTCACCCTAATTGTGCCCTCTCAGTGCAATCATGTAAATTTTGCTCTTGTTCATGTTGTTCTTCCTTTGGGAGCTCTAATCTGGTTATTCTGGACATCCTGGAGAGGAGGAGGTAAGGACACCCATGGAGCTGGGGCCTGCAGGATTAAAGTTTCTGGCTGTGAGTGAGGAAATTTATTCCCCCCAGTCCCACAGGGATGTCCTTGGTTAAAGGGCCAGCCCACTGCAATGTCCCACAACTCAGTATCCAGGGAATTGGGATTTCATATCAGCCTTCAAATACAATAATTTCTCCTGCAGTAACCCACATGTTGATTGAGAGAATTTTCCTCTGAGTCCAGAGATCATACATCTTTAGAATGGGCATCAGTAAAAATGACAGATCTTTCAATTTGTTGGCATCTGCTTTCTCATGGCTCTGCTCCTTTTGGAGATATTTACAGCTGTGCAAATTTATTAGGGTTTTGCAGAAAAGCAAATGCAAAGCTCATCACACAATTATAATTTCTGCTGTTAAGCTTCTTCCTATTTTTGTTTATTTATTATGCCAATGTATTTTGAGTTTTTGAGTTGGAACAGCCTTGTACACACACATCTTCCCCTCTAGGAATTTGTTAAAATTGCTTTCTGGGTAGATGAACTCTCTGCTTATTTGGACCTTTTCTGCAGTAGACCCCTCAGACCTGCAGATAAAAACTGCAAACCATTGATCAGGGCTCTGCACAGGGGAACAGCAGTGACCTGCAGCAGCTGTTTGTCCAAGCCTGGAAAGCACTAATGACAAAGCTAATTAATTCATTTCTCAACTCCATGCCTTATGTTTAATGCACATGCCAGCAGTGAACCACATTATTTCACTGCAATCCAAATATCTTGTGGTAATGTGACAATGTTCCTCTAATGTTTGTTGAGAATTTCATTAAAAGATACAGTGGGAAAGCAGAATCTTGGTTTGCTTCTCCTACTGGGTTTTGTTTCCCCCTATTTTGTTTCACTCTGAATCCCCAATATTTCTATTACATGTGATGAGGTTTCAATATTATTGAAACTATTAGGAGTTTTCTTAATATTTCCAAATCAACCTTTTATTCATAATATTATTTCAGTGAAATGCCTCTTTTTCTACATCAGCTCTTTCTCTCCTGACTCTAATAGATCTTACTAAAGCTCTAATTCCACATTTATGGTATACAGTAATGATAACCTGTTTCTTCCACTAATTTACACACATAGTGCAGCTAAAGAGAAATCTGCATTTCTACACTTTTAAAGCACATTAAGACATAAAAATCCTAAACCCCCTACGCCCTATGCTGGGATTTATCTTGCAATTGTGAATGTTACTATTTATCTTGAGAGAGGAATGATACAGTGGTGCAACACACACCCCTGAGCATGCACAGGCACACACTTCCAGAGTTCAAAATTTCAACAGGCTCTTGCTTTCAGTGTGAAGGAAAAAAAATCTGAGAGTGTTGGAGATTGTTACCATCTGTCAGACATAGCAGAAAGGTGTGGGCATCTTTAAAGAACAAAAAGAAAAAAAATTACCAAACCCAGAATTCCATAATTAAACATGTTTGTACACCATTATCCACATATACACTAGGAAATATTTACAGCTCACCTGATACTAAGGAACAGCCCTGGTTTAAGCTAGGATAAGGTTGCTTTTCTTCCCAGTAGCTGGTACAGGGCCATACTTTGGATTGAGAATGAGAATAAATGTTCAGTACATAAAACTGGGGGGAAAGGTGGCCAGGGGCCACTGCTTGGGAACTGCCTGGGCATTGATCAGCAAGTGGTGAGCAAATGCCTGGAGCATCACTTGTTTTGCATATTCTAGTTCCACTCTTAGTATTATTAAATCTTTCTTTTCTTTCCTATTAAACTCTCTTTATCTCAATTAATGAAGTTTACTTCTTTTTTTTCCCCAATTCTCTTCTTCATCTACTGCATTCCTATTTCACTTTTCAAATGTTCTCTGCTTCTTCGTTCAAGCAGGGGAATAGAGAAGGACTTCAAAGAGAAAAACTAGATATTATTCATACTACCACACTGATCCACAGATCATTTCAATAAAATAGTCCCTAAACAGACACAAAAAACCCACCCTAAAAGTGTTCACCAAAAATTGCAGACTTGTCTTTTTGTTACCTAGGTTTCTATTTGGACAGTGGAGCTTGTGATTAAGTTTTCTGACCTCTTGCTGTTCCACTCCCCAGTGAGATGATCACTGTGAAAGACTTTTTGGTGATGCACTGACACTGAAGAGATTTCCACAACACAGCAGCAGAAATTAACCTTAAGCAGCTGATTTGTGCCCAGCTCCTGACACAGAATCCTTCCCTGGAGCTTTTTTTCTGACAGTCCTTCCTTCTCTAACAACTATTTTGTTTTCAAACTTTCTTCCCCTCAGCCATGAGATGGAGGATCCCTCCTGACAGCTGGATCTGAAGCAGGAGCTTTGATCCAGTGCCTGCTGAACTCCACTGGTTTCAGCCAGTGTCAGAAGGTGCTGGATCAAGGCTGGAGGTTCTGGAAAACATTAGCTAGATATGGTGTGTGGAGCTGAGAGATAAAGAAAAGGGAGAGGGGGAGAAGGAGACAAAGAAAAGCATTCCCCTGAAGATGTTTCTTCATTTCATACAACACTTCAAACTGCACAGGATTTTTCAGACTTTACTACCGAGTGCTCTGGAGAAAAAAAAAAGAAATCTGCCATGTCACACCAAAGAGCAGGCGAGTAACTTTCTCTTGTCAGAAAACAAATGATAACACGTCTTCTCTCTTTCTCTGGTGCCTTGTCATATAATCCTCTGTCTTACTGTATTTTAAAGAGAACTACCTGACCCTCAATTCTTGTTGCACAAATTAAACCAAGACAGTGCCCATTTTGAGAAAAATCCTCCACTAACCTAAGATTTGTTCTGCAGCATTCCCATGATTCAGCTGAAAGGCAAAAGAACCAGTCTGCTGTGTGAGAAAGGATTTAATTGCTCTGGTTAGAAGAATTAATCTAGACAAGAGCAAAGAATACAAAGAAAGGAAATTTCTCTTGTTGGAAACTGAATTTTGCTCTTGGATATGCATCTGTAACTTCTTCTGAAGTTAGCAGCATATCAAAGGCAGGATTAGGCCATAGGACATTTGCATCTCTAGCCATGGATCCAGACCAAGGGTGGGAACAAAGGGCATTTAATAGGCCAAAATTAACAAACATTTTAACTGCCTACCTGCTCCATTTCCGTAAAGGTGCTCTGCTCCTCATCCTCCTCCTCAATATCCGACTCACCCACAGCAATAGGAACACAAATAGACAGGTCAGGATTGGTCATAAAATCATCATCTGTAATTGCTGGGTGTTTCTCTCCATTTTTGTTGACCCCATCCTCAGCATGGCTCTCCTTGTGGTTCTCCATGTCTTTGCCGAGCTCGGTGGTGGCGTGGCTGTTCACGCAGTTGTTGAGGGCTCCTGGGTTCTGGGCAGCGAGTTTCATCATGGCCTTCTTCTCAGCTGTGGTCTTGGGGTGCCTGAGGACGTGGCAGCAGAAGTTCCAGGCAGCTTTTTTGGCGTACTGCAGGCCCCTGTTGATGCGGGCGAACGCGAGCTGCAGGTTGTTCATCTCGCCGTCCTCGTCCGGGGCCGAGAGGTTGTCGGCGCTGAAGGAGCTCAGCAGCAAGGCAAGGAACAGGTTGAGCACCTGGAAGGAGTGAAGTTGAAAGGAAATTGGTGAGTTTTAAATGTGGGGGGGCGTGCGTGTGCGTGTGCGTGTGTGTGTGTGTGTGTGTGTGTGTGTGTGTAAGAGGTTTTACAGTTGTCGGAACCCAGGAAATTCCTCTGGCTGCCCTGGAGGATGTGAGACCCCGTAAGGGGGCTCGGAGACCTTGGCACAGAGCCCAAGACCCCTGTGCCTTTGATTTAGCTCTTGGAAAAAACAATTACCAACCTTTATATGAAGAATTAAAAGCCATGAAAGTTTAAGTAGAACGATAGTGAATTTATTGGGGTGAAAAATAGATTTTTTGGGGTTTTTAGAATGGGGGTTCAGGGGGCAAGATGGAGGAATCTGAGCACGTCCAGCCTTTCTCCTTCTTCTTCTTCTTGGCCTCCATCTTCTGCTGTGATGTTAGCACTTTTAGATTGGTTTAGAGTTGAAGCTCACTGTCTAACATAGGTGATAGGTATTGGAAAGTTATTTTAAATAATGTACACATAGTTTTTCGTATAAAAAGATAACACCACCCCGGGGGCAGGCAGAGTGTCCCTGATTATCTTGCTGAGTGGACCTTGGCAGGCCAGGAGAAAGAATTTCATAGGCAAGAAACAATAAACAACCTTGAGAACCTTGAGACTGAGAAATGAAGAGCTCTGACTCCTTCTTCAACCACCAGGCTGGGAAAAGAGACTTTCTAATGCATCTTGAGGTCACTCTGAGCAGCTAGAGAGCCCAAGATACAGTGACTTCTGTGAGCCAGAGAGAAGTTGGATAAGAGGATCCATGTTCAGCCCTGAAAGAATTTTCTGCCAAGGTCATCGACATAGATACCAAGAAAGAAAGGAGGATAAATAAGAGAAACCTGCAACTGCCTATTCCTATAAGCACTTTGTCTCTCGTGACCAAGTGTAAACTTGTGAGTTTTGTAAGAATGCATAAAAAGCGTGCATGCTGTAATAAAAACAGGTTTGAAGCCTTCTGAAAATGGAGTGTGTTGCTTTGTATTGTGACCATCCCAACTAAGACATTTTTGGTCCTGGAAACAGAAGGATCTGAGTTTCATCTCATCTGTGGCCTGTAGCCCCATCATGGAAATCCCTCTAATTACTGAGGGTTTCTAATTTCTAAGGTGGTTTCAGCAGGAAAAGGAGTCTGCAGGCATTTTCAAACACATTGACCTCAGGTGCAAAAATTTAGCATGGACAATAACACACACTGACATTGCCTTCCTCCCTCTCCACCCCCAACACCCCAAAACATGGAAAATAAAATGTAAAGCTCTGAAATAGAATACAAAAAAACCTCCCCAAAAAGCTCTGGGAAGACCTCACTGTGACCTTTCAGTGCTTAAACAGGGTCTATAGGAAAAATAGGGACAAATCTTGTAGGATTGTTGTAATAGGACAAGGGGAAATGGCTTTAAACTAAAAGAGGGGAGTCTCAGACTAGATTTAGGGAAGAAATATTTGTAGATGAGGATGGCGAGGTACAGGTTTCCATCACTGGAAGCATTCAAAGTTAGGTTGGATGGGGCTCTGAACAACCTGATCTAGTTAAAAATGTCCCTGCTCACTGCACTCGGTGCCCTTTAAAGGTCCCTTCCAACCCAAATTCTTCTATGATTCTATGACAATGATGTACATAGGCAAGGCACTTCAACCACACTGTACATTTGGAAACATTTCTAAACATTTGTATGCATTTTCACAGACAGTTTTGTTTTAAATATCCTCTGGGCCATGAAGGAAATCTATTGTGACTGTGAATAAACACCTCTGAGGTCATATAGCTTCAAAAACTTCTCCCTCCAGGCTAAAACAAGCCATCACAACCAGATTACTGTGGCCAAATCTGAGCAAGACTCACTCCCAAAGCAGGCTTGGTCCTGAAAATGCTGTTACTAGTCAGGAAAAAAAAAAAAAACTATTTAAAGATTTTCACAGGTCTATGAAAAGATCCAAACTGAAGTTGAGATTGTGTGTTACCTTCCTCTTGTTCTTGCCATTTCAGAACTGTCTACTTTTGCTGGCAGTGTGTGGCAAGATTAGACACAACTAGGCATTTAAGTGATATATTTGATGGTTTAAACCTCTTTTTATACCCCTGCCCCGAATAAATACCATTATATCCAATAAACAAAGCCAGCTTCTTCTCAAAGGCCATCCCCAGTAATGTATCTCACAGGCTGGTCACCAGCTGCTGTATATTGAACATTACATCTCTTATGGTCTGAGAAGAAATAAATTACAGCTTTTGTGCTGGATTTATCAGGGCAAAAAGTTCACACTGCAGGTGGATGCTTGGGATGACAGGAACAGGGCAAAGGTGACCCAAACCAATATCTGCTAAAATATATTTACCCCAAAACAAACCAATCCCAAATTGCCTGGTATCAACTCAGCTGCTGCCTGTACCAAGTGGGTGGGTGGCAGCTCTGGGTGCTGGCAAGGAGAGGTCAGTGCTGCGGCACTCCTGCCATTTACAGCAATAAAATGGACTTTGTGCAGGTATTTTCTCTGTGATCTCTTAATACTACCAGATATACCTGTAAGCCTCCTAACTTCTCTCTTTCTGATAGTACTTTAAGTTGAAAACACCTGCTAGACCAACATAAACAGCATAAAAAGTACTTCTATTTAACTGGGTCTTACCAAAGAGCCACAATCTTTTTGCTATCGTCCCCTTACCCTGTTCCCTCTTATTTCAAATATTCAGAATATATGGGGTAGAATTCTGAAAACCTGGTCCTAATCACTCTGATGGCACAGTGTTTGAAGTGCCCTGTCAGTGCTGTTTTGTAAAGTACCCTTTGCAATCACTGTGACTGAAAACAAAAGCAGTTGGTGGCACAGCAGATGCCCCCGTCCATTATGAACCAGTGAATAAACCATTGCTGCCCCAGCAGTGCCCTGCTCCCAGGTAAAGTGAGATTAAAGCTAATTGTTTCTTAGCTGGTCCACCACACTGAGAGCTTGTGTGGGTCTCCTCATCACTGTGGTGGCCTGGTGGTAATCAATTTTTCCTTTCACACCCCACTCGCAAGTGATGCTGTGTGAAACCAGAGCAGTGGATGTGCAGCCAAGCAGGTGGGAGCCCACCAGGGAAGGAGGCACTGATAGATCCCCTTTAGCCACTTTCAACCCAGTTTGACAGCAGGATGGGGGCTCAGAGATAACCACACTTCTACAAGTGTCCTGAAAATAACCATGTGTGTATGTGAGAGGGAGAAGCTGGAGGAAGGGAGGGGATAAAGGGAGCCAGAATAAAAATCTTCTGGACTCTGTAGGTACAATTCAATTACCTTAACAGAGGTGTCTGCTGATGCTGGAGGGTATCTGAGATATCTCACAGGAGGTCTGTGACCTCTCAAAGCTCCAGCTGCCATCCAACCAGGGCATCCCATGTGTTGCAGGGGGAGACAGATTGGCCAAATTTAGGGGACTGAATTGCTCATCAAGGATGGCAGGTGCCTCCAGCCTCAAACATCAAGCCCTGAGAGTCTAATGGTGCACCTAAGCCTCATTTCAATCAGAAATTCATCTTGTGGACAACAGAGACTGACCAAGCACAGGTGACCACGCCAGGGCTACGTGCATCTGCCAATATGCCTAGTGCCATCTGACCCTTCCATGCCCAAGTCACCCTCAGGCAATTGCCCAGAAGGACAAAAAATACCAAAAAGCTATTCTGGGAGATCTGTGTCCAGCTGGAGGCCAGGATGGATACCCTGCAGTATCCCCAGAGGTCCTCAGGCCAAACTGAGTCAAGCCCCAGCCCTCTGCAGAGTGGTGGTAGCCCAGATATCTCCATACATGAATATCTCCTTGTGTGCACAGGAATTTCCTTATCTGAAGCTGAATTTCATCCTGTACTTCATTACCTCTGCTCTTCACTAAAGGTTTGAAGCACTTTGATTCACTTTTCTGTATTCATTTCAGACATCAAGCTACATGTATACATTAGATATGTTTGTCTAGATACACCTGCAGGTTCATGTAGCATCCTCAGTATTGTTATTTACCATGGATTATTAAAGCAATCTTATTTTCTTCCCAGAAATGCAGCTGACATTTTGCACAAAGAACCATTTGCACTTCATGCTTTGAGCCAAAAATAAATCTCAAATATCATTCCCTGCTTCCTTCATAAGCAGGTAACCTCAGAGTTGCATTGCTGGGCATTCAAACCGAATGAACTGCTGAATAAGCACTTTATGTTTACTTATTCCCACATTTCACTGTACACTGCATTTTCCAGAAAAAAAAAATATGCCTAACCCATGACACACCACATTTCCTGTAAAAGGTTACTAATAATACCCAGTCCTCCTGGCTGCTAACACAGTGCTTTCAGTTTAAGTAAAAGCTAACTAAAGATTACCTCAGTTTGCAAAAGCAATGGCAGATTTCTATGTCCATATGGATCCCCTTGGAAAGAAATCTGCTTTCCAGTGACACTGAGCAGCCAGACTGTGAAAGCAGGTCGCTTTTCTGGTCTTTGGGGTTGGGAATCAAATGACAGATGCACTCAAAGAACCCCAAATTCTTTTAGTATAATTATATTAAGCTTTTAGCCTAATGACAATCCAGCATGCTTTCGCTGACCTTCTCACTTCCAATGCCTTTTCCAAAGCTCGTGACTCTGGTTGTGCCAGTATGAGGCACAAATGATCAGATTAATTCAGCCCCATGGCAGGTGCCTCCCTGAGGTGCTTAAGCTGCGGTTTTCCCAGGATGTCTGCAGACAATGGAGACAGTCTGGCATCCCAGGGGATGTTGAGGAGCTGAGCAGTGCCCACCAAAGACTAAGCAAGCTTGGATTTTGTATCTCAGAGATGGATTAAAGGTAGATACAGGTCAAATAAGCCACACAGAATCAGAGTATCTCAAGCTGGAAGGACCCATAGAATCATCAAGTCCAGCTCCCTGCAGGCCTATCTAAAACTAAATTACATGAGCAACAACACTGTCCATTGTCACACCCGGCAGCCCATCCTGGGGACAATCACACTCGAGGACAGTGGTGAGAAGCCTTTAAACCAGCCTTTACAGCTTTCCCCAGGGCAGAGGGGAGCTCAGGGTGTTCCAGCCCCAACCCAAGCAGCAGCACAGGGTAACAAACCAGGCACTGTGCAAGGTGCTGCACCAATTCTGTGCTGGCAAAAAGTGAAAAGCACAGGGGCCTGGAGCTCTGAGGCTGATTCCAAGCTCCCCATCCATGGTGGGGGAAACAGGCTGCTGGAAGCACCTGTCCTCCCCAAAAAGCTCTAGGCAGGGAGATACATATGATGCTGTGGTAGGCTGCAGTCTGAGTACCTCAGCTCCATCATCTCCTTTTGTGTCAACACAGGGCAAAATCAGACAATTTCTATTCAGGTGACACCTTCTCATCAAATCCTGTTTGAAGATATATCTGCAAGCTCTGCTGCTGAAGTTAGAACACTTTTGGAACGAAACCATGAGACTGCTTCTTCCTTTCCCTTCCACCTTTTTGTTTGCCTTGATTTGGTAAAAGTGGAGCAATATAAATCTTTATGTATTTAACCTTCCATCTGTCGTTCAGTCAGACAGTGTGCAGCCTCCTGAGCTCCTGTGAATTAACTCAGCACTGCATCCACTGCCCTGGACCCTCACTGGTGTCACACAGGAGGAGGGAAGGGATTTTACACCTTTCTTTCCTGGGGAAGAGAAATCTCCTAGGAGCCAGCCAAGCAGGTTTTGCTGTAACAACAGGAAAATACCCCTATCAGTGAAATCTACCCTGCAAAAAGGAAGTCATTAATCCAAATTGTAACTCTGTGGCAGCTCATTGTCACTTCTGGCACTCAGCTGCATAGGAAAGGCCAGACAGTGCATGTGAAGTACCTGCCAGGATCACCATTGAATACTTTTTTCAGCTACTCATTTAATACTTTTTTATTGTGGACAAAACAGGGCCCATCTACCTGCAGTGCCTGGTAGATACAGAATAGCAAGAAGCTCTTCAGGCACTCTCTGACCAGTGAAAATATCTGATTTCCTTCCTGTTCATGGATGGCAGTGGACATCTGCACTGTTCTTTGACTAGCACAGATGGGAGAGATGCAGTTTGTTCTTTGGAGACCTTCTAGCAAGCCTAACAAAATAGGCGCCAATTATTATATTTTGTTTACTGCAGCAGAATTCACTAAGCTGCAAAGAAAAACTGCTCAGAAAGGGGATTTCATTGCACTAAGTGTTAGATCTAAGTTAGAGATCTGCAGTAATAGGTCAGTAATGTAGTCAGTCTCTCTGGAGGATTATTTCCTTCCTTGGAAGTGTATTTTCCAATCTTTTGTACATTTTCATCCCAGGGCAAAGTCTACTAAGAGAGACTATTCCTGCAAAAAGCAATTTACATGATCATCTATTTTCTATATTCCCTTCCTATTCTTTCAGTTATTTGTGCTTGGATAAGAAGCTTATATCCTCCCAGCCCAGTTTCCCTTTATCCTGCAGTCAATCTCATAATCCCATTCTTCTGATATCTTAGTTTCTTGCTGTCAAAATGATCATAACACAAGATTGGCAAGAGGTCCCTGTAGCCTGAGGCAAGTGAGGGAGAGCACAGGTTGGACACCATCAATCTCCTTCATTTTTCTTGCCCAGGACCAGCTAGGAAAGCACATGGAAATGGGGATATGAATTTCCTGCCTTGCAGCCACACAACTTCCCATGTGGAAAGTGTTTGAACCCACAGGCAGCTGCAGGTGGGAGGGTTGTGGGGCACTGTAGTACCACTGTAATACCAATTCTTCCAACAGGAATTTTTTCTCATCAGCTCTGTATTAGCCTCTTAGGTGAAATAACTGGTTTATCTGTTTAAATAGAAGAAAATGAATTTTAATAACTACTCAGCAAATACAGTCTATTTCCTAAATAAAATTTCTGAACTACTTCATGATGGCAATGAGAGTGGATGTTCTCCTTAGGAAAGAAAAAATGCAAGTAATATGGTAAGAATAATTATTTCATATGCAAAAAGTGGCTGTAATTTCAGAGATTTTATGTGAATGATTTCTATTTACCCAGAAAAAGTGGAGAACAATGCTTGATTTTACCACTGGCCTATGAAGAACAAGCAGGGAGGCTGATGCAGCTTCAGCTGTATCTTCAGGAATGGGTTGAGTTGAGGGTGTTCCCCCTACCCTGAATGTTTTTGTGGTATTTACAATAAAGCTGGGGGTTTTACTGACAGTTCCTCTCTTCAGGGACTGAACTTTATGTTTCCCTGCAGTTTTGGTGTGTCTGGTGCAGCTGTTTGAGCAGTGCAGGGCAGAGAAGTGATGCTGGATGGGAGCTGTGCTCACCTGTGTTTGATGGGGTGGGGAATGATCACCCAGTTTCTCACTTCAGGGTTTAAAGGGATGTCTGTGATTAATGGGGCAGATTCCTCAGTCCTGTTCTCTTCCCTTTGCACAGGAGGGACCAACCTCTGCCTCTCCTCATCCCCAGGTCCTGCAGCACCCCACAAGCTGGAAGAGCGAGGTGCCCGTGTCCTTGTCACTTGAAACACAATCCTGGAAACATCAATCTGAGGCAACCTGTGACACTTCTCACCACAACCTGGTGGTTGCCTCATGTTTCCAAGACTTTTTCATTTGTTATTCACCTACGTGCATGAAACTGTGCAGACAAATTGTACCACTCCAAATCTGGTCAAGAACTGTTGAATTTGGATTTCTTTTGTAGCTGACGACTTTCAGTGTTATTTTTTTTTCCTAAGTATGTTCCTTAGAAGTATTAGATGATGAGTCTTTGGAAACCAAATGTTTTCTTGAAATTTCTGAAATTCCAAGTCTCCAAATGTTATATATGAGGAGGAAGAGAGGGTGAGTGGAGTCAGATAAATTCTTCCCACTATTGGAGTCATGGCATAAAAACAAACATGTTCCTGCAGGTTTTTAATCAGATATCAAAACAACATTAATTCATCAGAATAGCAAGGGCTCCATCAGAGCTGCTGTGGACTTCTCAAAGCACTGTCTAGACAGACAAAACGTGCTGTGAGACAAGTCCAGTTGAAAACTTCTCCCAGCAAAACCAGCTGTGTTCGTGATGTTAAAGGCTCAAGGTACCCCAAAAACACCAGGGAAACTATGGAAAGTTTATTGTTTGCAAACCAAGAGACAATTACCCTTCTGCTAGGTCAACGAAAAGTGTTTGGCTGTCCTGCTGAGGAGGATGTCAGGACAATCAGAGAGCAAGACAGACTGCACAGTCTGGGGAGCCTTTGCTGTTGCTGCTCCCTGCAAGGAGTGATGATCAATGAGAAACACCTGCATTACCCTGGAATATTTTCACTGGCTGCATGCAAACAACAGCTGCTCTACCAATTATACAATGAAAAAACCCTCTAATTTTGGATGCTTAAGATCTGCAGTTTCTACCTGAAGACCAAATCCAACCCTAGGAGGCTCACATGGAGGACACTGCCCAGTCCAGGCAGAGTGGGATCCCTGGAATCATCCTTTTACAATTTAGATCCTACACTTCCACAGATCCTCATCATCTTACAATTCAGATCCTACACCACCACAGAGAGGGGGACACTCAGTTGTGACCAAGGACTGTGCTAAGTTTTGCCCTCAGTCATCTCAGGGCCATCGTGTCCCTTGGGCAGTCAGGTCTGGAGATCAAGAGAAAGAGGAAATTCTCATTCACACATGGCAGAAAACAGCTGGGGAAAGGTAAGAGCCACAGAGAACCAAAAGGATAAAAAAATCCCACATGGAAACATAGTAAAATTGAAAGAAAACCAGTGACAATGGGCACAGTAATGGCTCCCTGTGGCCAATATATTACAACAAAGAAAAATCACTATGAGGGTAGGCCCAGAGACTCGAAAATTAAATCAGAGAATCAAGAAATCATTAATATTACCTTCCCCCCCCCTTTTTTTTTTAATTTCAGGGAGAGCATGGTTTCCTTTAAAAATCTTACTTTCTAATCAATTTCCCAGGTTTAATATTTTAATTTGGGTTCCCTCACAAAATCACACTTTCCTATTAAAAAGTAGGAAATGTGAAAAGGATATTGAAATGTGAAAAGGATATTGAAATGTGAAAAGGATACCTCTACACTGAATTTGGGAGGTGTAAGGAGGTTCTGATTTTGTGCATTTTCCAAGTGCAGATTCCTGGAAGGGCAGAACAAAGTGACAGAGCTGCCTGCCAGCCAGGAGGCCTTCTTTCAGAAGAGCTCCAAAATCTCAAAAAAGCTCCAAAAAAGATTTCTACCAGTAATTTTGCACAGTATGAAATCTCCTGCCTTCACAGCACATGGCTGGGCTTGTGGCTTTCACAGACTTCTCTTGTAGAAGCCCCATGACTCAGAAGTGGGACAAACCCCCACATTTCATTAAAGAAACGGGAGGATTTAGCAGCAGTGGGCCCAGTTACATCTCCACAATGAAAGCCATGCCCTGCAAGGTGGGAGGTGCTGACACGCACACACTTCACTGCTGTCCTAAAAAGTGACCCATTTCATCTGCCAGCGCCTGCTCCTGGGCCCCAGAGTGTCCTCAATGGTCAGCCCCTCCCCTTGGGTCTGTGGCTGAGCTGTGGGTAATTCTGCACCTTTCTTAATGCTTCCAAAATTCCCATGGAGATATCATGTTACAGTTACTGCAGCTACCAGAGATCTGGGGAGGGACTTGGGACAAGGGCGTGGAGTGATAGGACAAGGGATAATGGCTTTAAACTGAAAAATGAGAGATTTATATTAGATATAAGAAAGAAATTTTACACTGTGAGGGTGGTGAGGCACTGGGAGAGGTTTCTCAGAGAAGTTGTGACTGTTCCATCCCTGGAAGAATTCAAGGCCAGGTTGGAAGGGGCTTGGAGCAACCTAGGATAGTGATGGTGTCCACTCATGTCCATGGCAGGGGGGTTGGAATGAGATGAGCTTTAAGGTCCCTTCCAACATAGACCACTCTTTGATTCCAAGACAATGAATCCCAGAACTGACCAAAATGGAAGAAAATATATTTTAGGTAGAAGATAATTAAAGGAACAGCAGATTTGATTCATATTCAATTAGAACTAATTTAAACATGATTCTGGCTAAGAATGACCCAAACAAAACAGGAAAAAAAATTAACACATGAATCTGGAGTCAAGGAAATAGAACAAAAGGGACTTAAATAGTAGCAAAGAAGCAAAAATAGTAAGAGAGATGAAAAATCAATAGGTTTGGTTCTCCTTTCCCTTGTATTGTTTGCAATAATATAAAAATGATGAAATAGATCTATTTCTATTGGAGATTCTCCTCAGTAAGTGTGGGTCAGTCAGTTTATTGAATTTAAAGAAGTTTAACACAGTAAGACACAGATGAATGGAATTTCAGAAAGATGAAGAAATGTGGAATGGTAGCAGGAGACCAAAGGCAGGAATTCCCTTTGTAAGGAATTTCTTACTGTTCAATAAGACTCCAAAAAGCAGGAAACTGGTATCTGACCCTGTGTGCTACATTTATTTTCCATATGCATTATTCAGCATTTTTCCTTGAGAAGCCACAGACTGTGTTGCCACACATGTGCTGGGTGGAGAATCCAGATATGAATGTGCACTGTACATGAAAAAATAAATTCCAGTGTCTCTTAAATATCATACACCTGCTAAGAAGGTTAAGTCTGTCATGACTCACTGGTTGTTTCACATATTCTTTTTAACAAGATATTTCTAGAGGCAACTGTAAGAATGAACAGCTCACTGCTTATTTTTGGTGAAGGAAAAAAAGTATTTGTAACTGGATTTTTTTAGAAAAAAAGTGCAAGATGTTTAGGAGTCGTGAACAATGTATTAATTTTGTACCACCTGGTCTATTTTAGCATTAAAACCTTGCCTTTCCCTGAGCACATGTTAGGAATAATTCTGTTGTCATTACCCTTTCAGTGACATCCAGACAACTTGCACTGTGACATTAATAAAAAGAGACACATTTAGTTGTACCTACCTTTGCACACTCTTGCCCAATTAAATTTGACTCAGTGCCTTCTAGATTTTAATAACTACCCAGTTATTAGCAAGAACTTAACCACTGACAAACCCCTACTTACACTACTAATCAAGGACACATGTAGGACAGAAAGTGGGCAGGCTGACCTTACTCATGCCTGCCACACCAACAGGGCTGCAGTTTTCCAAATAATAACTTAGCTCCCCTTTGATCCCCTGGAATGAAACCAAATCTCAGCAAGGAATCCACTAGAATCTTCACAAGTAAAATATCTGTGAGAACATAAAACATACATATGGTGTATCTTATTAAAAATATTCCACCGTGTCAGTAGTTCCTACAATGGAGTCAACGCTTAAACAATGGTTTTAGAGAAATATCTTTGATTTGGAAACACAATTAGAACAAAAGGCATGAGGATGGTTTACAAAGAGTTGGGTCAATTGAAGTAATGTATTGTCATTCTTCTTCCTTCATATTTCCAAGACACCTCACACCCATAAATGTTAATGGAAGAAATGGAAGATAGTTTTGTGTTCCCCTATACCCATGCCTACAGAAGAGCACTAGCATTGTTAACAGATTTTATTTCTCTCTGATATATCCCAGTGACTAATTTATAGATCAAGAAGCAATATTTATAATTCTACTGATGAAAATCTGCACCAAATGCCAAAATCTGTCACAGTCCACTAATGAATCTGCTTTGGACTACTGCTTTGGGAATTCCTTATGTCACTAATAAATTAAAAAAAAAAAAAAGTTTTAGTCCACTTTTTGTTTTCAGCCTCCTTTGAGCTTCATCAGAAGCAAAAGCTCACTCCTCTTATGTATGCCAACTCCTACTGGGATTTGAGCTAGCTGTGTTTTCAAATATCTACCTTTCTGTGGATGAATATTGCAGGGAAAAAATTGCCAGATTTTAGTATATATTCAACACAAACACCATGTAATACCTTGAAAACACACTTGTCCCCCTAAGATGCAAGCTCAGATTTAGTCACCAAGTGCCAACACTCAACTCTTCAGAAGAAACAACTGAGCCTGTAGCAGATACAGACTCTCATAAATCTGAAGTGACAGAAAGAAGCAGATTACTTTTTAGAAGAAGGTTTTGAAAGTAGTCACTCCTACTTATTTTCAGGTGCATTTCCTTCACATATCTGGGGGGAAGCAGCCCTAAACCTCCCAGATTTGAATAGATTCCACTCAATCTACCATAGAATGACATCTTGAAAACCCAGCAGTCTTTGATGGCCCACCACAAATACAGTGAGATTAATTTCCCCAGACTTTTTAGCACCAGCATCCAGTGTTATACATGTAGTAAATATGTATAAATAACTATATATATATAATTATTTATACGTATATTATAAATAACTATAATTTATTTTATTGGGTGGGATATATCCACCCAATAAAATAAATTATAGTTATTTATATGGGTGCTGATAAATCATACAGCTTTTAAAGCCTGGAGTGTCAGGCAAAAGCTTTGTATTTCAAAGCTTTGTAACCCACAAGAGGATGGAGGCTTTCCATCTCTACTAGGAGCCATCAGAGGCAACTGGACTGATTGATGGTTGGTGTCAGGATTTATTTTTTTGAAGCATCAGATGATGCCATCTGCTTCTGGTGGACATTTCTTTAACCCTGAGGATGTTTAATACTTAAGCAGACATAGCCAGATTCTTGCCCAAAAGCATCGACTACCTGAGTGCTCTGCTTCCCAGGCACTTCTCAAGAAAGGCTGGATAATGGGGAATACAAATGGCTAAAATTGCTTTGGGACACACAGAGTGTTCAGGTAGCTGGCATGGAAATGATGGAGGGAGAAGCTGGGAATGTGCTGGGGTTTATCTGCCTCCCTTGGAGGTTTGAGCTCGGCAGCATCACACCAAATATTCCCACTGCCAGATGAGTAGGAGCAAGAAGGACAGCAGTGACATGCTGACAGTTGCTCTGACACCACTTTCTTTGTACCCCCAGCTGAGCTTATTGATGGATTTTGGGCTGCTCTCCTGCAGACCCACATGTGACTCAGGAGAGGAAACTCGCCTCCCTTACATAAGTGCCCGAGCTGATGAGACAGACTCAAACGACACTTTCACTCCTCACTAAGGATCCCTTGGGCTCCCTGGCTTCTTCTGGACCCTCAAACTCTCCTTGTTGCCAGTATTTCCTAGCTCTCATTATGGCTCCTGCAGCTTTCTGATCAATCCTCCTCCTCCCTGGTGCCCCATGTGCCCTTCGCTCGCTGCTTTGCAGATTTTGTCTGTCCTGACGATGACTGCTCCTGACGTGCCTATTCCTGCCTGTTTATCTGCTGGCCCTCTCAGCTGATGTAACCAAAACACAAATGCAGATTTCCAGAATGTTGGGAGCTGCTGAAAGAGCAGATAAGGTGAGCAGCATCATGAGCAATGGGGTGCAGAGAGAGAGGAGGGAAGGGAGTGTTTGTGTGAGACTTGGGACAACCTGAGCTCTCTTCAAATCTCCTGTGGCTTCCCTGCTCCTTGCAAAAAGCTGTTTTTCCACAGGTTTCACATAGTTGCACTTTATCCTCTCTTCCTTCCATTGTGCAAGAAGTGGAACCTATGGACCCCAAGGAGAGTATGTGCTTAGAGGCAGAAGTACAACATGTAAAGCTTGAGGACACTGCAGACCTCTACTGTGATTCAAAAATTAAAAATCTAAACCATAAATGTTGTAATTTGGGCTGTAATACCTTCTTCCCAAACTTGCTTTAATTTCCAGCAAGCAGATCTTATCTAGTTTGATTTGCAATTAGAAGGCACACAATATTTTAAAATTGCACTTCATTTCTATTAATAATTAGATTCAATACAAATACTACATATTCCTCCAAGGAGATTAACCTTTATTCACACGGTGGACGTCCTCAGTGGCCCCCATGAGTAAGTCATGTTTGTCATTAAATGCAAAAATAATTACTTGATTCATGGCAGCAAGTCTTGCTGGAACCCTTGAGTTAAACATTTCTCTAGGGATAGAAAGTAAAACCCACAAAAATGGGGCTTTGGTATTCTATATTTGTATATAATTTGAAAAGAAAATAAGGAGATACCTGGAAGAGGGCTATCATATGTCATCAGAGTTCCATTTGCATTCATTTCTTGGCAAAGGTTGTCTGAATTAAAGAGGCCTTGTACTTTTTGGGGTAAAATAGCCCTTCATCACCCTTTAAAAAGTTTTATAGTCTTGAAATTCCGTGGTTTAATGCTTCCTGTCTTTTAAAAGCGTTGGGGTTTTGATGTATCTTCCCTCAGTGACAGCCCTATCATGTCAGGCAGAAATACAAATCTCCATCTGAAGACCACCTTTGACCATCCTAATGTTTTGGTTGTCTGAGCTCTTGAAATGTAAAATCGTAATCCACTTTTACCCAGGCCTGTAAGATGCTATTTTGCTATTACTTCTGGTTTTACCACAAGGGATAATGATAGTTCTCTGTACCCATTTCATTTAAACAAAGAGAAAATCTGACATTACCATAAGCCTCTTTCAAGCCCAGACGTGATCTGCTGAGAAATCTGCAGTGATGGAGAAGCATCAGCATTGAGTGAGACAGGACTTTATGGATACTCCTACACTAATAAATTAAATGTGTTCAGGGATATTTTCTGGCACTGAGGGCAAATGCAAAAGAACATCTCAATCTGTGTTATTAAACTTCTTCATACTCTGCACTGATCACAATATTCCAGCTGGGATAGACCTGCACAGCTCCCATACAGCTGATGGATTCCCACAGGGTGGGCTACCAGTTCTCCTTCACAGGTGGCCACACAGACTCACTCTTACGTTCCTCATTTAGAGATTGTGGTGCTCAATTATTGAAACTCAGTAATTAATTCTAGAAAAGGGTTTATACAGAAGCAAAGCCCCTGTGTTGAAGACGATGCAATCCAAATATAAGCCCTGTCTCACACATTTCAGCACTACACATTGCTGCTGCACAAGCACACACAAAGCTGCCTCTTTTGTGTTTTTTTATCTGTTTTCTTCATTCTAAACATTGAACTAAAGGCAACTTTAGCAAACAAAACAAAAAAAAAGTATTAGACACATGGGACCCAGTGACACCTTATATTGCTTAGGCTCTGTTATTTAGGAAAGTGATTCAGGGCAGGGAATTGCTGTGAATTTCTTCTCATAGATTAAGCTTCACATAAAGCTGTAGCCATTTCTCTTCCCCACCCAAACAATCCTCCCAATCCCAAATCTCTCTCTTGCACATCTGTCAGGCCAGGATCTGTGCTAATTGACCCTTCATCTTTCTTGCCTTTCTCCTCCTTCTAAGCCATTATTCCCATCCAGGTTGCATTGGTGGTGCTCAGGACAATGTTCTCATGGTCAGAAGGGAGACTCTTGTAAATGAACAGGATGAAGTGGAAGCACCCAGAAGTTCTGCATTGCTCCCATTCATAGAATCATCTCCTGCCTTGGGTTGGAAGGGACCTTAAAAATCACCTGTTTTCAACCCCTCTGCACTGGGCATAAAACCTTCCAGTAGACCAGGCTGGTCAAAACCCTGTAACTTGATTTTTCTTTCTTGCCCAGCTGCAGAACTGTGTCTGTCAGAACAGCTCTGGTAACACATTTTATCAACAGATTTTGTCTGTTCAAGAGGGAAATGGGGGTGAATGACTCCTAATGAGGTTCTGTTGTCTGACCAGCTTGAAAATCCATTGATTTTAACCTGATGGAGGTTTGGTGGGACTTTCCCAGAACACCTCTTCAAGTATCCTTTCCTATATGGAATTGTAGAAAAGGCATGTAGGCAGGCACAAACCTCTTCCATCCAAGAATGTGACATTTCCATATTTCTACCTGTCTCACGAGCCAAATTATAACAGAAAAAACATCCATAAATACTTCCTGAGATGTGGAAGCAGAAGAGAAAGACAAGTTTCAGCCACATTTGACTTTTCAGAGAAAAGTTTCCACTGAGTTTAACCAAAGTGGTCACTTCAAATCTCATCCAAACCCTGCTGAGCAGCTCTGCTGCCAGGCACTGAAATTACCATAGGAAAAAACAGGACCAGAAGGTCCTCTTGGGTCAACATATCAAGCCACATGGGGATTTCTACAGCTGTTTGCCTCCTAGGATGTCAGGGACAGAAATACGTAGTTTTAGGGGCTATTCAGCCTGATATATTTAGATTTTTTGGGTGGTAAGATATTTTATGACTTCACAGACTCCATTAACCAGATCTGACTATAAAGGCACCTCCATGTAATTATTTCAGATGCAGATGTTCACAGTGACTGATACATATGCTCTCAAGCATTTTCTGCTGGTAAGCTACTGGATCATAACATAAATATTTTAACAGGGCTGAGTGCATGACCTTACACTTTATATTTCATAATTCCATGCATCATGCATTAATTCAATAATGGTTATGCAATCCTGCCTACAGGACAGTGTGATACCCTAGAAATTGGTTGTGATTTCTACCTTAGTGTTCTCAAAAAATGTCATCAATATTTTTCTGAGTGAATGGACAGCAGGGAAAAAAAAAAGAAAAAGGCTGGGACTGATCCTAAAGGAGGAATTCCATTCTTATATTCTGCTTTTAAGGAAAATTCTTAAGGTATCACTTTCCTGGTTGCAGACCCTACATGCTCACATGCTTGTGGCTCCAGCAATGCAAGAACCACCAAGGAAATGCAGCAGTGATTTGCCAGCTTGTGGTGGGTTGGGGAACAGGGGTGGATGTGCCATGGATGAGCTGGGATGTGTGAATGGGACAGAGGTGAGGGAACAGCAGCCCAGAACTCAGCCCTGAGGGCCAGTTAATGCACTGCAGCTCTGTGGGTTGAACACTTAGAGATGCTTTTTGGCTCCTGCAGCCCAGCTGGAGCAGGAGCAGAGAGAGCGAGCGCATTTCAGGCTGTCCCTCCCTTGGTGGCACATCAGGAGAGGCTGGCAGGATCCATCCTTCACCCTGGTGGCCACCAGAGGGTAAAAGTGTGGCTTGGCCAGCGTATGTCACACACACCCAGTGAGCCTGGGAGGTTGTGCTGCCTGTGATGGAAGTGTCACTTTTATTCATGCACGTTGTTAGCACCCTGTCACAGACATATTTTCTGAAAAATCCTTCTGCTAGGATTTTTCTCCTGAGAAGCTGAGAGGCCTCAGAAACGAAATGTAAACAATGATTATCTGATTGCTTGGAATATGGTCTGGAGGTTCCTTGCCAACAGGTGCATCTTTGACTGTTTCCATGTGGATTGTTTCTACTTGATGACCAATCAACAAGTCCAGCTGTGTCAGGACTCTGCTCAGTCACAGGATTTTATTATTCATTCTTTTCTAGTCTTCTGATGTCTCCTTTCTCTTTTCTTTAGTATAGTTCTAATATATCATTCTCTTTTAATATAATATATATCATAAAATAATCGATCAGCCTTCTGAAATGTGCAGCCAAGATTCTCATCTCTTCCCTCATCCTGGGGACCCACAAACACCACCACAGCACCCAGCACACACAGCTGTCCCCTGAGAAATGGCTGGTGTCACATTGACTCTGGCCAGAGCAGGGGGCACCAGGGCCTGCCTCCTGTCCCTAATTCTCCTACATCATCTCAATAATTCCTGTCTTGGTGATTTTCCTTGTTCACCTCAGTAACATAAGTATACATTAAAAACATGTTAAACCCTTTTGAAAACTTAACAAAAAGCGTAATTATTCACTTAGCTGTTTCAGAAGCTCTCTCTTACAAATGAGGAAGAAATTCTTATCATCTGTCTGGTTTGGCTTTACCTTCTAAAGCAGCCTCAGTGACTCTAAAATGCCACCTGCCAGTAGGAGCACAGCTTTATTGTGCAAAAAGCAGTAACACTGCACATCATTTTCCAACTATTTTGTAAAGTTTAGCTCCTTGAAGATGATTCACTCACCAGCTGACCAGACTTAAATATAGTTTCGTGTGGCATTTCACACAAATTGTCCCAGACATTTTCAGGATATATGAATACAACCCAAACACTAAGGATATACTAAAATTCCTTTCAACAACTGGACTGCTCTATAACACAGTGTTGCCCAGGGCACTTACTAAGTTTCCTGGCTCTTCACCATTCCTTTGAATTTTCATGTTAGTGAGGCTGGATAAGACCTGCAAACCAATCACTGAACATACCACAGAATTGCAGTGGCTGTAACAATTTCAACACCAGTTTGCAGACTTTACAGGAGTTCAGGTGCAAGTTTGCTCCACAATCCTCAGACTTGCAGTTGGGAAAGAGACCACAGACATCACCATAAGGCAGATGTGACAGATAAAAGTATTTAATTTAGATGCATGTACAGATATGCTACACCAAGATTTTCTCCAAGCCTCCAGATACCATGGAAGAATTTAGAGTCCAAATGAGATACAGCCTCAGGATAATATTCTTTATCAGAACTGACTCCTGAAACTCAGAGGAGGAAAAAGGATCTCAACAAGTTAAAAGAGAGACTTTGCTGGCACGGATGGCAATGGAGTTACAGGTAAAAGTTTTTGCACATGAGTATTTTTACTTGAAAGGGCTTGTGGTGCTTTTAAGCTACCAGAACTTTTGGGTCTGGTGATGTTATGAGAGTGAGTTGGTGAGTTCAATCCACTCTTACTGAAGAAAGCAACAATTTTTATGGTGCCAGAGGTGTAAGATGACCTCCTCTCTACCTGCTAATCGACATCATGAAATCCCCATGTTGGCATTGGATGAGTCTCATGATTCACAATCTGCTGTTCTTTCACTTATAAATAATTTCCTTCTTTTTTTTTCTATGAGGAATTATTCCTCTTTATCAGTCTTTGCCACATCCTTACGGAACTGTTGGCTGAAAAGAGTAAAGCTAGTGATTTTCTCTTTCAGCTGACCAATAACTTCAGCTTCTCCATGCAGAGTTTTTCAATATCTTTTTACATCTGGGACAGTCTCTTTTTTTGAGCTCTGAAGGTTAAATATACGTAGATAATGTTAATGCAGTCTCTGCTGAGACAGATTTCATACTTAGCAGAACTTGTGCACACTAATGAGTGTTAATATCTAAGGGTATCAGATGTTGCTAATTCACATCTCTTAATAATCCATGAATATTTCAAATGTTAACATTTTCCCCAGAATTAAACACATATTATTTCCAGCTTTCATCATCATACACAGAACACATTGCTTAATGGCAGGGGGAAATTAACTTTCTAGAGCTCAGGCTAAACTCTCCTAAAAGATATAATAAATAATGGGTTTTTTCCTAAATAAAGAAAGTAATATTCTGCCCCTGCTCTTCTAATCAAATGTAATTAAAAAAAATTTATAGAAATGGTAAGTCATAGAAAAAAATGTAAATAATTTCTCACTTTCTGAGTAATTACAGTTTAGTCTTTAGACTTTTATTTTAAAAAACCCCTTAAAAATATACTTTGCTTTTGCAATCGATATTTTCATGTGAAAATAACTGTTAAAATTTAAGGTAATGTAAACAAAGCAACACACTTTGCTTTTTTACAAGCTTTTTCAAGAACTTTTCTACCCCAGCAGCCGAGTACCAAAATATTGGGTACTTAAAAGCAAAACAACCAATAAAAGCAAACAACTTTTCTTTTTTTTCTTTTTCTTTTTTTTTCCTACAGCAGCATCTACTATTAAATAACTCACTACATAAACAGTAAGGCCATTAGAGCCACAATGTCAAAGATGCTCTGTAAGCTGAACAGGCAAAACATTTCCACAATGACTGAAAGCCAGCAAAGCGCTCCTTAAGATGTCAACAGGGAAATATAACTCAGTCTTAATAGGTTCAGAGCTTATGTAAGCCATGCTTATGGGATAGTCTATTAAAAAACCAGCAAGTGAGCCAGTGACATTACTGTAAACAAAACCTGCAGTTTCCTAAAACATGTAGGCTAAGGACATTCAAAACTCCTCTCAAAGACACTGTGCTGTGATATGGTGTGTGTGTTCTGGGCCAGAAGTGAAGGGAAATATAAATATATAAAATTGAAAGGAAAAATAAATATTCCAAAACAGGGATAGTTGAAGTGATACTCACACCTGCACAGAAAAGAGATCAGGAAATCCTTCAGCCCCATGAACAGCATAAAATATAAAATCACTGTGATCAACCTATGTACCTTTCTTCTAGGAAAACATCTGCTCTTCTGAAAAAACCCAGCAAGTCCTCATTTCCAACTAGCCAACTAGTAATGCAACTTTGGGATAGGAGCAAATCTGTCTTGGTGACAACTCGGTTCATTGAATTAAAATTGTAGAGCAATGTGAGATTTGCCACTTCTGGATTAAGAAACGGTACATTTGCACATGCCCACCAGGAAAGGAAGAAAACAAAAAACCCAAAACATCTTGAGAACTCACCACCAGGTTTCCTATCACCATGACCAACAAGAAGACGAGAAGGCACAGTGGCTGCCCAGCTACTTCCATGCAGTCCCACATGGTCTCGATCCACTCTCCACACAAAATTCGGAAGATGATGAGGAACGAGTGGAAGAAGTCGTTCATGTGCCACCGTGGCAGGTTGCCAGTGGTGCTTATCTTCTTCACATTGTCCAGGTAGCTTTTCCCAAAAAGCTGCATTCCTACCACGGCAAAGATGAAGACGATGATGGCCAGCACGAGAGTGAGGTTACCGAGGGCACCCACTGAGTTTCCAATGATTTTAATGAGCGTATTTAAGGTCGGCCAGGACTTTGCCAACTTGAAGACTCTCAGCTGTGAACAGAACATAAACAACAGTGTCAGCTCACAGAAGCACCAGCCATTTCAGCCAATGAATTATTCAAGTGAGTAAAACGTGAAAGATGTTAAATGCCGCAGTGCGTGTGGTACAAGGTGATTTTAGCCATACTTCCTGTTAACCTCATTACTTCTATTAATAAAACATCACTTAGGCTTCTCAGATGAGAATTAAGTTTTCCTGAGCTATGCTCTGCCTGGTTAGATAGACATGGTTTTAATGGCACATTCCCCCACTGGTGGGGAAAGGATGGCAGAAGGACATCTATTTCTTAGTATTTTCTTTTGTGTTGCTTTTCCTCCTCAAAATAAACATCCTGGCAGGCATCTGGAGGGAGGGATTTCAGGTTTGGTCCCACAATGAGAGAAGGGATTCCTCTGTGCTTCAGAGCAAGTCTCAGTCAGATGTTATTAGCTGTTAGCTCCCAGGGTGAAAATCACCTCTGTGCTGAGGATCCCGCAGTCTGTGCACAGCCCACGGCCCACTTAAGACCTATTTTAAGGATGTAAATGGTGCCTAGCCCTTGTGCTGTGTTTTCAACTGAAGGTCTAAATTAAGCCCTATTGAAGCAGGATTGCTCCAAAAAACTGGAGGGAGACAGGAGAGTGATGGAAAATTTACGCTTTTGAGCAATGCAGAGAATTTTTGGGAAAAAAACAAATATTTTCTTCTGGTAAATGTAACCATAAGGCCTTATTTTCCCAATCTTAAAAATTTTGAAGCCATATCATGGCCAGAATAATTAGCATGGACATCCTGGTACATGAAGTGCAACACAAATGCCAAGCTGGCAAGGAAAGTACTTTTCTGTTCCAGAATGTCGCCAGCCTCTCATTAATAGGACACCACTGTCCCCTGCTTAACAAAGGAGCTGACAGCTCAGGAGTTCCCGTGAAAGACAGATGCTATGTTATGCTGATCAGTTCTAGAAAAAAAAACAACAACCTCTCTCTGAATAATTAAAAAAAAATTCATTTTCTTTTGACAACATCTAAAAGAACAGTGGCATGTTTATAACATAATTTAGGAATAACAGCTCCTAAAACAACAAGATATCAGCTCTTGCATTTCTTGGGCTATCAATTTTCTACTGTCTGTGCTAACAGGTGCACAGGTATAAAATGGCAGATCTTTATTACAAATTGGAATTCAAATATTTTAAGTGTGCTGCAAGTACCTGGCACAGCTAGAAAGAATCAAATTATGTTCTCATTTACCCTGATGTAAATCTGGAACAATTCCATTTATCCCACAGTAATTAGTGTCACATACTGTTCACCAGCTTGCAGCAATTATAGGCAGATGCATTTTTAAGAAAATATGTTGCATTCATGTCAGAGTTTATATGTAATTAAAAAAAGATGGTTAAGAACAGAATAAGACCATTACCAGTCGAAAGGAGCGCAAAACTGACAGGTTTCCCATGCTGGACAAACCCAGTTCCATCAGGCTTAGAATAACAATTATGCTGTCAAAAATATTCCAGCCCTGTTGGAAATAGTAGTAGGGGTCAAGGGCAATTACTTTGAAGATCATTTCTGCTGTAAAAATCCCAGTGAAGACCTGCAGAAAGAAAATATGAAGTCAAACAAACCTTTTAAGCACAACTCCTTGGTTGTGGAGTTTCCACTGTCACAGGTAAACCCAGCAGAAAGTCACACACATTCAAACAAATACTTGCTTTTTTTGTGGCTGACTCTTTATCTGTATTACAATTTTGTCTAGTCTTTTCACAATAATACCTGGTACTGCTGTAAACTTATAATGACATCTGACTTCAGGATCTGGATTGGAACATACATTTCTATCTCCTTCCATCATCTGAATAATCATAGTAGTTAAAAAAAAAAGAAAAAAGGTATAAAAGTGTCTTTTATAAGGGTTAAATCTATATATTTCAGTGGAGAAAGCTAAGTGAATGGAGAGTGTTAAGAGCTGTTTGTGTTGCAGTGTATCTGGTGTTTAATCCCTTTTTATTTTCTTATTATCAATAGAAGGGCAATGCACGACTCCAGTTATTCTGAGGTTATTGCTGGCAGCAAAGACGATTAGAAACTCTAATTTGAGTCTTGGTGAGTTTGTTTTGTTTTTTTTTTTTTTACAAATAGTCACAGCAATTTTCTTCTCGTTGCATCTTGGGAACACATTGGTTATTTATGACCCAGTTCAAATGTCATATGGTGGAGCTTCTAATTGGAACATTTTTCTTTAAAACAACATATAAATATACCTATGAGGCAGAGGGAGCAGGGAAAGGAAGGCTGCTGACAGCAAATTCACTTTTAATAGATTCCTGTAAAGCATCCCAGAGAATCAGATTTTGTACTTTTGCGTGTCCTGCTTAAGTAATGTTTTAAATGCATAGTGCAATGCTACAATCAACTTAAAATGACAAAATGTGGGCACCAAGTTTGTCATATAATGTTTTATTTTAATGTCACATCCTAGTACAAGCTGCACAGAGCTTTGTGTTTCTGGAAAATTCTGGAATTTCTGAAACAGAAATAGATACATTTGCAGAAATGGATATCTTTAAAATTAAAATACACATTTTTTTTGTGAAACAATCAGCAGTAATGCACTTTGTTGGTTAAAATAGAGGGGGAAATCCAGAGGTCACGTATCACTAATATACAGACAAAGAGAAATGTTTTCCTTCCAAGAAGTTGAATATTTGCAACATTAGCCCAGCAAAACTGATCAACTCTGAGCAACAGAGATGAAACACCCACTAAGACATGAAAGGCAAACAGTAAAATCATGCAATTATGATATTAAAAAATAAAAATAAATTATCATAGCCTGAATTTGAGGAGTGCTTGGCTTTGCTCTGTAATGCTTCAGGAATTAATTGTTCCAATTTGCCATTTTACACAATTCCTTATGGAAAATACCTTCTGTTTCCCCTCAGGAAAATGATATCTTGGATTGCAGCAATACCTTGGGACGGAGCAACTTCCCATCACCACCTCATATCAAGAACACAGCAAACAACCTGTCTCATATTTCTAATTAGCAAAGAACTTCTGAGTCACAGGGGTTAGAGATACCAAAGATTCCCACCATAATGCTCAAATTTTTCCTGGGACAGAGAGCAAGACAAAACTGGATGTCTGTGAAATTCTATCCAGGGGACTGCCTCAAAAAAAAACTACAAGACCACGCTGCACACATTATGCAACCCTCTTGCTGAGAAAATGACTCAGGAGGATCACTTTCTTTGCCTGAATCATTTTAATCAATAGCCTTCTGAGAAGGAAATGTCACAGCAAGGCAGCAAAATGTCTGAGCCTTCCTGAAGGCATCAGCAGTTATGTGTGTGTGTATGTACCAGCCACAAATTCCACACAGCACCTGCTCCACTGCACCTGCACAAGGGGCTGGGTGCTTCTTGTGATAAAGGCTGGAAAGAAAACAAACAGCTTAACATCCCACTGGTGCTAAATATGACACTGCTGATGTGGAGCACTTTGTCTCAAAAAAAAACCAACAAACCAAACCCTTTTATCTGTCGTTTCAGCCATTTAGGCTTTAATGTTGCATAATGGTACCTCAGCTTCTAAAGGAAAACAGAAATTGAGGGAGTTCTTGCCCTCTCCACTCATTTTTTAAGTGGTAGCACTGTGTGGGCAGATGAACTCTGTACACGTGCTCAGCTGGCCTTCTGATCATGTTTGAAAATGTTCATCCCTGTAAGGGATGAGCTAAAGGGGCCTGAAAGTAGCAGATGCTGAATGAAGTAGATGGACAATCCCAGCAGGAGAGCCTCAGTGACTGGCAGACCCAGAGAAAGAAAATCCATATTCCATTTTTCTTCTCTCATTTCTCTCAGAAACATTTGCTCAGAGTAAAAAAAAAAAAAAAAAAGCCAAATACCTGCCCTGTTTAATATTTCCCCTGTTTAATGCTAGCATAATCACTCAAAGAGGGTTAGATGTAATGGGAAGACAGCCAGCCAGCCAGTGTGGGGGCAGAGGGGGGGCTGCCAGTCTGCAGCTCAGGGGATGCAGTCACCTGGCAGCCTGCCCTGGAGCTGGGACTCCCTTCCCTTTCACAGGGAATTGCAAAAAATGTCAATTTTCATTACAAATGACTTTGCAAAATCTTCCATGAAATGGAGTTACCTTTCTCTGACCTGCTCTGCTCACAATTAATCCAGTTATGCAGGGGTTTAGTAAAGCTGGTGAGGGTGAGCTGAGACAGGCTGGGCTCTCACAAACCCAGACTCCTGGGATCTCAGGAGAAGAGGAGCCCCAAGCCATCAGCCTGCTACATAAAATGCAGGCAGGCTGTTTTGCTTACTTTACACTTTAGCACAAGGAAGAGAAATAGCTCTAGGCAGTGCTAAGAAACACACAGTGAGATTTTTCTTCTCTTTTTTTTTGGGCAAAATTTTGCAAAATTTGCTTTGTAAAATTTCTCTCTCTGGAAAAGGAAAAAAAAAAAAAGGCATCTCTCTGCAAAATATCCCTGTTTGCAAAAATTCCTGTCTCTACTGAGTGTCTAATTTCCTGATGGCACCTGGCACAGCCCTGCTCAGCCCTGGCAGGTCTACAGGAGCTGTGCTGGCAGGAGGGGAGCCAAGGGCTAAAGTTTCACTGCCTGTGGTCTGCAAAGGGGGAAGCTGATCTGCCAAAAGCAGAGTGAGGAGCAGACACCTTGACTATCCCAAGAGCCAGAGAGGGAAGTGGAGGCTTTGCCACCTGCTTTGATGGATGCAGAGGAATTTTTTCAAGTCATCTTAGAAGGCCACAAATTGTTGAGCAACAACAAGGAATGTTGGCTGCAAAGTGAAGCTGGGTACAGTCCTGTAAGATGATTTCCAAGCTGTCCTTATCTACTGCTTTCTGCAGAGGGCAAGAGCATGGGTTTGGAGCAAGAGAGACCCAAACAGATTTCTGCTTAGCACAGCAACAGAAGGAGATTTTCCAAGACACATCAGCTGAAAAGCTGGAGACAGGTCCCACAGCCTAGGGGAATAACCTCAACCTGCCCATGGAAGGCCAGAGCTAGAAGTAACAAGGACCAGGGTAAAGAAAAAAAATCTATATGTTATATCCCATATTCTAGGACTGATACAAAATGCCTGGTTATTCCTACTACCCACTCAAACCTGCCAGAATGAGAAGCTTCTCACTAAAGGCAGGTGCCACACCTGCAGTGTCTCTGTGTGCTCCCACTGTGGTCAATGGCTACTGCATCACAGCCCTACAGGCCACTGTTCACCTTATCCAAAAGTAAATGTCACTGCAACATCACATTGATGGGGCTTGGAACTGTCCATTACTTTCCACTGACGTTAAAAGGAGACAAAGACAACTGGCACAGACTCCTACACTGTAAATACCTCAAATTAGGTGACATTAATCCAGCTTTGAGATACTGCAGCCTCTGTTTTTACAGAAATAAAGGGCCTTTTTAAGCTCTGCTGTGAGCTCCTCAAATGCAAACTTAGCAGCATCCACTTTCCAGATTCTCCAGATCACTTTTGTTCCTATAGGATATCTCTGCTGCTGCCATTACATTTTAGGGGCAATCCCACCAGGCCATAGCTAGGTGGCTGTGCCTTTTCTAATTCAGACTCTTCTACAATTAAAAGGATTCTAAACATTAAGTCTGAAAACAGTAACACATGGCAACTTTTAAACATAACTCAAAGAAAGATGATTAAAGAGAAAGACTCCATTTTGTTGTAACTGCAGAATTTTAGTGGCCCCCTGGGTCACAAATTGTATCACACTGCCCTTGGAAAGGCTTTTCTGCTGTCCCTGCAGCTTGACTGTGGACTGTCCCTCTGCTTTGCTTTGGACAAGTGTGGTCTCTGCTTGCTTTGCATCTCTACACCCCCCTGCTCTGGTTTGCACATTAAATCTCCTCTCAAAGCACTGGCTCTGCTTTGCTCCCTGTCCCCTCTGCCCCAGGGTTTTCACAGGACCCAGCACATGTAGAAGATGCACAACAACACCTTCTAGCATAGATATCAACCCATGATCAAACACAACTCCATTCCCCTCCAAGATCTTGCCTTGCTTTTTTTTCTTTCTGTAAGTTTCTGTTTTAACATAAAAGCCACTATTAGTCACCAAGAACTTCTGCCTTATGGGTGCTTTACCAGCAAACCTGAATAAAGCTCATTAACCTTTCTCTTATTTCCTTAAACAGATATCTATCAGGAAGAGCCCAAAACCATGGCTTTAATGGTTACTAATAACATCAGAATATGTTAGCTTGATAAAAATAGACACTTGTTCCTCATTCAGTTCTCTTCAGAAAGAGGTGGCTGTGAGGACTTGCTTGACAAAGGCAAAGCAATGCTGGCAGTTATCAAAGTGGGACATTCCCATGGCCAAAACTTTAAAAAGCAGGAAATTGACCCCTCAGGTGGCACTTCAAGTTCAGGCTGACTTACCAAATTGCCTATGTAGAGCATGTGCTCAAACTCCTTGGTCATCTTGTAGTGCTCCAGGGCCATGAAGAGCGTGTTCAGCACAATGCACAGGGTGATGGTGAGGTCAGTAAACGGGTCCATGACCACAAACTTGACAAATTTCTTGATTAAAAGCCAAAGTGGGCAGCAATCCCAAATGAGGAATTTAACAGCAAAGTGGTTCCAGCAGGGAGGACATTTCTGGTGTGATTCCTCAAGCTCTAAGTCACAAGCAGCAAAGTCACAGTCAATTCACACTGAGTTATACGACAAGGGAACACTTAAAATTACTCATTACACAGAGGAAGGCCCACAAATTACCCCAAACTTTTTTCAAAGATAAAAATATTCCTGTCCTAACAGGCTGGCAAATTACACACTTTGGGGTTTTAGCCAGTTGACCTGCACTTAGCAGACAGTGACCTGTTCTGAAAGTACAAACCTTTTAAAAGTGTCATAGGCAAAAAGTGAGAATCACACTAAATATGTGAAGTCTAGTATTATATATAGGCTTGGATTCTTACTCTATTTTCCATTTTGCCAATTTCAAATGGATAAGAACACACTATCTTCATTTAACTTAGATTGGAATATCTAATTTTCATTCCCTGCTCACATTTCCAAAGTATCTTAAATAATACCTTTTAAAGTAGATAAGAGATGAAAGAGCTTAAATCCAATATTTAAAGCTTATTTAAGTACTTGAGAACCAGAGTATCACTAGCTGTCAACAGAGTTTCTGTCCTTGATGTGCAATCCAAAACAGCATTAAACACCTGATTTTTCTGAAAAGCCCACTGAAAAAATCAGGGAGCACAGTTTCAAAATGCTACTAAAAATGTGCTTTTTAAAAGTGGTCTTAAAATATTGCCTGTAATACAACTTTTACATGCTCATTTTACCTATGCAAAAAGAACTGAAATAGCTTCATAAGTATAATTTGTGTTAAATCGTGAAAAAAAGAAAAGTCCAAAAAGAGACAGTTAATGGCTAAATGACAATGAACAGCAGAATTGCTTAATGCCTTCCTTTTCTGATTCCTTTATGGGCATGGAATGCTGTATTATGGTTTTAGTCTATATAATTAGAAGCTGCACTGATAACAGGAAAGATTCAGCCAAGGCTGTTATTTCAATCAGTTCATAAACAGCCTCCTCTCCCAAGGCAGGAAGCATTTGGGACAAGGAGAAATGGCTCCAAGATGTGCCAGGGGAGTTTCAGATTGGATATTGGGAAAAAAAAAATCTCTTCACTGAAGGAGTGGTTAAGCACAGATGGAGTCCCCATCCCTGGAAATGTTCAAAAACTGAGTGGACGTGGCACTTTGCAATATGGTTTGGTGGGCATGGGGGTATTCAGTCAAAGGTTGGATTTGCTGATCTTGGAGAATTTTTCCTCAGATTCTCTGAATGTTTACCCACTTTTCTTCAAAGGACAACAGAACTGTGGTATTAGGTGTCTTCCATCAAGCTTTCAAAATACCCTATGGTGTCCTACCTGCAGAGGTTTTGCACACACGTCTACACTGCTCTGAGATCTTTGGGAAATCAAATTGCTCCCAAGAAATTACCCTTTCCAGCCTCCAAAGAGAGGGTTTACAAGTAAACCCTAAAATTATTTGAGAACCATGGATTTCAATGCAATTTTTTTTTAAATTTGCCTCTGAAAGCAATAAAGGGTTTAGGGCAGTCAATTCCTTAAGGATCTAATTTTCCAGGTAAATCTAGAACACATGGATCTATATCCTTATTCTTCACGACATAAGCCCCTTTAAGTCTAGGTTGCTGCTAAAGGGCTGGTTTCACACTCTTCAGCCTCAGCCACATGTTATTTCTCTGTCCTTTTGCCAGCTTTTGTGCTCCTGGACCTTCTGGGTGAGCTGGTTCTGCTTGTTGATCTAGCTGAAAACCAATCACACAAAGTGCAGGAACACAGGGAAGGAGCAGGGTATGACTGTTGTCTTTTGGCAGTGATGTGGCATTAAAATGGTTTAAATCAATTAATAATCCACACCCTTTCCCAGTAAATATGATATTTGGAAAACACAAGATATTTAATTTTCTTTCTAATATCTGCAAAAGAAAAAGTAAAATTAGCCGCTGTTTTTTCTGCTACTGTAAAAATGATCAGAAAAATACAACCAGTATTGTGATGGTTTTCCTCTTATTTTTAAATTTAAACAGAAATAGGTCCTTTCTTGTCTGCAAGGCTTTGTAATGTCTGGGAAAAACAGACAGTTGTTGACTGCCCAAGAGCTAAGAGCAAAAACCAAATAAGTAAAGGGGAAGGGATTTCTGGTCTGGCTGTTTCAAGGTTTGGCACAAATCTTACAGACATGAATATGGTTAAATCCTGTGATATATTTTATTCTGATCTGACATTCCTTGTTAACAAGTACTCAGTTTCAATGACTAATCAAAGTCTGGGAGTTAGGAAATCTTTAATAGGGATTCTTCTCCACAGAATCATGGAATCATTTAGGTTGGAAAAGACATTTAAGATCACTGATTCCAGTTGTTATCCCTTGACTGCCAAATTCAACACTAAACCACATTCCTGAGTGCTATGTCCTCTGAGTTATCCTAGCCTGGATGGTCTCTATCTCTGTGGTATAAAGGAATAGAAAAATACAATTAAATAAACAAGAACTCCAGAAGTCCAAACCTTTTAGACATTCTTAACACATTACAAAGAGCAAATCAGTCACAAAGCTAATTGCTAAAAACCCCACAGAAAACAAATAAAACCCTTGCAGAGTACATTAAACACTGGAATACACCAAAGCAATTATTTCCCTATTTAGAACACAGCTCTTTATTCATTCAAACACTAATATATCTTCTGGCCACAATACTGCTGAATATAACCATGGGGAGGGTAAAAAGCTGAGGAAGAGGAAGGGCTTTGTGGTTTCACACTGGGCAATGTCCAGGTCCTGTCTGTAAGGTGAGTCCCTGTGCATCAGTCATACAGAGAATCCACAATTTCCCTTGCTACTGTGTTCTTGACTGACATTTCTCTGTGCTCTTATGTGCTACCTCCTCTCTCATCCCTGTTTGTGCAAGAAGACATGAGAAATTGTAGGAAGCCCTTTCATGCTACAAGTCAAAAGATTGGGAATGTGAGGGTCTTGCTCTGAGTTGTCCTGCTGTCAATAAATTTGCAAGAGGAACATGCAAAGTTCCTGCCTGTGGAAACCCAGAGGAGGAAAATTCTCCTGCAGCTCGTGAGAAGAGCAGTTCTTGAGAAATATTGGAAAAAGTTGTTGAGAAATATTTGTGTGGTTAAAGCATCCTTTGAGCATCCTCAAATTTTGTGGTGGGACTCAAACACACACCACACTGCAGTGTCCCTGTTGTGAGAGACTTTGAGACTTTGGGACTTTCCTCCCTGACAATTTGGAGATTCTGCACGTGCCAGGCTTTCCATCAGCCCCAGAGAGATGAGGCACCAGCACATGTACAGTCAGTCACCCAAAACCAGGCTGGTGCTCTGCTACCCTGCACTCCAGCGAGCCCTGTGCCCATCTAACACCACAACAGCACAAAATCTTAAATCTTACAGCTCCAATTCTAACTATATGGCATTTTCTCTGGATTTTTACAAGTCCATGGGTAAGATAAGGATTGTGCTGCCTCTGTTATAGGGATTGCAATAACAACCCTTTGTTCCTTCTTTCAAAACGATATCAGGGCATTTTGTGTCACTTTTTCCCTGCCTTTTAACACAGAGATGATTTTGAGCTGGGAAACTGAGGAGGTCTCTTACCTTCCAGGGCACTGGTGATGATGCTGACAGCACTCACTGCCCTCTGTCTCTGAAAGGGCTCCTCTGAGTGGTCCACTGAGGGCCGGTGGGGCATTAAAAGCTGTTTCTTGCTTGCCTCGTCCGAGGGGGAGGTCTGTTCAAAGGAACACACTGGATCAGCACAGTAAATCCAAGGCAGATACTTGGGCAGAAATTTCAAAACTGCCTAAGCGTTAATTTTGTCATCTGAAGAGTCTAAAGCTCACTGACTTCTGAGTTAGAGGCATGCTGGTGGGGCACAGTTTTGAAAATGGCACTTCGAGCAATTTTGGAGAATTTGCTCTGCCCTTCACCTTCATGTAAGCTGTGGGTGAAAATAAAGGAAGGCTTACAATGCCAGAGGAATAGCAGTGCTACATTTCCATGCTCTTTTCTTGTGAAAGAAGGCCTGCTTAATTACATTAATTAATCCATTATTTCTGAAATGTGTTAAGTATTTAATTATACAGCTAGAAAAGGAAAAGGGCGTGGGTAACAGCTCCATTGCAGACCTCTGATATCACACCAAACAAACTGACTCCCCAACACATGTTTTTCCTTGTTCTGAAACACTGCCAAATCTCAGGAACATATTGTCATTGTGGTGATCTTTGGTGTTATGGATTCTGAAGCTCCATAATTAGGGGAGAGACTTTGCTTTCTTTTTCTCAGGAAAAAATAAATAACCTAACCCTTGTTCTCATGTTTCTCAAGGAAAAAAAAATCCCAAAGAAATCAAATACCAGAAAAACAGAACTCCCAAACTGTCTTTGTTTAATGTCTCATTTTAAATTAGTTTTATGCTTGTTGTAGGCTTGGGTTTCTGAAGTCAGACAGAAATACAGTATAGCTGACGACACACACTGCATGAAACACTTCATTTTGTCAGCTCATAGGAGCAAGATGTTAAGGCTTTTATTATTACAAGCTCCTACTTCATATAGAGAACAAATCCCACTTGGTTTACTCCTCCAGATCCCACACAAGTGGAAAGAAAAGTGTTTGAGGTGCAAGAATCTGGAAAAGCCAGGTTTAATATCATTCTCTGTAAAAGACCTCCTGGTTGAGACCCTCAGTTTCCCAAAATAAATGTTTAACAGCCCCTGCCCTGGTCATCAATCATCCAGACACTGTATAACAAGACAGGTGTAGAAGGATGGATCCTAATGGCTCTTGTGTTATAGCTCAAGGAAACAGGAAATAAGAAGAAATCCCTACAAAGATGAGAACCTCTGGTTTATTCAGATATCAGAGTAGCTGCTTTAGTTTTCTCCATGGAAAAATGAGCTACAGGAATTAGATTCAGTCTTCTGGATCTTCTCATCACTTGGGTCTGAAATAGCCCTGACCCCCTGATCAGCACCTGGAATGCCAACTGAGGTGTGCCAAAAGCAGCAGCTCCACATCTCTGCTGTTTGTGCCCAGGAACCCAGGAGCTCTCCTTCTCACCATTTCTCTACCAAAAACGCTCTTCAAGAAAGGCAATTCCACGAGAAAAGCAAGAAACAAAGGTGCTGAAGCTCTATGAGCTGCCTTTCTGGACTGTGACCTCTTCAGGGCAGGGGATATCCCCAGCAAAGGGCAAAGATGTTTGGCCACTGGTTGACCGTGACAATGATAACCAGGATGCTGGTCCCAGGTCACTTCAAGCACTGCAGTAAAAACACCAATCACTGCAAGGCCAGAGAAGAGTAAGGACTTTGAAAGCAAGAACTTAAAACATCAGCTGGGCCAGAAAAGCAGTGATGCTCCAAAATGGCCTTTACTTCCCCTGTAAAATGTCCTTTTAAAGAAAAACTCAACTGAATCTGCTCATTGCCCATTGAGTTACTGACTAAGTCATCTCAAAAGGAAAGTTATAATCAGAAACTCTTCAAAGAGAGTTGTGCACAACTAGAAACACTCTCTCCTTGGCTTAGGAGCCAGGGAATACCAGGAATGGTGTTTCAGATGCATTAGTTTGCTTGATTTCTTTCACCTCAAAAACATCCAATAAAAACCAATGAAACAACAAATGTTTTATTAATGAAGAAAGCATCTACAAAATTGCATAATCATTCACAGCAGTTTGGAATACATAACAAATACATGGTACCAAAAAGAAAGAGCTAGACAGGGTGAAGAAAAACAGGAGGGAGACAATTTTTTAAGGTAGAATAAATTTAAACAAAGAAGAAAGGAAAAACAAAGAAAAAGAGGAAAAAAACCCCAAACCACAAGTTTGGTGAACCTTAAGAAAAACTCAAATTTCAAACCTCTGTGGATTATTTCAGTCTTTTTTAAGCTTTAATATCTCCCCATCCTATCTGACCTAAAGCATAGGATGTACTAGTAACATGTCATCAGACAACCTCATTCCCAAGAGTCCTTTGTCTGAAAGTCACCTTTTATTCACAAGTGCAAAGCAGTAGAAACCCAAAGGAAAAACATTCAGAGGTTCATTCTTCCTACTTTTTAAAATTTATTTAATTGAACCAAGCCCCTGTTCTCTGCCAGCCCCCTGGCACCAGGCACACAGCAGAGACACAGATGACACAGTGGGTGGCAGGCAGTGCCACTGGGCAAAGATTTGCCAACAGAGCAGTAAATCCAGCACGTAGACACTTTGCCACTTACTAGGAAGAATTTTTCCAGGAAAGAAAGTTTCCATCCAGGTGAATTGCTTAAAATTACTAAAGCTGCTTAAGGAAGGTCATAAGCTTTTACCATATGTAAAGAATAGTTGTGTGTGGGTTTGGGTTTATACTATTTTTATTTATTTTAGAACAGAGATGGCTGATAGTCACACAAGGAACTGGCAGCTTTTGTGCAGTGAGACAGAAACAATTCCAGGAACTGGACAAGCAGGCAGCATAAAGGCTATTATCATCTCTAAGAGAACACACACAGACACAGTTTCTCATTGTATTTATATTTCTATAGAAATTAAGCATAAAATAACAGCAGTCCTCACAGTTATGCAAGGAGTGTCCCTAGGATCCAGATGAGAAATCACAGTGGAGTTAAACATAGGCACCTCCAGCAGGAAAAGATTATTTCTGTTGCCCCCTGATGAACTGGAAAAGTTCCTCCTTTGGATTAGCTAAATTCTATAGAGACAAATATTTTTTCCAGTAATTTAGATGTAGAGGATGCAAAACAGAGATATTTTCTTCTCACTGCCTACAGTTTTGAACTATGTCAAAACAAATATGTGAAGATGGGCTTAAGCATGGCAGCATTTTTAAAGACCATTTTTGGGAACCAGGACAGGTTTAATTTTCCTTGTACACTTCAAAATTTTTCAAGCAGAAAAAGGTGGGCAAGCCACACCATGAACAATGGACCCAGTAATGCACCAGCACAAATATTTAATGAAATTGGAGGTGGCCATAATAGAGCACAGCATTAAAAAGAAACCACTTGATTTTGGGGATGCCTGACTATTTAATGAGATGCACCTTAAACTAAAGCAGTTTGAAATATTTGTACCAAATCAGAGTGATTTACACTTAGAATGTACAAAAGCAAAGTTTGAAACGAGCAGAAGCCAGAGCTGTGGTGACAACTCTGTGTGACAGCATCAGAGGGAGCTTTTATCCACATAACTTATTGGAGGATTTTTGGATGACTTATTCTGTTGACCTTTATTTCTGAACAGGGAAACTGCTAACACTTTCCCTTTTCACCAGTCCTGTGCCAAAGCAAAAAGTGAAAGAGAGAAATTTTACCTCAGGGTGATTTTAGGATGAACATGAAAACCTCAAACCAATGTGGTCAGCAAAAGCCTTTTATGCTTAGCTGAAACAACAAGCAGGGTATTTTTGTTTGTTTGTTTTTCTTTTTAAAATAATTTCATCTAAAGATAAATTCCTAAATCTTTATTTCAGTCCCTTGATAAACAGCTTGGCCCCTCTCCAGGTGTTTTCCCTCCTGCCAATCTAGCAGTGCTCAGCATTTCAAGTTTCCTAAAAAGAAAGCATAAGGGTGACCAAGAGGGAATTCAGGAAAGGCTGTGTGTGCAAGAAGGTGTCCCCAGGTTACTCCAGCCTCACTGTCCAACCCAAACCCATGTCACAGGCTGCCCTGCCCTGCTCCTGCCCTGATGGGAAGCTCTGGAGAGGAGGTGCCTCAGGGAGACAAAGCAGTGGGGATCACCGCCTAACAGCCAGTGCCCACTTGGAAACCACTGCTCTTCCACTTCCCACCTCTGGAACAATTGTAAAGTCAGGTTAAATTAAAAGTCTTTTGATTTCCCTGGAGTGTTACAGGAAAGGCTCCAGTTGGATTTAGGAGGCAAGAAGGGATGGTGTTTTGTGTGTTCCTTAACCCTCTAGAAGTTCTTGACAGCCACAGGTGAGATTTCACTCAGCCTCATCAGAATCCATGGATAAATTGAGCTCCAGGTAAGAGTTCATTAACTAAATCAAATTCTGCCCAAGCACATCAATACCTTTGTGAAGGGAGGTGTTATTCTAACCTCTTAACTAAGAAACACCAAGACACAACAGAGCAATGCAAAGCCACAAATAAATACTGCAGGAAGGTGCAGAACCTTTAAGTTGTTGTGTGCCCTGAAGTTACTTACATAACATACAGATTTTCTCTAAATAAGGCAAAAGCCAAAATGTCACCCAGCAATCAGCAGGAGCATAAGAACGTATCATTTTTCAGAACTCTCAGTTTCAGGTCAAGACACAAACAATTAGGACTTCTAGCATGGTCACCAGGTCCTCCTTATGTCTTATTTACACTGGGGTAAGTTTGATAAAATCAGCAGCTGCACCACTTGAAGAAAGCTGGTGGGAGAACAGGGCAGCCCTGACTGAGTCCCTTGCATTTCCAGAAGAGTGACCAGGACTTGCCATGGGTTTCCTGGGACAAGCTCCCTGCACCCCTCAGACCTGACCACCTGTTGCTCTTCCCCTCCAGGTGACGGCTGCTGGACCCAGACCTGATTTTGTGAAGGGTTTTTGCAGACCACACCTTCACATTGCACTACTTTGCTTTCCCTATGACCTCTGCATGCCCTCTGGCTGGAATCCTCATGGTACTGAAGCCTCTGTCCAGCTCCCCAAGAGCTCCCCAGACTTTCTAACTAAAAACAACTCTTTGTGGGAACTCTCTTGTGGCATGGGGATGCCCAAAGTGTGCAGAGATGCTCCCTGTAGAGGGTAGGATGTCCTCCTCTCGCTCAGGGACTGAAGCCCCTGGTGACTTTCAGGACTGCTTTGATGAAATGAGCTCCTGGGCAGGTGGCTGCTCAGCATGGACCATGCTGACCATGGTCAGCACACCTGATAGCCATCAAAACTGCCCCAGCTGATGAGACTGATGGGCTCTAGCACCACCCATTGAGATAACCTAAAATCCTCCTTTTTTCCTCAGCTGGGTTTAGGAATTAGGGAGAGGAGATGGACGGTGCAAACACACTTGGTTTCTCATGGAAACCCACTCATCCATCTGTGCCAAGCAGCCAAGGCCATCTGAAGAGCATTTGAAACTGGGTTTTTTTATCTTAAATGCTTTTCTGCAGCCAAGTGCCAGGATGTCACTCCTCTGAGTCACCAGGCTGAACAGTGGGATAAACTGCTGCAGCCACTTCTCTCTTGGGAGGGGGCAGCTGAACTGCACAGATGTTTTCATGTCAGCTCAGCTGCCACCTGCAGCCATTCCCGTGGGGAAATGGTCCCTGGCTGGGACAGGGGGTAGTAGGTGCAATGACACAAAGACATGGAAGTTGTTCATTGTGGTCCCAACCCAACCATTTTGCTGTTCAGAGTGAATATTGCTAAAGCTGATCAGGCTAAAATGCTCAGAAGTGGTTCGTGACTGTTTGTGCTTTCCTGGAGAAACCTGAGGGGGACCCACTTTGGGATAATTTGCGACAGCTATGGGCTAAGTCACTGTTTGTGACTGGAGGTCTACAGGTTGAAAATGCAAAACCAGAGATGGTCAGACCTTGATGTTTGCTGTCTTTTAAATCAGAAATGCTCCTCCAAGCTCTCCCCAAATCAGAATTCAGTGATCTGTCCCCTTAGTAGCAGTCTGATGGGTGTGTGTTGTATTCATCTGATTCTACTCAGCATCATGTAATGAACTAAAAAAAGTACATCTTCAAAAATCTAATGCTGTAAATTGTGGTTTTTTCCAGCTCCATCTACCCAGGTGTTCCATTTGCATGAGCAAAGCCACAGTTACACCTCAGGAAGCTTCAAGCCAGGGCTTAAGCCATATTGATGCATTTTCATGGATTGGCCCTTCATTTCTTGCTCATGAAAGATACAACAGATAGCCCAAGTGGGTCCTTTTCCACCATGGGCTCACCCTTGCTCAAAATAAATAACAGCAGAAGGGTCAGTGAGGTTAATGAGGTAACTGCAAATCTTTCTTCTACTTCCCCAAACATATGAAAAATTGTAAAAAGAAACCAGAGCTGCTAACAAATAACAAATTCACCTACAAATTTTAACATGAAAAAGGTGAAAATCATCAAATGTAAAGCGAAGAAACATGCTGATTTATCTCCAAGCACGCTGAGGGGTCAGATTTGCTATTTCCTTGTGCCTGAGCCACAGCTGAGGCTGCAGGTTTGTGCCCAGTGCTTGTGACTCCTGCAGTGAATACATCTGTACAGCAATGGGCCCCTCGCCAATTAGCCCTTAACCCCAGCTCACATTTTCTGGATAGATTAGATACCAAACCTGTTTTGCAAAAGACACAGCATCCTTCACATTGCATCACTGGATGAGCATCTGTTACTGCAGAGCCCGGGTGTTGTTTCCTAGATGGGCAGGGAAGTGCCAAGCGAGCTCCCCCACCCCGGCCATTCCATTTCCAACATCCATTTATCCAAAAGACAGGAAGCCGACAAATGAAAATAAATGACAGCAGAGCTCAGAGCCTCCCTGTCACCTCAGGACCCAATCCTGTAAAATACTGATATTTTCTGTGAAGGGTTGAGTGCTCTTGTGCTTTGCTAAACTTTTTCTGACAGCTGGGAACAGCCTCAGCAGCCTGCAGAGCTGCTTTCCTTACAGAGAAAAAGGGGTCATCCTCTACTCATCTACTGAGGTCTTACAACTTTGGTTCAGAATTTTTTTAAACAGATGCACAAATTTTCTACCCCAGCTCCCTTAATACACACTTTTTTTTTCTTTTTTTTTTTTTTTTTTTTTTTTTTTACAAAGCTAAATCCAGTAAAACTTCCCTATCTACAGCATTTCTGTTGTCTCAGGACCGGTCATCCTTGTCCACAGAGAGTAAAAGTAGGATTACCAAAGTCCTAAATGAAGGAAGATGTGAACATCCAAAAAAGCAGCAACAGTCTCAAAACTGTCAACAAAACAGATAATTCTCACACCAACCAGTTTCCCACATGTAGCTTGGCCCCTTCTCTCATGGGTGGTGTGAGAGTCTATTTGCAGAACTACAGGGAATGCCCAGATAGGTGAGGAAAAAAATTCACTCCAAACCCCTGAAAGGAATAAAGCTGCTTGGCTCCAGAGAAAAAAAACTGCTTCTCAATTTACTGATAATCTGACACCACAACTGGGATCCATCACACTCACCTTTCTCTTTAGGAGATACCTTGGTTAATACATGTTATAATCACATTTGCTTTTTTCCCCCCCACCAACATAACCTGGTTTTGGCACTTTGTTACTCTGAGTGGGCTTTATCTCACCTAATTTAAGACTTGTGGTTAAAGTGAACAGAAAAAGGCACTTCCAAGGAGAGAGATTATTCTGGTCTGGTTTTGATCCCTAAAATGAAATGAATCCTGCCCACACTGAGTGTAGTAGTGACCTCCATCATTCTAAAGACCGTTGAAAGTGATGAGCTTCAATACAGATTATCCACATAAGAAAAGATAAATTCCCACTATCTCAAACTAGCAACCTGTCCAGATTGCTCTGCCTGTGTAGCAGCTATTTCCAAAAACACCATCTCATGGTGTTGCTCTGCAACAAAGATGCTGGCAATCTGCAGAAGGGCTGAAATCTGTTGATCATCTGCTCATATTTCCTGGGTGTTATTTGAACTGGATGCTAAACCCTTCTGGGAATTCCCTTTGGACTGAAGGAACAGCCTTCCTCAAGTGGCCCAAGAGAAGACCAGAGGTCAGATGCAGAGACCAACCAGCAAGAGAAAATACAGTTTCAAGATGGCAAGATTCATGGAATCATTTAAAAACCATAATTTTCTATCCACCAGACAATGTCAGGTATTCAAAAGTCAAAAGAAATCAAGTTTAAATCTGTCCCTTCAAGAAAAGAAAGTCTCTGTCATACTCAAGATTTAGGTATTTGCCTCCTGACAGCTCTGAAGAGAAAATTTCACCAGAAGGCAGAAACCTCCCTGATGAGGCACTAGGCACACATTTCTCAGTGAATTAACTCGTTGTCTTCCCACCCTGCCTGGAATGGTGGGTCTGGGTTTCTCACCACAGACTCCATGTGGTGTAAATAAATTACAGCAATCTCCAACAACATTTAGAAGGAAATGAGAGCGTGAATCACATACAAAAGTTATAAAGTACTCACCAGGTCGCCTGTCCCAGGCTTTTCCATAATAACTGGGGGGAGCAGTAACCCTGCAGGAGAAGTAGGGTCTGGGTGGAGTGCCCCGGTGCCTCCTCCTCCTCCTATCAGGGAAACCACACCATTGCAATCCACTGAGCTGTTCCTTTTGCCCGTCTGGGTGTAGTTGGGAGTAGTAGGGTGAGAACTATGGCTCACTTGACTTTGCACGCTTGGACGCCTCCCAGATCTTGGAATTAAGAGAGAGCCCCGGTGGCTTTCATTTTCCCCAGCGATGCTGATCTCATCATCGGCAAAATCTGTCTCGGAGCAAGTGTCTCTGCCACGGAGTCGGAAACTGAAAACGCTTCCGTGGCTCGTTCTGCGCTTCACCAAGTTTGCACTGGGACCATAACTAATGCCAAGGAGAGTCTGGAAACCCCCAGAAAGGAAAAAGGGGAAAGAGAAACAACATTTTGCAACATGTTTTTCAGGAGCGAGGAAGTTCTGGGGGAGAGCAGTGAGTTCCATTTTAAACCAAGCGCTTCGGAGAAAGAGAGACTTAATTACAGGTTTTCAGGCTCCTCAAAGTTAAGAGGTTGGACAGTCATTCCTAGCCTTTAGGTATTTGTCTAACACTTGGCAATTAAAGATGTACTGAAATAGGAAGGGTCAAGGTGGCATTCAGCTCACAGTGTGATACTTCCTTTGCTTCTACTCCCCCCCATGGGACAAGTGCCAGAGGACCTGGGAAGGCAGCACAAGGAGTGGAAGACAGGAGCAGGGAAGGGGGATCCAGCTCCAATCTACTGCATTATCACACATCTTCATAACAGCTAGGGAAGGAACAGTGCAGTGGGAGAAGAATAGATAAAGAAATAGGGCAGGAAATGAACTGCAGGGAAAATGAGAAGAAGAGGGAAGAAGAAGAAGCAGAATACGACGGAAGAAGGTGATAAAAGAAAAAGAAAAAAAAACCAACCAAAAAACAAACCAAGAGCAAGAAGAGGGATATGGTTTATTAGTTTGTAAAATGATTATCTCAATGCACATGGCTGCTTAAGGGCTAGGTAACCTCAGTACACAGCAATCTCCCTCACTTAAATATCAGCCTTGACGATCCACTCTGACGTCAGTTAGTGAGACTGCAACTCTGCCAGAGCATCAGCAAGATGTAGCCAAGGACTAAACACACCTAAAATCCGGCAGAGCAAAAAGGATCTTCAGAAAATGTGTGAGGAATTCAAGTCTATCCCTTTCTGTTCTCTCTAAAGAGGAAATTACTGGAGTAAGAGCATTTAGGCAGAGCATATTTTTGAATTTATGCCTGCACAGAATTTCCAGCTTCTTCAGAACTTTCCCATGAGCCAAGTATCTATGAAGAGAGGTCAGATTGCCACAGCACCCACAAACCAGACAAATCAAATGAAGCCTGATTTCATTCTGTGCTGTAGCTTACACCACTGAGTTATGTAATGATGCTATTCAGTGACACTGGTACATGGAGGAGTACAAAACCCAGGCTCTTTCTAACTAAAAACAACCCTTTTGGATTGCTACCAAATTTCAGCTGGTCAGAAATCCATGCCTGGGTTTCCATGGCACAGTCATTGAGACTGATTTCTGATGGCAACACACTTCCAGCTGCTAAGATAGCATCTGAATGATGACTCAGCCTTATTCCCTCCAACCATGCCAGACACAGCCTTGCAGAGAAGATTTACTATAAGCTTTGAAATGTGTCTCCCATGCTTCTCATGCATATATGACATCCAGGGGCGAAAAGTGAAAACAAGGAATATTAATCTGAGAATAAACTGAAAATGCACAGCTCCAATCTACGGTGCTTCTGGCACGTGGTGTCCTGGAACCCATCCAGAATGAAGCTAAAGAGCAATTCTGGGTTTAGAAAAGGTGCAATTTGTTACACAACCCTCTTGACCAATGAGACAGCAACACAAACAATTGGATTAAAAAATGCATGTCATCTACAGAAATCCAGCTCTGGGTAAATTTTGTGACCTGGGGAGTCATTAATTGGTCACATTTACTTACACCACTTACACGTTTTTTATGAGCTTTTTATGGCTGCCAAGTATCCCTAAATTCACTGACAACAAAATAGAGAAGGACTTAGCCCATTACATGGCTACTCAAAACAACAAAACAAACTGATTTAAACTTTGCCCTCAGTTAAACAAAGACAAATTATCTGGAGCTATTTATGATCCCTTGATACATACAGCATGGGCAGATTCATATTCATGCATGTCAGGAACATTTACATAAAACCTTATTTAATAACACTGTCACTCTGTTTTTCTTCCCTGCAATAGAAAGTAGAAACAAGTGCCACAAAGTTTTGACTTGGAGGCAACTAGCAAAAGAATATAAAAATGTTAATAATGTCTTTGTATAATATTTAAAAAGCCCTCAGAGACAAGTTTTCTCCTTTTCTCCTCCTCTCTTTTATTTTTAAGCCTTGTAGGTTTCCACTAAGATTTTTTTTATCTCTAGTAGGGATAGGATAGATATAATCAGATGAATGAAAGAAAATAAACCAGATTGAGGGTAATCTTGAGGCAAAAAAAAAAAGGAAACAAATTGAAAAAAACAGGTTTATAAAAATGTTTAATGGGCATTTTAAATTCATTTAAAAAATAAAGTGGTAATATGTTTCCTTTCACTGTTCTAGCACAGACTGTATGCTGTATCTGCTATGTTAATATCAGTTAAGATATTAAATACCTGTTTCTTCTAAAAGTCTCAGTTTAAATTGCCTTGCTCAGAGCCTGGCCTGTCCAGGAAAGTACAGTGTGGAACAAGTGATGTTTCAGACCATGGCTTACCATCCTCCTTTGACCATCATCATAGTCACACTTGGGATTCCTTTGGTCTTCCCCATACTCGTCTCCCCCCAAAGATTTCTTTTTCTTCCTCTTATTTCTTCTTTCTTTTGCACTTTTAGGTGACATTTCCAATGAGCTGAGTGACATCGAATCAATTCCTTTAGCTGCTAGTGCCTAAATCAGAAGATTGTAGAAGGTATTAATATTGTTATTTCAGGATATCAGTGAAAACTACTACAGCTCAGAAATTACTTTTCATTTTAAATTTTAAGGTTGTACAGGAGAGACATTAAAAATTTCTGGGGATAAGTAATCATAAAACTTAGGAATGGCTGCATAAAAGGATGGTTTTTATGTGTAGCTCCCACACAAGACTGTTTGACATGTCATGAAGGAACAGCCTGTGTGCACACACCTGCACACATCTCTGGACTAACGCTTCTGGTGCCAGGCAAAGAAAAAATCTCAAACTGGGGGACCTCAGATTAAAGTCCCCCTGGACCTCAGCCCCTTGAAAGGCTGGACAGGAGGGCAGCCCAGCTGGCTGCTGGGATTTTCCCTCCCTGCACAGAGGGATGCCAGGAGCAGCAGGCAGCTCAGCTGGCACATTTCTGTAAACACTTATCCCAATCACAGTGCAGGCAGCTGCGACCAGAGATGCAAAGAAAAAGCTATGGGCTTAACTGGAGATAAGGTGGCCTTTGCTGTGCCACCTGCTTCCATGCTGTGCTGGCTATCTGCTGGGATCTCTGCAGGAGCAGGCTGATAACACACCAGCTGCTGGGAGCCCTGCAGAAGCCCAGTTCCAAAGCCTGAGCACCAAAATCACAGCCCTGGGAGAAAATGAGCAGCCAGGAGGAAGGATTGATAAGAGCTGGGGGAGCTGGGGCCCTGTCCCCAGCACAGGCAGGAGGACTGAGGGGACTCTGGGCACAAGGATCAGGTTTGGAGGTGCTGGAGAACCAGTGGTGGCCACATCAGTGGCCTGGAGACCAGCCCAACGCAGACCCCCAGCTGAATCACCTGAAGAGAGCATATTGTTAAAAAAAGCCTCTCCCGGTTCCCCAGAACAGGAGAAACAGATGAATCCTCAGTGCTATTGTCTGTAAGCCACTAGAATCAAACAGGCAATCATCTCTCCACTGCAAAATACTCCCTTCCTCCCACAGGCATCAGTCCAAGGAAAGTGAAGGCACTTAACAGCCGTGTAAAGAATCAATCATGTATTTCAAGGAGTAGCGGTAGCTCTATCAAGCTGAGAGCACAACAAAACTTAATTCCTGTGGGAAATATCTTTCATAAGCAAGCTGCTTAGAGCAGAGCGAAGGAGGGCTCAGACACTGGTCTAGGTTGTTTTGGTTGGTTTGTTGCTTGGTTTTTTTTGAGTCAATTGATTTAATTGCTATGCTGAAGTGCTTTCTCTTCATAAAGATTTGGCAAGTCTTTTGGTGTTAAGCTCAGATTTAGGAATGTATTAGACCAATTGTATAAATTGACTGATAGTCCCCAAGCAGGTCTATCAATTACATTTCTGCTCTCTTTATACTGAACATTATAAAAGCTGGCCTGAACAGTTTTGGTTTTCCTTTTTGATTACTGTCATATTTTGTTGATCTAGAAAATATTGCAGGTTGTGCTACTAAGCATACTGCACTCATACTGCAAAATAAGCTAATTTTTAGTTTCTTATCATTTTTTTACCTATTGCTTGAATTGTTTCTGTGCTCAATACCTCTCTCAGATATTGAAAAAGGATTTATAGTGAATTATTCCTCATGGCATGGAGGACCATAGAATCACAGTACAGCTTGTGTTGGAAGGGAGCTTAGAGTCCATCCAACCCCCTGCCATGAGCAGGGACTCCTTACCAGTTTCCTCAGTCCAGCCTGGGCTTGAGGAAGTCCCCATGTCCTGCCTATCTACCCGTTCTGTTTGGGTTCCTGTGGCTGGACCATGTCCTGTTCCTCAGGCACTGCAGGGCATAACCCACTGCAACAACTGCAGGGGCAGGAAAGGTGTGTGGGACCAGGCATACCTGGCAAGGACATGTGATGGCTGAAGGATTGGGAGGAAAGCTTAGCTCACATGAGCCCTGATATGAGGATTATGCAAAAGAGAGCTCTTGAGGCAAGAACTTAGTGGTGCAGTGAGAAAGTCAAAACTAAAATCTTGATCGAAGTTTGGAGAACCAGATTAAAATCGAGTAGCTCTAACTGGAGTGAGATATCTCAGCAGGACATCTGAAAGCTCCATGGTGCAGCCACCCAACTCCCTTTCCTGAGCCTCTGCTTCCAAATGTCTACTTTGAGATGCGAGGAGTTGATTTGCAGAATTACTGGACTTCATTAGTGAACATCATGGACCCAAATCACTCCACTCCTGAACTTCCTTCCCATAAAACTAGGATAATACTCCAGGAATATTGCAAATACAAAGGAGCATTTTTGAAGCACATGGAGTCTGAGCAGTGGCAAGAGGCCCTGAAAAACCTTGGAGGACATTAGTCCCTTCCTCTTCCAAGCAGGCTTTGACTGCCTGAGCTGGGAAGTTCTGCTCAAGCTGCCCTAAGGCAACAAAACAAATGATGAGAAAGCAAAGAGCTGCTCTCGAGTCATGTACTGTCCACCCTTTGCACTGAACAGGGCACAGGGAAGATGAGAAATGGCTGGCTGAAGAAAAGACTCTATTATAAAGCATATAAACAAATCGGAAAAATTCAGTTTTTCAGGGGCAGCTTTGTTTTTTGACACATTATGCTTTCCGGGCTTAATGTTCCTTCTCTTTGTGTACACAGAGGCTTAATTGAAATCAAAGCTTTCAAAATGAAATTCTTAAATATCTTTAATTATAGTTGGGGCTACCAAAGTTGACTGTTATTAGGAAGAGCTCAGCTGGAGTCAATACACATGAAAATTTGTACAAAATAGGTACGAGCTGGAGCTCAGCTTGTTCCCTTAGGTTATGGCAGAGTTACTCTGTTCAAAGCGGCTGTATATGGACTAAATTGCATTTACCTATTACTTAAACTATCAAAGAGGATCTTTAAAAGGACTTAAATGATTCATAAGCCACTACTAGCACTTTGTCAAGAGTGAATTGCATTTTCTATTTTCTTTCCAAGGATTTAAATGGGCTTTGGATTAGGCCCTGAAGCCATATGTACCCAAAAGAAAATTATGTATATTAGTTTATATTGTGTTTCAAGGATTTATTTCTCTGAACTACAGTGCTACGTGTTATTTCAGACTAATTTTCTTATTGTCTTCTTGTTCACAGTGCCTAAAATGTTCTTTTCTGCTGTTTAATAAAAGCTTTCTACCCCACACAAACCACATGCAAATTAAATACTGTTATTAAGGCTATAAGGCTACGTCTACCATTTGGCCTCCCTGGTTTGTTTAAATTTATGACATAACATTAAATCCATACCCTTGGCATAATTTGCAGCTCTTAACCTCAAGGTCTGCCTGTTTACTTTTCCAGGAATGAAGCTGTATGTGCTTCAAAGAGGTTAATCTACATCTTTACCTTTGTTATCAAAAAATTGTATATTTACAGCAGGTGGAGCAAGACAGGGAAGAAAACAATGTGTGCTAAAGGGATGGTGGAAGGAGGTTCACCTGGGGCTCTGGCTGAGCTACCAAAACAGCTGGGTTGTGCTCAAATGCAGATGTAGTTTTGCCATCATTAAAACATCTCACATGCCAAACTATATTCATTTTCTCTGCTGGCATATGTGGCATGGTTAAACCAGTACAGTTCTGGCTATGTAAACCCCAAATGGCCCCACTCCTAACAGGGAGAACTATATTTTTTCTTACACAAAATAAAAAAATTGCAATAACTTCGTCCAGTACAATAAACACTAAAATGCTTTCAAGCAAACTCTTACTTTGATTATCACACAAATGTAAAATAAAGAGGACATGAATCCCAAGGTAACATTTGTTCAAGTCACCCAAGGCTAATCATGTCACATTGTTCACTGACCTCCTGCTCTTTCTTCAACATCTCCATGGCTTCCCGAAACTTTCTTTCCTTCTCCTCTGTTTCAGCAATAGTGGCTTGGTTCTGCTCCTCATATGCCATGGCCACAACAGCCAGAATCAGGTTGATCAGGTAAAATGAGCCCAGAAAGATGACCAGCATGAAAAAAAGCATGTAGATCTTCCCAGCAGATCTGAGAGTCTGTACGTGCAAAAGTAAAATTAACACTGCTTTATCATGTTTTTAAAAAGAAAAAACAAATAAAGAAAAGAAGGGGTTTCTTTTAAAATTAGATTTATAATATAATTGAGTTCAGCCTTTGTTAAATAGTTCAAACAGAAAGCCTTTGATAAGAAATGACAACCACATACAAGGAAATAATCTCCTCACCAATAAATTTTTATACCTTAATCAAAAATTGTGTGCTTTGCAGTGAATTAATTTCTAAAAGAATAATGCTTTTAATGCTTTCCTCCTGTATCAAATATCTCTGCTGGTTTTCTTTTAGAATAGATATTAGAGCCAGTTGCAGTGAAAAATTCCCCCACAGTCCAATCTGGTTTTGTCTAGTGTGTAGAAACCATCCAAGTGGGATTCATGTTGGATCCTTTCAGATGTCTATAATCCAGGTCCTTTTTCAGGGAGAAAAATACATGTTAGGGTGCAACTCAACCAAATATCATTGAGACATCTGTGTCAGGATGAGAAGAACCAAACCTTGGGCTCTGCTGAATGTATCCCTGGTTCTTCACCAGATTTATTGGCATAGCTGGAATTTAGGGGGACAGCTTATGTGTAACAGATATGTAACAGATATGTCCCATGCTCAGAGAGTTGATACTACTGACAAAAAACACTGTGTGATAGTATAAGGTCAAATAATAAAATGGAGTGATGTTCATCCTTATTTGCCATGACAGTTTCTGTCTTCCAGAGTTGTACACGTAGCTCTTTGCCAAGCAAGTGAATGCAACTGTTTAAAGAATCTTCAGATTCATTGTTTTACATTTTCCTGAAGTGAAGTTGCATAACTGGCTGTATGTGAAGCTGAAATCCCCCAAATTTTCAGCTATGTTTACCTCAGTACCTTCAGAGCTGTTCTGTCAAAGTTATCCTCCCACCCTGATTTCCATATAATCACCTTCCAGTTTTGGTAGGTTTGAGATGCAGCAGCAAATTGTCAGTGGCTTCATGGACAGAGAATGTAATTCAGTACCAAACTGGCATGTGTAGTTCTTTGGGGTTTGCACACATTTCAGGAAGTGCATGCTGAAAGGAGCATTTACTCAGAGACCACCTTGCATGTGACTGTGAGTTGAGTGTCCATGATGAAGAGCTTGCAGCAGAGAGAACTGAAATGCATCATGGACTTTTGCCATTTTCTGAATTTGTGTTAATCACCATGCCTTGCAAAATCAGATATCACAAGAACACAGGTGCTTCTCTGGCCTTTTCTTGGGCTGGACTCAAAAGATTAACTTGTGTTACACCATCCACCAAAAATCACCAAGTGGTGATGTGATGATCTTCCTTAAGTGGTGAACTTCATTTAGACTCAGGTGAATTAGGGTCTTTCTCTCAGTACCACTTTTTCTCAATTTCCCCAAACACCCAGCCTAATGTCTTCAGGCATCATCCCTCTTAAGAAAATTAATTAATTATTAGAACTGATTGTCCTTCTCCAGAACATCTGACTATCCTTCTCTAGAACATACACAAAGCACAGTTTACCTAATAACCAGCAATTCTTTCTTGTCTTTAACTGTTGTATATGCCACTGTAACAAGATGATGTCTTTATTTTTATTTTTAACAGTAATAAAATGACCTCATACCTGTTGGTAAAGACGTTCCCAGTAATCTTGAGTCATAAGACGGAACAAGGAGAGAAAGGCCCAGCCAAAAGTATCAAAGCTTGTGTAACCATGGTCAGGATTTTCCCCAGCCTTCAGACATATATATCCCTCAGGGCACGTGCTGCAAAACATCAAATACAATCTGTGAGATGCATCTTAGATGGCTCTAACATGGAGAAACTGATTTCCAGGGAAACACATCCAATGCCCTTGGTTAAGAGCACAGATCATCCATGGTAAGCTCCTTTACTAAACGGGTGATGCTACTTCACAATATCCAAGGTCTTGGCAACCTTATTTTTCCTTTGAAAGCATAAACAGGAAAATAAAAACCATAGCGCGAGCTGCAATGGCAAATAATCACCTAGCATTTCACAAATTTCAAATAGACTGGAATTAGGTGCCTATATATGTTTTCTCCTGGCACTTATTCCTAATTAAGAATCAAAAACCTGGTGTCTCCTGTTACAGTAGCAGGTAATACTGTGATGGTGAGCCTGCTCTTTTGGTTACTCAGTCTGACACTGGCTGGGCACCCCTAGCCTGTGATATGGGAGCACCTTCCTGATTGCTTCCTCTGCCTGACCTCAGTCACCCCCAAAAGGATTAAATGTTTAATCTAAGAAACCCAGCCCTTTGTTCCACTCACCGCCACAGTCTGGGGTCATGACATTTTTGCTATTTCTGCCAGTAGCTGCTTTCCTTGTGTGTCTTGTGGATTACTGTATTAAATAGCATGCAGATAGCATGAATTTCGCTGGCTCTCATTAACCTTTGAGGCTCCTTACAAGTAATTTTCTAGCCCCATATGCCGGAAGAGATAAAAAGTGCTCTCAGTGGTACTGTGTAAGCACTGAACTGCATCATCAAGTGAAACACAAGGTGGAAAAGATCCTGGGTTGTTCCAGCCTCTGTCTCAGAACAGATTAGCCAAAAACCCCCACAGCTCTTGCACATCAGAAGCCACTCTCCAAAAAATAAGGTATGACCCATTAGAAACTGAAGACATAGAAATATGCAAAGGCTATCTTCTGCATGTATCCTAGGAAGAGAATATGAGATCAAGTGCCCTGGAGCCTTATGGTATTTGGGAAATTTTTAGGTGACAACCATCTAATATCTGGAGAAGCAGATCCCAGCAGAATGTGCAGTTACACCAGCTCTCCCTGTTCTCCTAATCCTTCAGATACAGATAAACCTGGCACAATTCACTGCAAATTCCAGCTGCCATAACTGGGGATGGTTGGAACATGAGGGATTTTGGACATGTGGCCAGTCATGTAGATTGTATAGCTTTAAGCTTCATTTTTCTCCCAGAAAAATATGTTAGAGTTTCTCAGTCACTGCTACTTTCTTACAAAAGCAGAATATTGCCAGAAATTGAAATGCAAAGCAGAAATACAAATAAAGCAAACTAATTTTTAGGATTCCAGAAAAAAAAAATTGATCCCGGAGGAAGCAGAGTGTGTGTCATTGTGAAAACCAGTGTTCTTTTTCTTTAAAAACTATAATTTTTATACAGATATAAAATAAATTTTACAGCACAGGATAACAACCTCTTGCATGTCAAAATGAGAATATGTTTTTATACAAGTCTATGTTGTCTGCCACCACCATTAGACATTCAACAGCATTTTAGAATCTTAATTTAATATCAGTAGTGAATCACAAATTTTAAAGTAAGTCTGCTTTGAACGCTGATAAAAGGAGTGCTGAAGCATTGCAAAATGTGTGCATATCCTTGTTTACAGTAGTTTTCAGAAAAAGCAATAAAAAATGAACAGCTGATGTTTAGTGAATTAAATGTTACACACAAGTTGGGGTATAATAAGTGATTCTGTCACCTTAGGTAGAGCCAAGTTAGCTTATACCAGTTGAGAATGCAGATAATAGCAATTATATCTCACAAAGAAAGAAAAAGAGTCACTCCTAATTTTTTCCCTGCCAGTCTAGAAATGCCTCCTTCTAGATCTTTCCTACTTTAACTACCTATTTTTTTTCCTAATAAGAGCCACATTCCAATAAAAAATCCAGTAACATTACTGAGTTAGGAGATACTAAAATGCAGAAATCTCACATTTTTTCCCCCTAAAATATGCAGATGCAAATGAATGTCGCTTGTATACCCATGTCCTTTTTTGAGGCAGAATTTCCACTAAACCTCCTCTCTCCCAAAGGCAGCATCTGCTGTCACTCTGCTGCAGAGATGTGAGATTTCTGCCTCTGATCTGCTGCAGCAAAGAGCCTTCACTGCCCGTGATGTGCCACTCAGCTGCTCAGGAGCTCTGAGAAATGGATTCTCCAGGCTCCTGAGAAGGAAATTCCCTTTGCTGGCTGCAAGACATCCTGTCTGCACAAGACATGAGCATTTCTGTAAGGCTGATTATTTCTGCCATGGGAAAATGACTTCTCTCACACACTGGGAGTGGTTGGAAACTTTGTGATTGTGTCCAGAGGTGCAGAATCCTTTCCTTGATCTCTCCCTAAAGAGAAATCCTGAGTGACTCCATTGGTCTGGTCTCATTGTTCTTATTTTAACATTATTACTAATGGCTAAAACAACCCAATGCAGCTGAGAGAAATTTTGCTGGTGGTTACTTTAATGGTGGACTTCAGCCTAGGCAGGGCAGTCATTTGGAAATCAGGCTTCTTCTAGAATAAGTTACCTAAAATCTTAGGCAAAATGGAAATTTTGCCATTAATATAAATTATTGAGAAGGGTGAGCTTTTCCTCTGAATCTCAATTAGTAGGGAGAATTTCCTCTTAATTTCTTCACCCTTTTGAACAACAGCCTGCGAGAAAGGGGACAGTAGGAGCGTTGGGATGAATTTTCATAGGAATTTCTGAGCACGTATTAGAGGATAAAAAGTCACTCAGATCTCTGCCAATGCTTCTTTCTAGGGAAATTTTGATGAAGAAGAATTTTTGAGCAAGTGCTCAAAGCACTTTGCTTGGGAATCTGTAGGACATGGAGATGTAACCCCTCTGACTGTGAAAGTGAGCAGTAGCACCTCAGAGGAATGTTTTATGTTTATAATACAATTAGCATTATACACACATAATACAATTTTTAAATTTTTAGTTCTGTCCTCATGGGTCATTTCCCACTGTCTCACTCCACAGGGAATGGTTTAACCCCAGCTGGAGCTGAACCCAAGAGAGCTGCTCACTCACCCCAGCCCCAGTGGGATGGGGGACAAAACTGGGTGAGTAACAATGAGAAACCTCATGTGCTGAGATAAAGACAGCTTAATAGGGCAGAAAAGGAAGAAAATAATAACAACATTAATAATTACAATAATAAAAGAATTGAACTACACAAGTGATGCTCAGTGCAACTGCTCACCCCTTGCTGACCACTGCCCAGCCATTTCCCAAGCAGTGTCCCCAGCCAGCTTTCCCCCACTGTTTGTATACTGAGTGTAGGGTCTGGAATATCCCCCTGGCCAGTTGGGCTCAGCTGTCCTGTGTCCCCCCCCAGCTCCTTGTGCCCCCCCAGCCTCGTCACTGGCCGAGCATGAGGAGCTGTGAAGTCTTTCACTTAGTAGAAGCACTTCTTAGCAACAACTGAAAACATCAGTGTGTTACCAACATCATTCTGATCCTAAATCCAAAACACAGCACTGTAGCAGCCATGAGGAAGAAAATTATTTCCATCCCAGCTGAAACCTGGAAAACACACTTCTCTAATATTTTTTTCAGCTTTAAGAGCATTCAAACAAGGTGCTGCAGCATGGAAAGCATGAACCCCAGCCCAAAAATGTTGTTAATGTTAGCTTACACCCTTATTATGGCAACTAGACCCTTGAGACAGAATTTCGTACTTGTCAACTCCTTATTCCTACTCACCCTCTTTTGTGGTCAACAGAGAGATAACCCACAGGGTATGGGAACGTGTTAAAAACACTGAGAGGAAAACAAAATGCTGCTTCCCAGAAAAACATTACAGAAATTTAGGTGTAAGGCTCTCACATGAGAATATTATTCTGTAATTGACACCATTTCCTCTGAGGATTTTTTTAAGGAGCCTCAAGATTTTACTGAACCTTCCTCCATGTATGACATTAAGCTTACCCCCTCTGAATTTTTTAGCAAACTCTTCAGCTTCTTTTACCTCAGGGAAGCATTTGAGAGGTTTGTACTCTCCTCTGATGCACAGGGATGGGCAACAAAAACAAGCTACATAAATATACCATCCTCCACAGGAGTGTCACAGGATGCTGTTCAATTGATCACAATAAAATTAGTGTCATTGATTCAGAAAAGTTAAAAGCAGCAGCCTACCTACCTATCCATCAGGCTGTAATCACCACTGCAAGCTGGCATTGGTACAGGAAATTAAAGGACATAAGAAACAGCTTTGGTTTAAATAACACAGGCTGGGAATGCCAGAGAGCTGTAGCTGAGGGGCATAATTACAAAATGCTCTTTCTCAAGAGTTTAATCTAGGCAAGCCAAGCAACCTGCTGATCCAGGCTACAGTGGCCAATAGGGTTGGGCAATAAAGGAAGATTTGTAAAACATCCGTGCACTGGATTGTAACATCCAGATCCTGAAAATACAGGGAGGGTTTTCCATGTGCTACCAGGAGCCAACATCAGTGACATCTGTGAGGTGGGGGCTGCATTTTCCTTGGGTTCAGGTTGCAAAGGGACATTCTGGCTTGCTCACTACAGAAGCAGTGAAGCACATACCACAGACACAGCAAAAATTAAAAAAACAAACCCCTATTTTGGTAAGAGTCCCTTAGTGTCCCTGCTTAGGTCACACCTTAAGCCTAAGAATGCAGAAATCAAGCTGAAAAGTTTATAGCTGATGTCTTTGACACGTGGCTAAATCCTGGGGAATGGGAATCACCCTGGTGGCTGAAAATGGAACCCCCAAGGTGGGGTTTGAAAGCCTGGCAGCCTTTGAAGGACAGACAATGCCCATGGCCTCCATGGCTGGTTGATGTGCACAGTAGAGTCTTCCTCAACTTGCCTCATCCTGCTAAAGTCCACAGACCACAAAAAGAGAGGCTTAGATTTCCTTTAGACCACTGACTTGAGTATTTTTCCCTGCACTTACCATATTTTCTCCTTTCCCTGGACTCTGAGGGAGGACACAGTGGTCAAAATAGAAGATCATACTGTGGCTTAGAGATCCTTAGACTAACATTTACTCTTACCCAAAAAAATGAAACTACCCATTCTAAAACAGGAAAATATTTTAAAAAATGAATGTTGTAAGGGTAACTGGGTATGTAGGAGAAAGGGGCCAAAAGCCAGCAGCACTTCAGCCAAAGCCATTGATGTCAGTGGGTGCTTGATGTGCTTGAAAGTCACAGGTTTTTCTCCTTCCCCTGCTCTTTCTTGTTTTGTAATATTAAAGACTAATCATGGTTAGAGTGTCTGACTTACAATTCCCCACTAATTAGCATCTAAAAGCCAAAATCTGACTTGCAGTGCCATGCTTTGTCTTGGATAGGTCTGACCAGGAGCTCCCAGCAGCTCTCACTCCAAGCATCCAAATGGACAGAGAGAATTTGAATGACATTTTTAAAAGCAAGGGAAGGGGTGCCAATTGTCTGAAATGAAGGAAGTGCAAGCAAGTTGAACCATATGCTGCAGGGAAATGGAGGAAAAAAAGCAATGATGACAAAGAAGAGAAGAAATACTCAGAGTAAAGAGCGACATCAACCAACAGTTGGGACTGGAGCAGAAAAGAGAAGAAGGTGCCCATGATCAGGCCTGCTCACAGGCTCAGAGCACCCACTGACCTGTGCATGCTGCTGACTGGAATCCAGGGAAGGTTTCAGCCTCCCCCCCTGGCTGCTGGCTCAGGCAGATGGAGAAGCCCTGGGTTCAGCCTGAGCGCCTCGCGCGCGCATGAGCGCAGAGGGGCACGACTCCCTCTCCTGCAGCCTGCCTTCCTCAGGCACCACACTGCTGCCAGGCAAGCAAGATCCTGTTTCTTCTGACTCAATCCAGTGGCCAGACAGTGGAGCTTCTGTCTAACCCACCAAACAAAATGTAGGGCAATAATTTATCATCATAAACATAATAGTGGATTAGTGCCTAATGAAGGCTGTAGCCTCTAGTAAGTCTGCTCCTCTCATGTGGCTGATGAGCTTATTACAGCTTTGACTAAGAGGTAATATTACCCCTCCTTAAGAACTGAGTGGATTTGGATTTAATCCCTACTGCTGCTGTTTGACCAGAGACATGATCTTCCAAATACACCGCTGATCCCTAGGAATGGGGACTGTTATTATTGTTCCTGAACCTGTATCTCTTCTCAAGTCATGCCCATGGCCCCTGTAGCACCTTTGAGGTGTCACGCTTGCTTTCTGCTTGTTGAGGTTTTCTCACCATGAGCAGGCCATCCTCACTCTCCTGTCACTGTAACCAGCTCAGAATAAATGGAAAAGCTTATGTGATTTACATCAGGATCTAGGTAAATACATTTAAGGTGTGCTGCAGAGCCTGAAGGTTTGAAACAAATTCACTAGTATTGCTTGATAATCTGGGATGTAATTACCTTTTTAGCTCTAGTAGTTTAAGCAACACAGTTATTGCCAAAACACCCTTGCTTTGGTGACATTTGAAGAGGACATATTTGGAAATTGTGTTCCCTTCTTCACTCAAGCAGCCTTTATGGGCTCTCCCACCTGTGAGACCAGCTGTACCACATCAGGCTGCATTTGGTTAGGGTAATGCACACACCAATCCCATTAGGCACATGCCAAAGCTCCTATGGGTCCATTTCCTGGAATAGACCCATTCCTGCAGCAAGTTAAACACTGAGACACCATGACCTGCCTGACAAAGCTGGGTTGTCCTGACATGATTTCCAACCAGGATTTTCTCCTGAACTGAAGATTTTCTCTCTTCTCCAAAAGTTACTTCTTGTTTCTATTGTACTCTGTTCCTTGTAAGCACAAAACAAATTCTCGCAGTACATCAAGGGGGAAAATGCAGCTGGATAAACAAAATGAACAGCAACAAAAAAGTTCTGTCTGATTAAGTGAAGCAAATTCAAATTTCAGGTCTTTCTGTTGCTCCTCAGGAGTGTCTATGTGCAACACCTCTGCCCCACTCATCCATGGACTGCACCTCTGAAATGCCAAACCTCCAAGCCAAGAGAGCTCTTCTCACCCTATTTGTCCAGCATCCAGCACAATATGGCCTGAATCTAGGACGTTTTTGTAGAAAACAATTAATAGCAACAACAACAGCAATAATAATATTAACACAGATATGAGTTAAGGCAACTTAGAGCTGCAATGGTCCTAATTGCCAGCAGCAGAATAACAGACTCAACTGTGTGCACCTTGCCCTGGTGCAGCTCCCCAGTTTCTGGTGCAGCTGGGGCTGTGTTGCTGGATGCTGTTTGACATGTTCTGGCTCTTTGACATTTTTCCAGGCTCTCCCTTGCCAAGTTCTGGGTGAGAGCTGCAGTAGCACTGGTGGAAGCAGCCGATAGCAGCTCTGCTCCTCAGCACGGAGCATGTTTCTTCTCTACCCTTCAGGAGTGTGATAAGCCTTTACAAGGGGCTTTAAATCACTGCCTGGAGGATGCATAAAGGCAAAGGAATGTTACTACAGCTCAGAGAGATCAAAGTGCTGCATCGCTGTACGTGTAACGAGCGCGCTGGCAGGAGGGTGATGGAGAGAAACTGCCACAAAAACTCTGCTTTTGGTGCTCATGGAGACCATGAAAACAGGCATCTGCTGCAATTTTACATGGGGGTATTAATTCCCTTAGTAAAATGCCACAACACAGAAGAAAACAAATGTTTGTTTTGTTGTTTTTGGTTTTTTTCTGATAATGCCTTAGAAAGAGTTGGGACTGACAGGAAGACTTTGAGGAGCACTACAGCACACGGTCATTCCTAATAAGCAATGAGCTCAGTGACAGAATTCCCCAAATCACAGAGAATCTTGCCCCACAGTGTACATTATTTTAATGTATCCTGTTAAGAAAAATCAAGGTCATAGTAAGACTAAAGGTAGCTAAAGTTTCTATAGCAACAATTACTAGGATGCAGTTGCCAAAAGTGCTTTCTTGCTCCTGAAGTAGATTTACTGGCTGCTTTTTCCTTCCTATTCACTAGTTTTTTTGGTAATATCAGTACAGACATGATGCAAAGTGCTTTCATTGTCAGGATGATTTTGTAGACTATTGCTGCCCACGAGCTGAATACACAGGACATATCATGTGTAAGGGTAAAAAAAAATTAAGCAGTCTGATCCAAAGGGAGTACAAGTCACTTAAAACACACACACTCTTCTGAAAAGCTAGCTCCTTGTTGTAATTGCAAATGAAAAAGTGAAAAGAAAGAATTTAAGTTTCTCTTTTGCGTCTGTTTGCTTACTTGTACATTGACAACATCTTGTCTCTTTCTCCTAATGGACAAATTTCCTTGCTGTTTCTATTGCTCAACCAAACCTTCAGGCAGGAGGGGAAATAAAAACAGCAGCCAAAGCACAGCAGACAAACATCCCTGTGAAATTCCAGCAGGATGAAAGTGAAAATGCTTTAGAGCTGAAATGCATCTTCCTTTCTCACAGACAGATAATTCCACACTGCTCCAGCCCCCATGAAAGTCTTTACTCTGTGGAGAAGAAGGGGACTCTGCAGTGCTGTCACCTCACCAGAGTGAGTGGGTAAATGCCACCAAGAAGCTGGAATTGCCTGGGAGGGTTGGTGTGGCCTGACAGGGACGTGTTCCACACTGGAACCTGCTCTGGTGGTGGTGTGCTCCAGCAGGATGCCTCTTTGGATCTGGAGGGGGGACCAGGAGGGCAGACATATAGGATGTGTGTATATAAATATTAATTTTTATAGGAAGTATGGGGTGGTGCCTACTGTTACCTGCTGCTCTGCAGCCCTGACAAATCATGCTCCACTTGATGCCAGGACTTGATTTCACTAAGGAAAGAGCAGTTCTCACCTTCTGCTCCCACCTAAGGTCTCCCAATTATTTGAACATTGCACTGGATCTTTACTGCACCTTCCTTGAGGCTGAAACAAGGTGTTCAACATTGGATAAGATATGTACCGGGGATTAAATTGAAAAGCAAATGTATAGAATTTGTAATACTTTTTAAAAATCAGACTATCTGAGCTTTCTCCATTTATGTTAAACAAATAAAATAGAAGATGCTGAAATTGCAAAGAGAAACAATTTGTGTATATCCCAGTGCAGCAACATCCAAAAGAACTACTAAATTTAGCCTCCAAATGCATCTAAAACCATCAACAACTGCAAATACACTATATTTTTCTTTGGATTTTTTTTTTGTTGTTGTTAAGAGAGCCTTACTGTTAACACTGCTCCCAGTCTGACCAATCTGTCACACAGAGCAAATAATTTTTCTATCAGTGTAGTTTTCTGAATGTGCTTGTTGTGAAACACCAAGCAGGTGTCATTTTGAGCCACAGAATATCTTTGATCACAATCATTTGATTTTCTCTCTTCTCCAAAAGTTACTTCTTGTTTCTATTGTACTCTGTTCCTTGTAAGCACAAAACAACTTCTTGCAACACATCAAGGGGGAAAATGCAGTCGGATAAACAAAATGAAAAGCAGCAAAAAAGTTCTGTTTGGTTAAAGGAAGAAAAGTCATATTTCAGGTTTCAAGAAGGTTTCTGAGGCATCACATGGGAAAAAACCCCACAGACAGATTAGCCCTTGTGCACCTAAGAAATTTGCCATCTCCCTGACATTCCTACCATGTCTCTGTAGCATGCCTTTTAAAGTAGATTCTTGGGGTTGCTTGAGCATATCTAGAAATGCAAATAAATGGGTTTTTTCCTGCCTCCCTGCCAGGTCAAGTACTAGAGACATGTTTGCTGCAGCTGAGTGACATACATCTATTCAAATCCCTTCTGAACTGGAATCAATATTACCTAGATCCATTACCTCCTGCTTTATTGGCAGCTTGGGTGCTTGTTCAGAAAACAGTCCCTCCTAGTAATGTAATAAAGCCCCCACCTTGGAGATAATTAGATTGCCTGTGATACAGAATCCACTGATGATCATTTCCCTGCTGATTTTGGCTTGCTACTCCAGCTCAGGTTGCAGTCTCCATCACTACATGCTCCTACATTAGACCACTTGAGTCTCATCACCTAACAATTGCCAGAGCAGATTTATTTGGATTTTTTTTTAACTCTTCCATAATAACAGCAACCAGACAAACCTCAGAGTGTCATTAACATGCTTTTAAAAATGCACTGAAATGGCTTCTTCAATTACCTCAAGATTTAATATCCTGGCCACAACACAGCTATCCCTCACTCTAACAACAAATCCTTCCAGGAGAGAACACATAACACTGCCCTTCTCTGAATTTCCTTTGGGTCCTCAGTGTGTCCCAGAGGCTGATGAATTCAAACTGTGAGCAAAAGCACATTCCACAAATGCTGAGAACACTCAGACATGGCCTTGCCAGCTCTCTTTCCCTACCACACCTTCCTTGGTGGGTTCCCAATCCAAGAGATGCCTTGGTGGGTTCCCAATCCAAGAGTCATGAATTTCATTACTAATAAATGAGGGAACCACAACGTCATGCATCTACTTCCTCTGAAGTCCCCTCCCTTGCTCCTGTGGTGCAGAAGGTCCCAAGCATGCAGATTTTGGTTTACTGCTGACCACTCTTGCTCTTGGCTTCAGTCATTGAAGGGTGAGAGAAAACAAATCCACTTAGGTACGTCAGCCTGTAAATGATGCTCTCCTTGTCCCAACAGGTGGGAATACATGACTTTGCACATCCCCTGGGGCCTGAGTATCATCTTTCTAATTATCTTCATGCCTTTAAACAACAGCAGTGGATGACTGGCAGCAACTCTGTGCAGTGTGTAGCAGATGAGACAACACTTGGTAATTCTGAGCTAAAAAACCCCAGTGTAAGTAGGAATATTTATTACCCATTTTTAGGCATTTAAACCTTACCCAGTGGTATTAAATACTTAACTAAAACAGCAAAAGGCTGAAGAAGAAAGAAACTAGGCATAAAGGGAAAGTTGGTTTCCCTTGATGTCACAAACATTGAGAGTTTTGATGTATTTATCAAAACAAGTACAAGAACACTCAGTTTGAAGGTGTCATTTTTGTCCTCTTATGCTCAGGAACTGCAAGTTCTCCCCTGGCTGTTTCAGGCTGTAGCTCTCTCGTGGGCACAGTACCTCCACCAGAGGTTTTCTGCAACCACGGCTTTTTGCTGACACCCAAATTTATTAACTTTCACAGGAAGGAAAGAGGGTGAGTTTGCTAATTTGCCTTGCTACAAACTAACCCTTAAATCCACACAGGCTGCCAATATATAAATACTCCATTGATATTGGATTGGTATTTAACTTCCCACCAGTTGAGCAATTCCAAAGCAGTAGCAATCAACCCTTTCAGCACTGCCCATGAGCAGCAGCTTTCCACCACCACAGCTCAGGTCATCAGCTGAGAACAATGAATATTCCATCACACAAAATATTGTTGCTGTGCAGAGCACTTGTTTTTTCCCAATATTGCTTTGCAAAGGCTGAGGTTCACCAGCACAATGGAGATTGCCAGATCCTGGGATTCCCGGGAAACATCCCAATAGTCTTGGAGTTCTGCCTGAGCCTGGATAAACACAATGTATTACAATCAACAAAGGCCCTAATTAATGGATGCTGACATTGTACCTCCCTAGGAACAAACAAAGGGGAAAGCATGGCCCTCTGCCCAAGCATCTTGGAGTCTAACTCAGGCTGGCAATACACATCAGACACACCAGGCCTACAGAGGGAAGGCTGACACTGAGCTTCCCTTTGTCTCATGTCAATACAGATATAGGCAGTGGCAGGAGAAAGCAAAACATCTCTCTCCAGGACCTGAGGGCTTTTCTTGCCTTTTTGTCCACAAGCAAGTTCAGATTTCATCTTCCCTTCATGTCCCTGCACATACATGCCTTTTTTTTTCTCAATCAATTCCTCCTAAATGAAACCTTTTTTTTGTTGTTTTTTTGCTTTCTTCCACATTTGGTTCTACCAGCTCAGAATATCTTCCTCCAGAAGTAGATCATCTCACCTCCTCCCTTTCTTGCCCTAAGACACCCACCTCCCTGGTTCAAATACTCTCACATATTTGGCTCAAAAGCTCCTCTGTCCCACTACTCCAAGATATTTTTCTCCTCTTTATACAACTGCTAACAGCCTGCAATCTTTGCTTGGCTCATAATTTCCTCTGACCACAGAAGATCCCATCTCCTTCCATCCTGTCTGAACTCTTCCACTTCCATCAAGATCATGAGAAGCTGTCAAATAAAATCACGAGCTCTGACAGTGCACTTGGACCCTGGGGATGGGATGCAGGAGGAACCATGGGCATCTAAAGATGGCAGGGATATGAATAAAGTCCTTTATGCAGAGGATGTTAGTACACCCCTGGATCTCTTCACCATCTATAAAATGAGAAAATTAAATACACATAGTCCATAAGGAAATCAAGTGCAAATGTAGATCACAATTCAACCCTGAGTACCTTCCCACTTCCAAAACATGCTATTTTTCAGGCATTTGTTGATTTGTTTATTTTCCTTTGCCAAAAGCCAGGAATTCATCATCAGTTTCAATCCCTCCAGGTGTTCTGTTTCATTTCCATTAAAATATTCTCCACTCAGCCAAAATTTTACTTAGTTTTCTCTATTTTTTACTGAGAAATTCAAATGTATTGAAAAAGAACTGTAATAAGGCCCCTAAAGATTTTAAACCTAAGTGACACATAGAAACTTCTCCTCCCTGCAGTTGAGAGAATTGTATTACTATGCACAATGTTGTCATTATCCTCTCTACTATTATGCCTAGACCTAAGGAAGTTGAAATAGCTACTTCATGCTGGTGAAAAGTGGACAGAACTAGAGGAAAATGTAGTAATAATAATAATAATAATAATAATAATAATAATAATAATAATAATAATAATAATAATAATAATAATAATAATAATAATAATGAAGACAACAAAACCAGACCAGAATTGAAGATATTTTTGAAGTACTTACCCAGCATCAGTGCTGTTGCCACACAGTAACACATCCTCTGTACCATTTTTTATGAAATAGTTCACTGCAACAGAAATAGAGAAATGGCTTTTTAATAAACACATTCCGGGAATGATAACATTCAAAAATATCATCCACCAACCAGCATATTCAATTGGGACAGCAACTGGGAGATGAATGGCATGCCTTTGCTTTGTTTTGCTACTTTTAACTTCTATGAATTGAAAAAATAAATATATGTTTTCAAATCTCTGCAAGCACTTGCTGTTTGTGTTCCAAATCAGACCTGTTGAATAAGGTGATGGTGGGCTGTGGGCAATGTTTTTAGGAAATTCTATTCAGCCATGTCTCTCTGTTCAAGCCAAGAACATTGTTACTCAATTCTGTAAATGTAATGAAACCAAACCATATGCTAGCCTGTAACTTTTAGTCTCTACACTGATGAGACACATATTAATTGAAGTTTGTGGCAGAAATTACTGACTCATAGGTTAAAAGCGTAACCAGCTATAACTCAGAATGTAACAATATTAACAAAGCAGCCCACTCCCTCAGTCTGGTGGATTCTGCTCAGCATAGGAAACACACAGTATAAAGCAAAAGAAACAAAAATACACCCTGTTAAAGATCAAACAAACAAGGAAGTCTTCACAAAGACAAATATTTATCACTGCAGTCATCTGTAATGGCAATGGAGAGAGACAGGAACTTCTCAAGGGAGCCTCAGAAGAGCAAGCTAAATTTAAGTGCTGTGGATCATTCCCAGGTTGACTCTCAATAAGGCTTAAGGAAATTAGCATCTCCAGGCTAATGAGAGACTTTGCATACACACTTCTTCTTCTCTCCCCAGCCAACCCAGTCTAACATGCAGAGTAACAGAACAGGAGGCCAATTTCTTCTCAAAAGGATAAGCAAAGTCAGTGTTCCGAAGGGAGCATGAAGAAAAGATGTTCTAAGGAGCATTTCTAAAACCTGGCTGGCAGCAGGGAAGAACAGATAAAAGCATTGCTCTAGAAAAATAAAAAATGCAAAACAGAGGCTTGCAGCTCACTGAGCTTGGCCAAGGGATGAAGGTGGCAGCCTTGCCTGGTGAGGCTCTGTGAGCAGAGGGGCCTCTGCAGATGCTGCTCACAAGAGGTTCCCCATTCCAGGCTAACCCTCTGCTGTGAAATGTTTTAAAAATCAAGAGTGACAGCTTATCCAGGCGGGCTATGCAGAGAATGCTCAGTGGCTCAAGCACTGAACAGATGTGCTGTGGCTTTCTCAGTAAGCTGCGAGCAGTGGAAAAGCCCTGCTCTGCTGCATGCCAGGAGGGAATTACTGCCCAGGAGCTTGTGGTTACAGGGGCACGTGATGGTGTTCACAAGTTATCAGAGCGCAGATCCTGCTCACGCTGGATGCTTTTCCACTTTGTCTGGTCATGTGGGATTTCTACAGAAACACCTTGTGTAGACAGCAGGACTTGGGACTGGGTATGGTTGAGGGTTGGTGATCAATCACCACAAAACAGGGAAAGATGCCATACCTGCATCACCTTTCACCCTCCAGTTCTGCTGGGCAAGGACTTGTGCTTTTCTCAGGACAGGTGGCATCTTATTTGGGACACACAGAGTCAGTGACACAAACACACCAGACCACTTTCTCTCTAAGTTAGATGGTCATCAAGGTCCTATCCAACACAACCCATTCTATGATTCCAGGTTTGATTGAAATCCTGGAGCACCATGTTGGTTGAAAACCAAAACAACACCTCCTGGTCAGCCAAATCAGAAGATAAGAAAAGAGTGTGGGCACAAAATTAAGGACGACAAGAATTCTCTGTGTGCAAACAAGAAATCTGAAATCTCGAAAACATAAAATACTGTTGTCTGCTGTTGACTTAAACATTTACATTCTAAACCAAGCAGCAAGGCAGGTGCCAAAGAGCCCCATAAGATGCAGGCTGAGGAATTGGTGAGTAGGTGCTGCAGGGAGGGCACATTTTCACCATGGGGTCTGTGCAGGGAGTGCCACAGCCACAGTGACAAAACTCAGGCTGAGGAAGAGGTGAGCTCCCGATCCCCCACTGATAAATGAAAAGGGGATTAGAGCTTTACACCCAAGGAGACAAATTGCTGTATTATCAAAAATGTGCACAACAATCAATCTTTGCTTCAAAGGCTGTTGGTTTGGGTTTCAATCAAGCCTGCTGGGCAATCAGAGAGCCGCAAGAAGCAAACAGGCATCACTCTTGCTTTAAAGAATGAACACCCTTGGTACCACATTAACCCATGGCCTCAGCTTCCCATCAGTTCCCAACTCTAACCTGGGCAAAGAACTAGGAACTCCTTTTTCACGCAGAGCAGGATTTTCTCTCTGAAAACTGCTCAAACTGAGCAACGCCACATGAAAACACAATGATTTTTCATTGCCTTGGAAGATTGCAATTAATTTTTGTTTTGTTTTCCACTGAAAAATATCAGCTTGTGAGTGGGGGAAAAATAGGAAAACAAATATGGAAAATAAAACTGAAAACCTCTATTTTAGGTACTTCCTTATGGGTTTTTTTCTTAATTTTTGAAGTGAAATTAAGCCAAAACTATTCTGTTTGTAGCACCTCTGTGTGTGTACATAAACTTTATGCAACATGCCATTCTTTCCAAAGGTAATGCTAATTTCTTTTTTTTTTACCAGCTTTATTAAAATCTTGGTGTCACAGTCATAGGGTACATGTTGCTTTTTAGGAATTTTTCTACAGGAATTTCCAGAGTAAGGTAACCACCTGGTCATATTAAAAGAAGTAAAAATGGTCTGAATAACAAGGTCTCCTTCAAGTCCTTGTTCTGCCTCCTACACTTCTCAAAGCAAACAACAATGGCCATAATTTTAAAGTCCCTATATGCAAGTGGGAAAACCACAAATTTTCCATGTCTATTCTTGCAATATCTTCCTCCCAAAGTCAGTTCCTTATCATTTTGTCTGTTTCATTCTACACTTTTTCTGATTTCTCAATATCTTCCAGGTTTCTGCATTGCTCCCTCCTACACTAGGTGATTCCAACAGAGTAAACATTCACAATGTCTCCATTTGTCAAATTAACAGGGGAAAAAAAAGCAAACTTCCTCAAAAAAAATTAAAAAATTCCAATTAAAAATATGCTCCAGCTTGTGCTTTCCACACCTTTATCACACAACTGAGCAGAAAACCAGTAGGGTACATTGACTGCAGGGTAGAAACCTTCATCATTTCTGTGTGAAGGAAAGGAAATTCTTCTCATTCAGAAAACTGAAAAAGGTTTGGAGTCAGCTTAGAAAATATATGTTCTGCCTCTAGTTTCTGCTCCTTCTTTGAAGGCCCTCCTGAAACATTATTTTGACTCATCTTACAACAAATTAATTCCAATTAAAAATAAAACCACCACAACAACCCTATATATTATCACACTTGCATAAAGAGCAACATTCAAATATCATTAGTCACTGCCCAGAGAAGAGTCCTCTGGCTGACTTTCTAACAAAAACTTCAGAGAGGTGTTTGTTATCTCAGACTATTTATTGCAGCCACACGGGCACTCGCTGGTTGGAGACTTTCTCCCAGCGCTGGGGCTGGCACAGAGCACTGCCAGCCACCCAACGTGCCCATTCCAAATTTAAAATGCAGCTCAGAAAGCTCCATCTCCTTACAGCTGTGATATGTGGCGTGGAGAGGAAATAGACAACACCCCCTCCTCGCCCTTTCGCCCACCGGCGCAAACGCGCTCTGCCTCCCGGTAATTCGCGATAATTAAAACGAATCCTTGCTGCACTTGCTGTGTGCACACTGTGTCACACACGGAGAAGCCTCTAATAAATGAAATTGAGTTTGAAGATGAAAAACATGCCTCACAAAAGCCATGGAACAGGCTGTATTAAGGGTGTTATTAGGGGAGAATGCTTGGGGAAAAAATGGAACCGCCGGTTAGTTCTTCCCGGCTAAAAGGGGTTGTAAATAATTATAATAATCAGCTGCTCTCCTGTTGCTCAGCCCCTGACAGGAGATCTGGGTGTTCTGTGCTGTCCCCTGGTATTTGCTGCTGCTGACCCTTCTGCTGAGTTTCAGAGGCTCTTGGGTGCTGTCATCTCCTTGCTTCCCATCCTCCCTCTTTCCCTGGGAAATCTCTTCTAGCTCACCTCTCTAATGCCTCCATACCCTGTAACCACATGGAAGGACATTTCCTAAACTTCAGTTCAAAAAAGAACAGGAGGACTTATGGCCAAGATGATTGAGTGGATAGAGGGATCAGAGGGCAAGGGGACAACTTTATGTACAGCACTAGCAACTACATGACTTTGTGGTAAACACAGCCCGGAATTCTGGGCATGAGTTGTCCTGCAGGAGATATGGAGGGGCTGGGAGCTTGTAGAAAATCATACAACCAGGTGGTGAGAGGAGAGTTTGAAACTCCTTCAGTTTGAACCTCTCTGGTAGCTCCTGTTAGTGCTTCTCCCCACTCTCCAGACAAGTCAGAGAAACAATTTCCCAGCCAGGCTCAGCAGTCGCCACAGCACAGAAAATGTCTCCAATTTTGACAGTACAGCTTTTTCCCCCTTTGTGAAAAAGCCACTAAAAATATCAATCAAGCCCTCTTGAGCTAGATGGCTCCCGTGCACTAGGAAGAGGCTCTGAAAGCCTCAGAGATCCACAGTACCTGGTTTGTGCTGCTCACATGGTCTAAGGGAACAAAAACACATCAGGAGAGGAGAAAAAGCATGTCAGGAGCTTTTGGAGGTGTGCACTAGAGGAGAGCAGGGAATTTAGATGCTCTCAAATTGTCTTGGGGATCTTGCCAAGCCCAGGAGCATCCCCAGGAAGACAAGACAGGAGACAATGACTAGCAATAAACACACATGCTGGCTTTTAAACATCTTCAGATAATCTCCTTCTATGCCTCTGTGCCTCACCAGTCACTCAGACCCCCACTCTTAGGGCTGTAGGGTGCATAGTAACTAAAAGCATATTTAGTACCACTTGTTTAGACATATGCTCCACATGAATAGGCAGCAAAGTGCTGAAGTGTGCTCTCTGGAAGTTTTGTAGAGGTTTTGTGTTTTGTGGATTTTTTTTCATATGTTTCATACAAAAGAATTAAAATCAAAAGCTGCTACAAAGGTCAAATGCATTTGTGATTACAGGCAGATGATGGAAAAATAGAAAAAAAACCCACATCTTCTGCACTTACTGTGATAAAGAAAACAAATGAATTGGATAAAAAAATGGCTGGGAGACAGAAAACATAGGTTAAGATGAAAAGTCAGTGTGCAGGATCTCTGTGGGCTAACAGAGGGCTGCACCTGCACTTCTTTGTTACATTTATAAGAACAAGGGAAAGAGAAGGTGAGCAGAGAGGTAACAACATCTCCTGTACACAGTATTTTCCAGGTAAATAAAGTCTGAGCCATGGACTGAATGAGGAGCACTAGAGACACCTACTCCACCAAAAAAAAAAAAAAAGCAGAGAAATGCAAAATGGAATATTAAGCTGTCAGAAAACGAAGTAAAGCAGAGAAGGAGAAAATCTCACCTATTCATAACCTTGTCAGCCCTTAAATTTCCTGTAAAAGTTCAGATAAGAGAGACGGATTCTTTTTTTTGGTAGGGTTTCTCAGTCAACACTTTTATGTAATACGAAGCTGTGATCAGAGGAAAATGTAATATTGATATACAGGAGGGCAAGGATGGAGCAATAGGGACAGGGGGATCAAGTGCAGCCTCAGCCAATCTGCAGATGACACCAAGCTGGGTGGGAATGTTGATCTCCTGGAGGGCAGGAAAGGCTTCTCACTCTCTACAACTCCCTGACAGGAGGGTGCAGCCAGGTCAGGGTCAGTCTTCTCCCAGGGAACGAGTGACTACAGGGCTGGGAGAAATGACCTCAGGTTGCGCATGAGGAGGTTTGGATTGGATATTATGAAATATTTCCAAGGTTATCATGCCAGGCAGGTGGTGGAGTCACCACCCCTGCAGGTGTTTAAAAGATGTGTGGATGTGACACTTGGGGACAGGGTTTATTGGTGGACGTGGCAGTGATGGAGTAATGGTTGGTCTTAATGATCTTAAGAAAGACCACTTTCAATAGGGTACCTGCCAGACTGGGAAGTATTGAGAAGTAATGAGGATGACTGGTAAAATTTAGGAAGAGCAGCAATTGAAAAAATGGGCATCTTTTATCCTAGGAAAAAAGGTGACTATCATAGTAAAAAATAGCATGTATTCTGGAAAAAGAGAACAGGGAGTTTTGTGTGCTCCTAGTGACAAGAACATGATAACAATGTCTTTTGCCTTAAGAAAATTGAAGGGGGAAAAAAAAGAAAAATTTTCAAAACTAAAGATAAAGGAAATATTTTTCACTGTATTTCCCATTTGAACTGCTGAAGTTGCTGCTGCAGGCTGCAGGCTGCCCCTGTGGACAAAACATTCAAAGAAAGATTTTTTGCCTGTGTAGATAAGGATATCCTGAGTTACAACAATTATTGTTAATAGAAAATGAGAAAAATACCTATACTTTGAGCTCTACTAATCATTTGCTGGAGCAAATGGGACTGTTCAGTGGCACAGAGAGATGCTGCTCTAGGTATGCCAAGGCCAGATTGAGCCTGGGAATTCCCATATTTTATCGCTACCACGCTTGGGGGAGTTCAACATTGATAGAAATTATCAGGAGAAGATATATCTTTACTTATTCCTTAAAACCAGTGCAATGAGAGCAAGCAGCAACGCAAGTTATTCTCTGCTCAGGGAGCACCTGGGCTGTGTGCTCAGTGTAAAAGCAGAAGATGCCTCTTTCCTTTGCAATGCACTTTATTGCTGAACCTGGAGCATGGACAGACCTTAATGGGCACATAGAAAGTCCTTCTAAATGCACATCACTGTTCAAGCCAGGTGGTGTTTTAATTCTGTAGTTTATGAAAAATTTGAAGGTGCAGGAAAACGGAAAATGTTTGGTCTGAATTTTCCATAGCAGATCTTTCCTCAAGTAGATCTCTCCTTTCTATTAGCAGTGATGAGAACAAAAGGTGTAACTGAGGTAGAAATGCTCCTGTTTCACAAAATATTTCAAATATTTATAATATAAGAACATCATCTTTCACCACAAGGCTGAAAAAAGTCTTACTGGATGGTCAGGAAAAGATTGTATTGGATTCAGCATTTTCAATTCCTATGTTTTTTCCTATGATCCTTGCATTTCTGTTGGGGTTTTCTTTTTCTATTTAGCTAAAAAAATTAAAGTGCACAGGTACAATACCCATGTTAATAACACATCAGAGCATTAAGTTTTGAACTTTGATGAAGCTACTTATCAAAAGACCCACAGTACTTGAACAAAGCCACAATATTTACAGTTAGAGTAATGTCAATAGATTCCATGCTGACAAGCACCATCTGAAAGCCCAGAGAGGTTCCTTGTTTTAATCACTGGTTCATTCACAATCATACATAAAAAAACACCTATTCCGGTCCCAACTAGATTTATTGCTTCTCTCTTTCCTCCCACCTCCATAATTATTCATCAAGCACTCAGTGTCTTCTATTACACCCTCAGACAACGCCTCAAACACTTCAGCTCTCCCAAAATTGGCCATATTTATTATCTGACTTGCACAAAATTCTTTTCTCTACAGTTCCCATGCAGATTCAGAGTATCTGTTCATAGAGCTCCATTTCACTGGTTCTGGAAACAAAAATGATTCCATCAGGCAGAGATAACAATCAGGAACAGAGCTTAGAGAAGATCCCCGCAGTCTCATCTACATGCAGATGCACATTTCTATATATTCACACAACTATGCCTCAGCATCTCTTCCACACAAGCCTTTGATCCCTTCTCAAGTGCCCAATGCCATGATTTGGATGGGTATCCCCAAAACTTCACATACCCTGTACAACTTTCTAAATACAGAACCTGAAGCAACCCTAAGGCTTCCGGGTCTAAATGGAGGTGACAAAAAATGTTATATTAATCTTGATCTGGATTTTTTCTTTTTAAAGTTGTTTTGTGTTTTCCCCCAGATCACTGTTAACCACACAATTTGACTGCAGAAGAAAAAAATCACTGCCATGAAATGAATGCCAGAAAATACTCTAGAAGCGAAAAATAACAACCCTGAAATACTTATTTTGAACTATAAAAATAGTAGCTGATTCCTCCCTTTAAAAGGCTCATAAAGGTTAAACATTCATTTATTTTACTTGTTAATTTTTTTTAACATCAGTTGCTTGGACAAGACTAACGGAAATTACAGGGTTGCTCTTTTTTACCTTAAAAGATTCTGATTTTGAGAGGAAAAAGTATATAAAACAATTTGAAAACAAGACTCTTTCAGAGTGTCTTAAACAAGGTATTTAGTCTAAAGAAAAAGAAAATGCTGGGGTTTAAGACTATCATTCCATAAGTGACTTTATATAATTTAATTATAGTTTTAAGGTTCTACTCTAAAGCTTTTTTTCTTATGCTTTCAGCCCTTACATTAAACCCTGCTCAACAAAAGGACTCAGATTTCTACTTACTGACTAGTCAATAATCCATTTTCATAATGGAATACATAAATGACATTAAAGATTCTAAAATCACCAGCTACATGAACCAACTACACCCAGTCCATTGGTACTTCTCTAAGCCAGTGACACATCTGACATCCCACAGCTTTTAATCCGTTCTAACTTGCACGTTCATGAAGCTTCACTTAATCAAAAATGTCTTTAATTTAAACACCACAACCCAAGACAGGCTTTCCAGATGTTATTTGGAGCTGCTTTCCTAGAAATTTTTACAAGTATTGAAATTAGGCTTATAGTTTTTTAGTCAGCTGGTATTTCTAAACTAGTAACTCTCTTAATGATAACCAACAGCACAATGACTTTGACATTGATATATTGATCTCATAATTTTCATAATGCTGTGGATGTAAACTATCATTATTTTCAACCTTTTTCCCCCTTTATTTAATTTTTTATGTACAATCACTGCTGTATCTAAAACTCCAATCTTCCAGGTTTGTTATTATTAATGTCTAAAAATAATCCTCCTTGGGCTTATTGATCGCGATCTCTTACCAAATCTAGAACTGCAGGTAGGAAAATAATTACCTATCAGTAGTCGCCATTTTACCAGATGAATGATTGTAATTTTACCACTGGCACTTGACATGAAGGATTTTTTAGCCTGATTTTATCTGATGCTCAGCTGTCTCTCATCCCACAATCCATTCATTCAAAGAGTAGTTGCACAGAGGGAACTGGGAGACCTGATGAGCTACTTCTCCCTTAATCTTCATTTTTCCACCTCTCTAGCTTTGCAGCGGTAAGCATTACTCATTGGAGACAAAGCCAGAATGGAATAATTTTTCTGATAAGCCTTCCTCTTAAAAGTTCTGTGGCGGTGTTCACACAGGGGTCCCAGGACGAGGGATGAGATGAGAATCTTGACTCCATGTTTCAGAAGGCTGATTTGTTATTTTATTACATATATTATATTAAAAGAAAATTATATATTAAAACTATACCAAAAGAATAGAAGAAAGGATTTCATCAGAAGGCTTGAAAGGAATAGAAAAGAATGATAATAAAATCTTGTGACTGACCAGAGAGTCTGAGACAGCTGGACTGTGATTGGCCATTAATTAAAAACAACCACATGAGACCAATCAAAGATGCACCTGTTGCATTCCACATCAGCAGATAATTATTGTTTATGTTTTTTGTTTCTGAGGCCTCTTCTTCTCAGGAGAAAAGATCCTAACAAAAGGATTTTTCATAAAATACATCAGTGACAGAAGTTCTTGTTTAAATTTTGAGCCATTTAAAAGGGTAGAAAGAATATAAAAGTTCTCTTATTCATCCCAAAGAGAGGTGCCCAGCAAAAGGCAGATTTTAGACCTGAATCTCCACTGTGAGTTGAGGAAAGACTAAAAATTTGTCTCATCTTACCATGACTGCTGTGCCCAGTAATTAAGCTGGGACAGCAGAAGCATCCACAGTAGCTTAGCAGAAGTTCCTTCCACAGAGTTAAGCTTTTAATGACAATGCCTGGACACTTCCCTTCTTGATAGTCTAATCAGTAATATTTGCTCACACTTTTATATTCTAGGACTTTGTATTCTAGTGTTTAGTGAACCTAAATAGGAGCCAGTTTAAATCTTCCCTCTGGATCTCCATGCTTACAATTTTGCCTCTTTCTCCTCAAGTTACCTGGCACTTCCTCCAGCTGCAGAAGCCACTGAAATGATGGCAAGAACAAGCAGAATGTTGGGTGGACAGGCAGGAATTCCTTATGGGATTCAGTGTATGATCATCTCATGGCAGATGGAGAGGAAAACCCAACAATTCTCAACAACATTAGCAACCTTGCAATGCAGGATTGACAGGATTTGTAGAAAAAGACTTTTCTTGAACACACTGGTAGAACAGGAAAGTACCCATGTGTCTTGAGTATGGAATTAAGGGAAGGAGCTCCAGAAATCTGTGGTTGTGGTGGTTATTTCCTCAGGGATAAACCAAAAATCAAGAGCTACCACATAACTGGTTAAGCCAGTGATGACACAAAGTTTAAAAACTGACTTTTTCCCCTGTATATAAAACCAAAATGAGAGGATCTAGAAGACAGATGAGAAAAAAATTTCCTGCCTGGAGGTTGAAAGCAGATAAGGAAAGATTACAGAACTTTGTCCAGATATGAAGTTTTGAATATAAAAGCAGACCTGGAGCTATCCTGGGCCATCCCAGAGACACAACCAAAATGTCCCCTGTAGCAAATGCCCACAGCACACAATTATCTCAAACTAAAAAGGGCTTTGAAAGACTCAAACCCAAGTTCTTATCTTCCTTACACCTCATGACTAAATCTCTCAACCATTTCCTCTGCAGCACCAAACAATGCTTCCCTCAATTTCCCTTTTAAGGGGTTTTACTGATTTCTGTTTTTTCATTCATGCAAAAAACAGTTATAAGGCACAGGAGGAGGCTGATGCCATTTCAGAGGCTCCCTGCTGTCCTTTAAAATATTAAAATGTTCTTAAAAAATCCAAAGCAAATTTTTGCTCTTCAAGAAGAGCAGAACTGTCACATCACCCCATTTTAATTATCTATTTGGGTGTCCTGATGAACGGAATTAAGAATTTCTCCAATTTAATTTTCAGTGGTTTGGACTCCTTTATATCTTTACATCTCCCTTTTTTCTATAAAGTATTAATATGGATCTCTGACAGTACTTCAGGTTTCTGTTTTCTGGGTTTTTTAGATTAGTGTCCCTGCTCCAAACTAAATGACTCAGCCACATTGGTTTTGAAATCTCCAAAGAGCTCTTGTAATTTTCTGTGCTCCCTTTGAGTGAACTCTACTATCTCAACATGCTGGCCAATTTTCTTCTCTAGTTCTTCTTCAGAACAAACACTGACATGATTCTGTTTCTTAATATATTCCTCTTTTTGTCTAATTTGGTCTGCCTACGCTTTAATCTAACTGTATGTATTGCTTAATTCCCTGCAGTACTTGAAATTCGGACTGTTATTAAATTGTGGTCAGTGCCTCTCCTTTAAACGGTCACTTCATTTCACCATAATACTTATGCAAAATGAAATACAAAGCACTATCCCATCTAGTCACAAAATGAGCCAGTCCTTCCATTTCTGAATCACTTTAGTGCAATAGGGGATGTTAAATGAAAATCCTACTTTATATTGTTCTCTCTTGCCTAATAGCTAAGCCTCCTTCTCCAGTGTTTTGAGGAAGGCTTCATTGTTCTTATTCAGTTCTTATACTTTTTTCTTATAAATCTGCTATTCCTCTTGGTCTTCAGGGGCCTGCTGTATTGCCTCAACACTTTCACAATTTTAGTGATTTCTGTCTATCCAAAGTGACAACTGTTTGTCATAATGCACCATGTCTTTCTTTTCAGATATCATGAAAATACTAATTAATATTATTATTATTACTACCTTTAATTCACTTTAATCCGTGATCTCACCAAGTTGGTTATCTTTGTAATAGGCAAATCTCCTCTAGTGATAGCAAGTATATTTTCATGACCCTATTAACCATTGCTGGATTTCCTATATGTATTACTGGGAATGTCTGCCCTCCTCCCCATATCAGAACTACATAAATAAACTTGCTCATGGTATGCTGGAGCAGCTGTACAATTCCCCACATTTAAAGCAATGCTGCAGCTGGCCCTGACATTATCTGTATTTTAACAGACTTTCCTGTATCACATTTACCCTATTTCCATTTCCAGAGAGCCAGACTATCTCCACAGCCCCATTTCTCCCTCTCATCTTTCTTGCAGGGCTTTGTGCTTCCAGCCATCACTGTTTTATCCCTCAATGCCTCTTTGAGACAGGGAAAGCAGCTCCTCACACAGGTCTCAGTTATCTGTGGGTAGAGGAGCCCTGAAGTGGCTTAATCCAGCACAGGTGCACAAACATCTTTACTAGTTCCTCACTGGAAGCAGGGATGGGATAACACTTCAGCAGGTTCCACATCATCCACCAGAATTCCAAGAGCTCTTTCCCCTTTCAGCTGATAAGGCTCTGATACAGGGGCATGGAGAGGACACACAAGCCTGGTGGTCAGGGCCAGTTCCAAAAACAACCCTCACTCAGGCAGAGCTTTGTGACCTCTCCTTCCTTAATGCTGCATCCACCACATCATGCCCTAAAGACACCCATGGTGACCTTTCTATTCCTTGAAGGAAACTGTTGGGATATCCATTGCTGATTCCCCGACCTCTGGGACTCTGCCTGGGCCCTCTCAGGGGGCTCCTCTGTTGGGGGAGACCCTCCTGGAGTGGTTTTGTGTCAGGAAAGAGAGACACACTGGAGATTTTCAGTCTCCAGGTTCTGGTTTATTGTGATTTTATCTAGAGTTTTGCACGCTCTCCACACCAGACTCAGCACACTGGAAAAGCACCACAAAATGGCCAACAATCTCTTGTTACAAGGTCTTTTAAAGCTAAACTATCCAATTAAGAACTGACACCTAGATTATTTCCCTTTTAACCCAATAACTGATCTCACAGAGCCCACAATGTGGACTTTTCCACACAATTACAAAATGCCACCCAAACCCATGGAGAAGAAAGAAGAAGGAGAATGAAGAAGAAGAAGCCCAGGACAACACCCTGTGCCCTCCATCTTGCTTCCATCCACAACACACTAAAAATCCCAAAACCTCAATTTCCCACCTAAGTGATACACCTACACTGCTCTCTACAATCTATTTCACACCTTAGTGGATTCTGGTCTATTCTGGACTTTAGGAAACTTTCTCCATGAATGAGGGTCAAAGTCAGTGCTCCCCTGGGGGTCAGGGCACCCCAGAGCAGACAGGGAAATATTCCCAGTGCCCTGGGTTTCCACAGGAAACCTTCTTAACACCACTGCTTCCAGGGTTCTCAGACCACAGGGAGAGGAACTGATCAGAAAGGCCAGAAGTCACCAGTGGGGAATGGAGGGACTGCCCTTGGAAAATCCCTGGCTCAACACAGCCCTGGGTCAAGCCAGGCAACTCCCACAAGTCATATTTGGGGTTTTTATAGTGCAGGTGGCTGGAGATGTAGAACTGCAGGGTGCACAGAGTCAGAGCAGAGCTACCCCAAGACAGAATGACACTTCCTCTCAACCAAAACTCCAGTTAATGGGTTGATTATGTTGTTCATTTTTCTCCTTAAAATAAATAAAATACAGAAGGTCATGAGTTTGTGCAGGATGGCCCAACCCAAATAATGAGTTAGGCCCAAACAGCAAAAGTTTTCCTTAAAAAAATTCTCTTGGGATTTTTCAGATTAATAAAGATTGAATTGCTTCGCTTTACCTTTTGAATTTTTTAAGGCCATTAACTCAAATGTTGAAGTTTTTCTAGAAAATGCAAGAGCTATACATTGTCTTCAGAGAAACAACATGCAAACCAGACCCACACACACACAGATGAAATTTTCATGTGATTGCTCAATTCCAGAAAACAGAGCTTTAAAAATACATAAGACCCCCTAAAACTGTGAAAATCATCTGTGAGGCAGCCAGGACTTCACAGGAAAGCAGCAGAAGTGATTTCAGCATGAACTGTGAAGGCACCATAGAGATTCAGAGAAAGGTACCTAGGCCTTTCAAAACCACACTGGCATCATGATGAGCAGTAGTCACATTTTGCTGATTCAGGTACAGATCTTCATCATTATAATCAAAACAAACAAACAAACAAAAACGCCCACCAAACAAACAAAAAACCCAAACAAACAAACAAAAAAACCCCACCCAAGAACAAATAAACAAACAAAAAATTCCAAACCTCAAATAATCAGAAACCAGTTACAGGGCAAAGAGGAGCTTACCTGGATCACTAAGAAATTCCTCTGAGTTGTTCCACATCCTACCATCCAAGTACAAGGAGCCATTGGTGAAGTTAAACATGGTGTAATCCCTGACACATTTGTGTCTCAGGTTGCCCATGAAGAGCTGGAGGCCTATGAGGGCAAAGACACTCAAGCAGAAAACGGTCAGGATCATCACATCTGCAAGTTTCTTAACAGACTGGATAAGTGCCCCTACAATGGTCTTCAGCCCTAGGGAGATAAAAGCCAAGAGTTTATAGACTGAGAGACTGAAATGTGTCTGCAGACAGCTGCTTTTCATGATGAAAATCTCCATGGAAAGGGAAATCTGAAGGGCTTTGAGTATGTGCTTGCAACTGGATGTCAGAAACGAGAGACAAGTGATCACTATGAATGTCTAGTTTCGCCTGGTTTTGTACAAAAGTCCTGGAATTGCACAAACACTGGTTTAAAAATGGAGGGGAAGAACTGGATGGAGGGACAGTGAGATGTGAAACTATCCATGGATAAAGAAAATATGGAATACTTTATATTTTCATGGAGCTACAGTAATGGTGGTAAAGCCTAAATCCCATTGAATTTTCAGAACATTAATTGCTTTTAAATCTCTCAGGTGATTCTGATAACTTTATCCCTCACATAAACAGATGAAGAGGTATGGAAATGCTGTTTATTCCCTGATTGTTTTACATATTTTAGTGCCAAATCCAACATGCTGTCCTCATATGAATAATTCCTCTGCCTTCAATTCATTTGTTTAAGACAACAAGAATTTGGGATTAGAAAAAAAGCCAAATATAGGCAATCAAATAAATACAGTGGAAATTATTTGAGTAAAACAACCTGAGGCTCCAAAACTACCTGGGCAAAGTTAATCATTTTATAGTATGCTGCCAAAGTAGATAAATAATCCCATTGCATAACACCAAAGACTTGGGTCACACCAATTAGCTTCTCTTTTATTATTTCACCCTTTAACACTAGCTTCACTTTATTCTTCCATAAATGTTCAGATAAAAATAATTATACAGTTTTCTCAAGTGATAGTTATTGCTTTTGAAGTGCTCCTGGAGATAAGCACTGTTTGAGCTGATTGAATATTAGATGACTACAACAGAAAACCCCATTCCTTTTTTAAAAAAGACCCTTCTCTTCTAAACTGGTGTGCTGCAGCTGGACATTAATATCAGCTGCACATTCGTGGCAATTTTGTCATTGCTTTCCTATTTAATACTGGCAAGCAGTAATAAGTGCTTCTGATAATCTGTGTCACCAGTATGGCAGCAATAAGAAAAATTGATTTAAATAGAAAAAAAAAGAAAATTCAAAGAGGAAACAGGAGGAAATCTCCTGGGCAATATTCAGAAGCACATTGATTTGCTCACTGAATATGAACACACACATTAAATCTCAGTTCCTTGGAATTCCACCCCAAGAATTTGGCAGCCACAAAGGCTAAGCTAGGGCTGCGTAATTGGAAATAATGTGAAAATGTACTTCAGGACTCATAGGAAAGCAAAATTAGCTTTTGGCTTTGCTTAAAAACCTCTGGTTAGAATGAGTGGAAACCAGGGTTTCTCAGATGAGGATGAGCTGCTGGAATGGCCAACAGGTGCAGCAGTCCCTGCACCCAGCAGCCTAAAATACTCCACTCCTGCATGGGATATTGCTAATCTGTGAATGATACTAGCATCTGTAAAATGGCCCATTTAACTGAAAGGCACTGATCCACCAGGAGTGGGGAGCTCACAGAATTCCCAGAATGACCAGGTTGGGAGAGACCTCCAAGATCATCGAGCCCAACCCAGCCCCAACAGCTCAACCAAACCCTGGCCCCCAGTGCCACATCCAGGCTTTGTTAAACACACCCAGGGATGGGGACTCCACCACCTCCCCGGGCAGCCATTCCAGAACTTTTTCACTCTTTCTGTGAAAAACTTTTTCCTGATATCCAACTCATATTTCCCTTGGTGCAGCTTGAGGCTGTGACCTCTGGTTCTCTCAGTTGCTGCTCTCCCCACTAAATTCTTTGTTTCCCTCTCCAAAATGAGTTTGTGGCATGGTAAAGAGGGTGAGGTTAGACAGCTCCCTTCTCTGCTCAAAAATAAAGCATATATAAATTGTTGCAGGACAAACATCAGGCAAAACCTGGATTTTCATGCTACCTCTCCTCCTCACCAGAAAGAGGTTTTACAAATGAGGTCAGTTATGCTCAGATACTTAGAAAAAGGCTGACTTTGAATTTTTGAACCCATCTGTAGGCTTGGCTGCCTGTTTTCATGCCAAAATAAAATAAAACCTCTTCTGCTAATCTAGCCTTGAGTAAATTTTTTACCTGAACAGGAACTAGTTTTAGATGTAGCACAATTCTGAATGGACTTCTGGCTTGTCACCCTTGCCCAGCATTATAAGACCTTTAAGACAGCCAGGTCTTACACAAGTAGTGAGGTGAGGAAAAAAATTGCAAATAAACTAGAATTCTAAATTTTTTAAATCTAATATTCTGAAATATTTTCAGTGATTCTTATCAGTGGTTGTCCTTTGAATGCACAGATGTTGCTTTATTGAAGTTGGTTAAACTTGGGAAATCCAAATGCAAAGTGAGTCTTAAGGTCTTAAGGAAAAATTACTACAAATTATTTTACTGCCATACTCCCTGTGAAATCCCTGAAGAATATTTATTTGTTTGTGATACAAATACAAACTTGGAGTCTGTATTTGTACCATCTAAGTGCACTAATTATTCTTACTCATATGGGCAAGGACAATGGGAGTCCTAACATGAATAGGGATAATATTAGAGAAAAACCCTACAAAATTCTATCCACCAATAAAGACACTCTGTTTTCAAAATCAGGCCTCAGTATTGCCAATTTCAAGGTCATTTCATGAAACATGTTTTTCCCAGATTACCTACTGGAGTTTTAAATAGAATAGCAACTCTATAATCTTTGTTTTACAAGTTCATTCCTTGCAGGTATCAATTAATTTCTTTATGAGATGGTTTTCTGCTTTACTTCCTTTTAAACTTTTTTTAAACTTTTGTTTTGTTTTGTTTTCATAGCTTACAAGCTTCTGAACAATTTAAGAAGATGATTCTTTACAAATACAATTTCTGTAATTAAAGACCATTTAAAAATAACTTGTACTCTGCCTCCTGGACCTTTGTTAAAACTTTCCAGGAAAACCATTTGGAGAGTGTTATACTTACAGTTGAACTGTTTCTTTCTCACCCTTTAAAACCAAAATTTTCTCAGAAAATTAAGTAGCATCCATCAAGGTGGTTGACACAAATAAGTGCCAAGGCTAAGGAAAATATTTAATTCATTGCTCATTTAAGCTATCTGTGCCTCTAAAACAGAAGGGCTGAGGGGAATTAAGGACACTCAGGACTTCTTGCAGGTGCTCTGCATTTCTCTGAATCAATCCCATGTTTTGTAAAAGCAATGCTAGATGTATTCAAATTTAGAGCACGGTTAAATCTTCTGGAGAAATAATCCTTCTTTGAAATAGTGCCAATGAGAGCACAGCAATATAGCTTAATAGAAGATATTATTTATGGGGCATTAAAAGCATTTACTTAATTCTTGCAAGTCAAACATCAAACCAGGCAGCATGCAGGAAAAAACCTGAGGATCTGATCCAAAGCTGAGTAACATCTACAGCTGTTAATAACAATGGGTCTATAGATTACTCCCTGTGGAGTAAATCAATAGCAGGCTTTTTCTGAATCACTGACTTCTTTCCACACCTCTGGGCCAAATCCTGCTTGCATGACATGAAAAAAACCACGAGATCCAAAATCAGTGGAATGAGGGCTGTGTAGGCAGCCTGACATCCGCAGAGAGCAAAAAGAATTTGGCCCAAATGTTCCTGTTAAGGCAGGTAGAAATTATCACATTCAGAGGTTAATCAAATAATCATTTTTCAAATGCAAATCAGAAACCATAGAAAATGCAAGCAACACCAAACAATGAGAAATGGCAGGATCCCAAAACACCATCCATTCCTTATGTGAGATGTGAGGAAGTATTAGCATAATTCAGTATGACATCCATACCAGATGTTGGCAATCACCTACAGAACATCAGACACGTTCATGCACAGTCTGGAAACAAGCAGGAAGGAGAAGAAAAATAAAAAACCACCAAAAAAAAAAAAAAAAAGAAAAAAAGTGTGACTTGCAGCAGGGTTGTCTTCATCAAGCCCATTCCTTTCCCTGAGGATACATCTGTGTCCTGTAAATGCATGAGTCACAGGCATGTAGGGAGAGAAGGGCTCACCCTTGTTGAGTGTATTTTGTCATTACTTACTGAGACATGGGGCAGCAAAGAGTTTATCAATGTGCTGGCAAACTTGAATTGGTGTCAGCATTCCTGCAGGTGCAGGGTGGCTTAGCGTGGAGAAGTGACTGACAGGCCAGTCTCCAAGGAAAACACAAATATGCCATATGTTTCTCACCTCTGGGGTAGTTACTTCTTGAGTTAAGTGATTTACCCACCAAAAGGGTGACATTTATCTCCCTGCAGCAGGATTTCAGTGCAGTGAACGGGGGGTCGGTCTCCTCCACACAGTCTTAATTCTTGTTCTCCGAGCTCTGTTCTGGCTATCACAGAGGCACTGGATAACATTCACAGCACTATTTATAGCCTTTAGTCTCACACTAACTTAAATGGGAGCTGGATCAGGCCCCAAAGTGCCTTGGCCCAATTTTCTATGAGGTCACCTTTCCCCGGTACCCTGTCGTTTCGTGTGAGATGTCCGTGGTGTACACGCCTGCTCCAGAATGAGCAGGGGAGCTTCTCTGGATACAGCTGCACACAGGCAGTTTTCAAAATCCTGGGATGATGATGAGGATTATGATGATGATGATGGCCTGCTTTTTGTGGCCTTTTGATGGAGTGGGTGTACCTCAGGGTTTATATTATCTCAATTAGTACTTATCAAAAACATCAGTGATTTCCATGAGGGTCAAGTATGATTCAAGACCCTCTGTTGTTGTTCCTATTGAGCCCATTGGGATTTGGATGCTCTGGTAATGGGATGCTAATGGGAGACAAATGAGTGGCTTCAGTGGGTTGTTCTGCTGCTGACCATGGTTCCTATCTGGCTAGAAAAACAAATGAATCCAGTTGCCATGGGAACACGCAAGATGCCAATTAGTAAATCAAATCACTGAGAGTTAAAGGTTTTAAAATGCTTCCATAGAGAAAATGTTACCTATTTCTAAGCACCTGAACCTGTACAAAGCTTGTTTTCCTCTCAATATCATGGGCAACTGGAAAACAGGAAGAAATGGGTGTGCTCAGTGCAGAAAAGGGAAATTGTGGGGTTCCATGAAGGTCTTCTGGCACGTTAAGGGCTGCCACAGGAGATCAGGCACTGACCTAATGCCTTACACAGCTCCAGGGGAAAAAAGAGAGATCTGATGAAGCAAAAGAGGGAGAGGCTGCGTTCAGAGACAGGACCTGCAGGTCCATGGACATTTGGAGCAGTAGATATTGGCACTGTGGCACTCAAACTGAGCCCCAGCTCTCCAGTGAGAGGGAAGCTGGCTGGTAGATGCCAACATTTGTGTTGTTGGGTCTGGATCTGAACCATCCACCTGGGACAAATCTTCTAATAACAAAAACAATGAGTCACTGGAACAGTTCCTGGACTTCTTAGGAAGACCCTGGGACCTCCAGCTTTGAAGGGCTTCTCAAAGAGGTCAGGCAATAAATACCATGCCGTGCTTGAGCTGTGCTAAATGCAGCCTTAGGCCAGGGGAATGGACTCTGAATTTGGGAGATCTTTTTCAGCCCTGAGAGCCCGTGTCCCTCTAAAGATCCCGGTGCCTGCTTGAGCACTTAGAGCCAGACATTAAAGGTAGGTGAGATTTTTAAAAGCACTAATTGTCAGCTTTACTGACTCCCTCTGGAGTCGATAGAGAAACTCATTGATTCCAAGTGAAGCAGAATGCCTTTGAAAAGCAGCCTCTAAGTGCTTTGCTGGACAGAAGCCTCACACCACTGAGGACTTGGCCCGTGGCTTTCTGTAAACAATTTCACTGAGCACGAGGAGTCCGAGCATGTTTGTGCAAATAGAAGTACCTGATGGAAAAGTGATCAATTTTATTGAGGGAAAGATCAGATATTTCCAAAGGAAAATACAGCTTGGTGTTTTTCACCTGAGACGTGAAAGAGGAAGCAAAAATAACAACCACCTTCTCCTCTCTATGGCAATTAACCCCAAAAATCTCATGAAAGATGATAATGCTCATCATCTTTTCATTTTTAAGTCTGCTGGGGGAAAATATTTCACCTCAGCATAAGCCTATGTTATCATTAAAAACTCAGACTGATCTCCAGAGAAACCACAGCATCATGTCCAATATATCTTTTAAAATATATATGCCTAACTGTAAGATGAACTGACTCCTCTGAAATTATCTGCTAATATTTAAAAAAAACCCCACCTTGTCTGATTTCACTGTCAGCTATGGCAATTTGTAGCTCTCCACATTTGTAATTTAATACTCAGGGCACCGGTAATCTTGATGATAAAATCAAAGGCCAGATATTCTATTAGCATGTTACGTGCAGTTATGTCACCAAATAATTCAGGAACTTGTACATAAAAATGCAGTTATCAAAAAAACTAATCAAATATTCAGTCAGAATGAAAAAAGAGAATGTGAGTTATTATGCATTACTTTAATAAATAACACTCCTTTTTTTTTTCCTATTAACTAACAAATGGAACAACTCAGTGTTTAATACCGCTGAAGGGTTTTGGTGTATTTGAATCTGGATATTTTGAATCTCAGCAGTCATATCTTATCATTTGATGTAAAACAAGCTTCAGCTCCTCCTCTGATATAGGGCAGCAGAAAATTGTTGTATATGTAACTCAGAAAAATGGACATGCTCTGCTCTGAAGAGGCTCAAGCCTGAGACAAGATCTAAGGTGAAAGGTGTCCCCTGGAGATGGATGTCCCTCCAAGTTAAGTCTTCAAATTGCTATCAGAGGAATCTAGGAAACAAACTCTGCCTTTCTCTCTCAATAGCCACTGTCATCTCACAGGATCTGTAAAGTGATGCTCAGCTTTGTTTCCACAGGAAAATAAAATCCTTTCTCAATGGAAATCCTGTTAGAGACAACTTAAAAATCCCCACAAATCTCTGCTAATCAATTGTTCTTTAAAACTTAAAGACAAAAATTAAGACAGGTACCTGTTTCAAGGACCTAATGAATCTCTTTAAATTCTGTATTTGGACACACACTTCCAATGAAAACTACCTTCTTTCCCAGTAATTTCCCTGATTTCCATTACTGTGGTATTGGAATGAGGAACCAAACTATAGACCCAGACATATATTTTTTATTAACACTTCCATTCCTGAATTTCCATTTCTAGCTTATACTCCATGTGGTGATGAGTTTTAATACATATTCCTGCAAGTTTACTACACATAGTTTGTTTAGATTGATACTATAGTGTATAATAGAGTGGGTGGAAAAGCCTTTCTAACCTTAAAGATCTGTGAGTGAGAATCTGAGCAGTTCTCTCAATGCTTTGAATATTTTTAACATGTAATTGCCAACATCTGTTCAGGATTATCACAGAAAGGATCTACCATGCATGGTTTTTGCTATCTTCTCTACCTTGTCATGCAGGTTGGAGATGTTAAACACTGAGGCTGAATGAGACCTGTCCATAGATAATGCTCAGCAAGAAAGTTTTGTTGCATGGTTAGTCCTCAGTGGACTCAACTCTGCATAAATTACTTAATACTATTTTTGTTTTAATAATAACAGATTATATAAAGATCTTCTTTCATACCAGATGTGTAGTAAAACTGATTTTTCTTCTTTTTTTTGAGGGGGTGAGGAGGGGAGAAATCATATCCTTGAAAATTTGAGAAAACGTGAGTGGAGGAAATGCTGAACCTACCTAAATAAACACTGAAATGTTTTCCGATCTCTTCAAGGCCCAAAATTTCAGCAGTGTTTCTATCACATGCAAACGGATAAACACCATGACAAATTAGGCTATCTGTGCCTGCAGTCTTGAAACCTCAGCTCATAGCACAGATTTAGATTCCTCTATCGATGTGCTCTTAAACATGAATATGCATTTTGAGGTCATTAACCTTCCATTTCTAAAAATCAATATACGAAGGTTTTAAAAGATTTTCATTGCCATCTTCATAGGGTTCACAGATGAGGACTTTATGTATGTGATTCACGAGCCACTGTTCTTACTGCAGCACTTGTGAGCTCTGCCGTTTTGGAGGCACTCTCATTCCTTCTGCCCACAAAAACCGTTTTGGAAAAACATGTAAGAAAAGGTGTATTCTATTGACAGGTCACATTCCCTACATTCCTCCATTTCCTGATCAGTATCTATGGTTAAGTCTTTGGTAATTACGGTGTTTACTACTGGAAATGGCATGTAGGCTTTAACTGCAGCCCGAGTGTTTAACCTGATTTTCACCTGAAATGACTGAGATTGTTTTCAGCGCCCGCAGCACTCTGAACGTTCGTAAGGCTGAGACATTGCCCAGGTCCACAAATTCAGTTATGTATCTGTAACAAGGGAAAGTCACACACAGACAATGACAAAACACCAGCCAAAAAAAACAACAATCAAAGGGACAAAGAGAGACAGAGAAAGAATCACTTGTAGCTGAGAGCCAAAACGTAAGGATCAGGGCGTCTTACCTGGGATTACTGAAATAGTTTTTAAAGCTCTCAATACCCTGAAAGTCCGAAGAGGTGAAACACTGCCTACATTCACAAATTCTCCTACATACCTGTAGAATTAAGTCACAGTTATTTGGAATTATACAATAGAGTATGAGACTTGTCTGAATGAAGAAAGCATTCATACACAGTGGGAGAGAATGCAGCCAAATGAGAGGTGCATCCACTTTTCAGGCTGCTCTTTGATGTCATTTGCCCCAGGTTTTTATTAGTGCACATCATTTCAAATGCCACTTGAACTATTAAACTTTTTTATTAGGCATCCATCCTTTAAAACTACTGAGTGAACTCTGTTATTGTGCTGTTCAGCCATAAATACTTTAAAGATTTTACCATCATGTAGTTGAACAAAAAAATAAAATTCTTTACATTATTGGAAATATTAAGAGTTATTTTGCTGCTTCAAATACTCAAGCAATTTTCACATAATAGCTTCTGAAAACTACGTATAGGACAACATAGCAAAATAGTTCAAGCATTTCGACTGGGTTATTTAGTTTAAGATGCTATAGTTCTGTGGTAAAGCAAATTTTGGTTTCAAGAGATGCTTTAAATTGTATTTTGTTTTATATTTCAATTTCATGCCCTTTAACTGTGGGAAGATGGAGTCTAAATGAATATATCTGCCATCCTACTAAAAGTTCTTTATTATTAAAATACCAGTCCCAGCTGTTCCCTGCCATGCCTCTCTTGGTCATCCTGGAGACTCATCACATCCGAGCCAAATGCTCCCAGGAGGGAGCATTCCAGTCATGGAATGAGCTTCATTTAATCAGTGTTGCACAAAATTATTTCCTCCCAGTCAGTATGCAGAAAAACCATAGTTACCACTCTATCTTCAGAACAAAAGAGATCTTGGACCCTTGAATTTCACTTCTAAAATTCTACCCAATTTCATTCAACTACCCTACTTCTTTGGGGCCTTTGTTTCTAAATGTTAACCAGGTGAGAAAAAACTCACCTGGTTATTTCAAAATGCCTGCTTAAGTGGCCTTTGTCCAAAGGCCCCTGGGGAGGACAAAGCATCCTCTCCATATCTACTAATCCAGATTATAGCCTGGAAGAACAACATTGCTTCTCTTCATAATCTCACAGGGGAGCCTGGGCAATGATTTACCTGTTTCCTCCCCAGCTTTACCCTGTGCTTCTCTCCCAAACTCTTCTTCAGCATGAAAGGTGGAGGAAAAAATAATCTGGGGAGAAGTTCTAGGATGGAAAAATGCTTTTGCTGACCAGAGATTTGTAAAAACACATTATAAATATGTGAACAAGCATATGCTGCTGCTTGTAATAGTCAATTAGGATTTATTTTGGACCTTTGGTTTGATTAAAATGCTGCTGACCAGTTCTTCTGTACCAGGGAGTGAGAAGTAGCTGGAATTCCTGTGCTGAATTTTCCCATTAGCCAGGGAATTGCTTATTGTCTTTAAGATCTTGACAGGGCACTTCCCAACCCAGAGCTACAGCTGCCTCTCCCTCATCTGTCCTGGAAAGAGAAACTCACTAGTCTGGAGAGAGGGATCTAAACAAGGGCAGTTTCATCATTTCCTTTGAACCCATCCCTGATCCCAGAGAGGGTCACAAGCCATGGCTGTGTCTGCTGGCACAGGACAGGAGAGAAGCCCTGGTGACCTGCAGCATGTCTTATTCTTAAGTGTGCTATTTAAAACAGCTCTCTGTGGCCTAATCTGTGCTGTTTCTGCCCAAAAGAGAAGACAAGAAGCTATTTTGCAACAACTCTACAGCAAAAGATGCTCTTCCCACTGCAGCACCCATCAGTGAAATAATTGTATTTTCTGTTAGCTCAAAACCCTCCGTCCATGTGAATCTCATGGCCCCTTATCAGGCTCCTCCATTTTGAATTCCCAGCCCATCTTTGTTTGCAGATACAGAAATAACCTCTGGCAGCACACAGGCTACAAGCAAAGACAACACCAGAGCTACCTGTGTGATCCATCTTACTTTAAATTACTTGCAAATTGGATTTGTATGAAGGCTAAATCGTATCAGAATAGATTCCATTATCCAAGTCTCTGTACTATCTGCTGCTTGCATACTTGGGAAGGAGGTTTCATTGTACATATGAAGATCATATTGCAGCCACTTTTAACTCTCTCACTGCTGCCCATGAGCTCAAGGAAACACTTTTCCATTTTTTTTTTTATTCCAGAATTCCATTTATTTTTCCGTTCTTCAAAGCTTGGTATAATATGTCTTAAAGTAAGAAACATTAGGAATGGATTCTGGTTCTGAATTGATAGTTTGGTATTAAGAAAATAGTTTGATATTAAGAAGTTTGACAGTTCACAGTTGTAGGTCCCCCTGTTTTAGGGATGTTCTAACTAAGATGTGAAATATCATTTGGAAAGAAAATCAAAAGGTAGTTAGGAGAGAAAGCACAGAATGCCAAGCCTCTCATAAGAAAAGGATTTAAGGATTTTTTACGATCCTTGGGCTGGAGCACCGAGTGGCAGTTCAAGCCTAGAATTAGAAAACAAAAAAGAGGGGTAAACCCACAGCCTGTGGGCACCAAATCATGGTTCCTACCAAGAGGGAGTGAATAATTCCCCTGTGGGTTACTGTCCACCTCAAGGTCTGTGCAAACCTTCTCACCTTTCCTGCTCCCTACATCCCAAACATCCAGAGATGATGTAGAGAAAATTTAAGGGGTATTCAGACCGTGTCCCCCACTGACCATTCAGATCTGAATTTCAGTCTGAGATGCTCCCAGAGCTGAGGGAGATGCCTCAACCTCTGCCCAAGCTGACAAGATGAGGAGGAGCAGACTCGTAATCAAAGCTGGAAGCTGTGGCTCCTCTTGTCCTTTTCTCTGCTCCTTTCTACCTTACTGTCAGAAACCTCCTTTCTTCTAGAAAAGTGAGAATCCATGCACAGGAATTCTCCACATTGTGCTGAATTCTGAGACCCACAAATAAACTCACATCCTAACTCACAAACAGATGCATGATTATACCCTGCTTTTACCACCTGCCTGATGGACAGGAGACAGGAGAGCAGGATGGTGACTCTGTGGTGTTGTCCAGCCACTAAAAGTTGCAGGAGAATTGCACTTAGCAATGCTTGAGGAAAAGTTTAGCTGCAAAAAATACTACACTGTGTGCTGACCTCCAAAAGATTCTCCCCATCTGCACTGATTTGTTTTTTTAAAGGCTTATCATAGTGGCCAGATGTCAGTTCAGCCAAATCCATAGGAATGCAGCAACAGATACCAGGACCTGGCCTAGGGCTGGCTTAGATCCAGAGCCTACTGAAATACCCGGGAGTGCTCCTAGGAAGTTCACTCAGGTTTTACACACCTTCATGCTGTTCTGCTGCTAAGAACCACAGAATTATAAAATATCTCAAGCTATGGGAAGGGGCCCATAAGGATCAAGAGGGCAATTCCCTGCTCCTCACAGGACTACCTAAAACTAAACCATATTACCAAGAGCATCATCCAGAGTCTCCTTGAATACTGGTCTTGATCCTTGTGCCCTGATAGAGTTGTGCTTTCAACTTCAGTGTCCCTCACTGGTGTTTTAGCTAACCTTGGTTGAATATTCTTTCCTTATTTTGGTTCCATTCAAATTTCACAGCCCCTGGAGTTCAGATCAGATGTTGGTGTTAACACACTTGAATCTCACTTAATGCTGTGAATTATGGGGGTTAAAGACAGCAGCCAGAACTAACCTAAACTCAGAACTGAATACAGGTATCATTAAGCAGAAAAAAATAAAACAGGGAGATCAGATCAGATCCTTCTGTGTTTAGGAAGTGGAGCCTTTCAGGCATCTCTACCAGCTTTCACTTCAAGATGTCACTCATTCTTTGCACAATTTTCTCTTTTGTGACTAAGAAGAAATCTGGATTTCTCTCGTAGCTGGAGTACTGACAGTGTCAGACCTCTGCCTTTGGCTAGAGCTTGGGCTGACCCTGAGTCCCCTGTGAGTGCTGGCTGACTGCTTCTCTACCCCTGTGTATTTTTAGCTGACTGGATGTTACAAATCCATCACCTTCTTCACAGCACCAGAACCCCACATGTCCTTAATGAACTCTAACAATCTAGGCAGAAGCATACAGCTGAAGGGGAATATAATGGTGGGGGCCAAATTTCTATTTCCAAGATATATAACAAGTTTCAGAGGACTACAAATTAATTCTCTGTAGTAAAATAGTAATTACTTTCCAGGTGAAAAAGGTTTTGAAAACAGGGACATGAAAACAGCTCTGATGATGTGATGGATAGGTAGAGTATAAATAGGGATTTAAATACGTGGGTATTCACTCACACTGACAACACTTTCTATTCAGGGGTCTGGAGCTTCCCAAAACTACATTAGATAGGCAGATATTATTACAGATATTTTACAAACAGCTCTCTCTGTGGAGCACAGAGGGAGTAAATAATTTCTCCAAAATTGTGTAGTGAATTCAGAGAACAGAACTGAGAGTTCCTCTGACTTCTTCCTCTGAAACCACTCAGGATAAAAATACTCCTCCCTAATACACTTCAGCCTTTTCTCATTTTCAGTAAAATTTGACTGAAAGAAAAAAAAAAACATCCAGACAACCATTTAAAAAGTTCTATTGCATATAACTCTCTTGAAAAATATAAAGGAGTGCTACTTACGCCATAACAATAACACTGAAATCCAGCCAGTTCCATGGATCCCGAAGGAAGGTGAATTCTGTCATGCAAAATCCTCTTGCCAATATTTTTATCAATGACTCAAAAGTGTAAATGCCAGTGAAAGTGTACCTGGGGAACAGAGTGGCCAAAGAAGAAAGAGAATTAGCAAGCAGCAGACAGCTGAAACTGCAGGGGCACCACTCTGGGGTTGCTCGTGTGAGTCACAGCTGCAGACTGGGCTGTGCATGAACAGCCTTGTGTGTGGACCAAGGAACAGGTAAGGAACAGCAAAACACTCAGGACAGTCTCAGAATGGAGATAACTTCCAGCACAGGGTGTCCCTTGATGAATCTTCACTCATTAAGTCAAGCATGGACACCACCCTGCTAAGCTGGGCTGTGGGACTTCTGAACCTCTGCCATCTCCAGTGGACCAAGAGTGGATTAGGGATTCATGGAAAGGTTTGGGTGGGAAGAGAGCTTAAAAATCACCTCCTTCCAACACCCTTGCCATGAGCAGGAAACCTTCCACTAGACCAGGCTGATCAGAGACTCATCCAACCTGGTCTTGAGCACTCCCAGGGATGGGAAGTCCACAACCTCTCTGGGCAGCATTATGCCACACTCCTCGCTTTTCCACTCGGAAGGAGGGTGGTTGCTCCCTTCATACCTCTCATCTCTTCCTGCCCAAGACATTTCGGAGATTTAAAAAATGCCACCACTTGTTTTTATCAGCTAGAAAGGGTAATTCTCCTTCAACTTCCCTTGTGTTTCACTGTCCCTGGTAAATCGCACCAGCCTTGAGAATTAAACAACAAAATGCCCTCTCCAAAAAAGAATTTAAAAACTCCCATCTGACTACTGTATGTAGTAATTTTTACCTGCCTGACAGTAAAGGAGACACAAGGCTAGTTTTTTCCCCTCTGGTAAATTAAGTTATTACCAACAGCCTCTTGACTGTGACGATCTGGGCTAGAACATAGATCTTACCTTTCATGATAAAGATGACACTTGTAATAAAATTTAGCCAAATCTCTGTGGAGGACAGTAATGCCTCTGATTTACAGCTCTCAGATCTGGACTCACCCAGGGTTCTACTTGCCATCAGAGATAGAGTTCAGGGCATACAACAGCTCTTTTTAAATGTTGCTGCCTGAGACACCTAGCCCAATGGACTGGGTATTCTAGGCCATATCTTAACAAAAGAAATAAATGTTTAGTGTCTACCATGGGCATTTCCTACCCCTTTTCTCCTAATGAAGATGCAGATGATACCAAAGCCTATTAAAAAACCTCAAACACCTCAAATCCACTAAAACACAAATCTCATAAGTCATGATGTGAAGGGCTGTCACTGGAAGCACTGGCTTGTGTTTTCTGTTCAGTGCCTAAACATCTGTTGGTGCCATCACACATTAAAAAAATTTGTAACATTTCAGATTCCTGTTTGGTAGAAAAAAGGTGTGAGCAATTGAAGGTGGCAATATAAGGAAGAACATTATGTATAAAATATATTTAGCTGTATTACACTGAACTGCAACTGATCAAATACACAGATATCATGTCCTCCTGCCATTGTGTTACACTGTAGTACTACTCACATGTTATAAAATCTCAGTGTGTTTCATCTTAAAATGGGGATTAGCCTGACAGTTTGGGTGCAGCAGTGGGCATTAAAAGTGTCTCACAGCTCCTCTTTGACCATATACCTGAGCATTATCTTGGACCCAATTTTTTCCCAGCTCCTATTTAGCTTTGCTCTGGTATTTCGAATATAGGTCACCCATGTGACAGTCTCTTTAAGCATGTGTATTTAGTAATACACACAGAAAACACATGCAAAGAACTAAAAAAAAAAATACTTAACAGTACATAAGCTCATTAAAATGATAAAGCACTTGTATTTATTCAGCATGTCAGATGGGTTTAATTGATTGTATAATCATCATCTAATTCTAAATGGATCGGGGAAAGTCCTCCAGCAACTGAACAGCTTCTTTAACAACAAAAGTCAGGGTTCTTAAAAAAATTTTTAGTGGGGGAAAGTTGAATTGATTCCTTCTTTTTTTCAAAATGGTAAGAAAAATGCTTTAATGGAAGATCTAGGACAAATATTTGCACAAGGTTATTCTTCTATCCCCTGTGAGTCTCTGAAACAGCAGAACAAAATGGATTAAATGTATCTTCTCCAAATCCAATATTAATCAATTTGAATTACAGTTCATTGGGTTATTTTGCTCCTTCAAAGTACTTGACTTTGATTTCATTCCATGCACTTGAGGAGGAAAAGCTGAGAGATATGAAGGGACACGGGAGAAGAGGAAACATGGAAGGATTCACTCCATGCTGCATGACCCCATCCGCATTTCTGCTCTATGTTTTCTGCATGCTCTGTTTGATGCACTGATAAAATCAGCCAAATTCTCCTGCTTGCAGAAGGCACAATATTATCATTTATGGTATTTCCCTCCAGAATATTTGAATTTCCAGCTGTACACCAGCTGGCCAAACTTTGATGAGATCATCACGTGGATGAGGCGTCTGTGATTCAGCAAAAAACATCATGGCAATGGTTATGAAAGTTTTCAATAGGAGAAGGACAACATCAGGGGAAAGGACAGCACAGACATACTTGAGGGTACCACACTATACATGAAACATCCTGGGATTAGGATGTTATTGTGATGGGATGAAATATTTGGTTCAGTGCTGCCTATAATTAGTAATTTATGGCCTAGAAGATGTGCCCTGCATGATTTTAAGGAACCTAAATAAGGGCATTTTACTGTATTTTCTTACAGCCCTGAGTAGACCAACCACCAGGCTATGAAGCAGCAGATGGCATTTATCATATGTCAGTCAAAAATAAAAAGTGCGTTCTGATTGGTTCAATGAGCCAAAATAATTGTTTAATGCACTGTAGGTTGATTAGCTTGTGCATCTGGTATCTGTTTCTAAAAGGAATATTTTTAAGCAACTTAAAGAAATGAAATGGGTTTTCATTTCACTGAGGTCCCTTAACCTCTTTAAAAATTAATTTTAAAACCCACAACAACAAAAAATAACCCCCTTCAAGCAGCACCTTTGCTATTTTCCCTGAAGGCTTGTCAAGCTAAAAAGACAGGAATTCTCATAGAGGTATTCCCAGATAATTTGATGCTCATAAAGTATTCCTGCCAATGATTACAGGGGAACACTTCTCATGCTGTGCTCAGTGCAGAAGGAACTTTTGCTTTCATTAAGTTTCAGATCAAGGATAGAACTAAGTCAGTTCAGGAACTATTCTCTGAAATAATTAAACTTAAGCTCCATCAGCCTATTCTGATGTGTCCAACCATCAAATCTGTTGCATGGGAACTGTGGAAGGCTGACAAGTTTCACACAGGGCTGTCCTCAATATGTGATTTCATCCAGATGTGGCATAAAAGGTGCCTTTGGCAATAAGAATTAGATTCATGGACTAAAAATGTTTACTTTGCTTACTAAGGGAGCTTTCACAGGCTAAAACAACTACCTGGAAAAACATTTTGTGAGGGCAGACACCACAGTCAGTACTGCTGGAAAGAAATTAGACAATAGCAAACAAGATTCAAACAAGAACACAACAAAAGGAAGAGGAAGGCTGAGGTGAGGATGGGGCAGCTGTAAAGGATACTTACTCAACATATTTATTCCATGACGGAGTCTCTGATTGTGCCATGAACACACAATTAGTTAAAATAGTGCACATAATAAACATACTGAACAATGTAAAGAGGCAAATTAAGGAAAACAATGCATTTGATACAAGAATTCATAAATTTTTGTCTTTTCACACAAGATGTGACAGCTCAATCACAATTTGCAAGTTGCTTCAAGAACTATAAGCATTTGTTTGCAAGTGCATTGGGAGACAAATAATTATATAAACATAGAAAAATGGGGGAACCTTCCCTGCTTTTTTTTTCTTTTCCTATATCTTTTAAACATACTTTTTAGAGTAAACAAATGTACTGACTCTGCAGTCCTTTGAAAGTACAATACCCCAAATTTACAGCTGTGTTGGTCAGATGACAATGTGCATAGGTGCACAACTTTGTATGAAAAGAGGGATTAGTCTCATTTAAGTATCCACAGAAAAACCTGTGTCTGCAAATTCTCACTTCATTTTTTATCCTGAAACATTTCTCAGGCAGTAGGGGGAAGTTACAAATCTGGTCTTTCTAATCTCTTTAATGGGCTTGAGGTCTCACTTTCAGTATAAAGTTTCACCAAAAGCAAGTATGAGTTTCAGAGCATTAATTTTAAGGCTTGGTCTGCAAACCTGCTGGGCAAATAAGCAGCCTTGGTCTGCAGGGCTCTCTGCCTCTGCTGAGGGACCAGATTCCCTATTTGGAGTCTAAAACAAACCTCCCAAGTGCACAGTTCGCACACTTTGCTGCTAAGCTGAAACCATAAACATAAAAAGCACCCTAAATCAAATTCCTGAAATTGAAAACATAATTCACTGGATGGCTCTACTAAAAGCACATGCCACTTTCTGTAAAAAGTTACAAAATATGATGGGATTCTCCTGCATCAATAACTGGTCTCATGCAACCAGGAAAATCTAACTACAGAAGATAAGGCAAAGGAAAACAGCCTGCAACCCAGTCAAAAGGCAGGGACCCTTCCCTGGGAATATAAGTAAAACACAAAAATAAATTTCTTTTGCCTTTTTTTGAAAGGATTTAAAAAAAAAAAAGTTTGGTTTGATTTGGTTTGGGTTGTTTTTTTTTCATCTCTGTATTTGATTCTGTTTGTGTTATTTTTTGTTTGAGAATAGTGATTGAAGGATTTAGTTTCAAACCTATGTCCTGAAATGTTTGCATTAAATTTATCCTCTTGCAGAGCCAAAATCTCTGCTGAATACAGAGTGGAATGTTTTCCAATGGGCCACATAAGCAACAGCAAGGTAAAATTGGTAGTAACCAACCTGAGGATTCCCCAGGGCCACCACAGAAGGCAGTAATTGAACTCACAGGGACTGCTCATCTCACAAACATCTTCCACTTCTGGGCCAACACCTCCTACCGAAGGACCAGCAAGGATGTCTGATACCCACTCACATTTGTTCACATCAGCTTCAGATATATTCTGTAAGTTTTGTCATTCTTGTTAACATAACTATTAAGTTCCAGCTAGCCTAGAAAACACTGGATTACTTTTTCAACTCCAGTGAAATGCTGTGGATGAAGCACAGGAAAGCAGAGTGCTATCTTCAGACCATGTCAAACAAATAGCACATTTCAATTCCAAGAAAATAAACTCCTCTATTGGAATTTAGGGTATCTAGTTTAATCTCTATATGCCTGTTTCCTTGTGATACAAACTGAATCTAACAGCTTTCCCAAAGGCTCTCTTACAGGCAGGTGTCATCATCTCCTTATACAAGCACCAAAGAGAACAAACCAGAGAACACAGGTTGAGAACCTAAGGGTCAGTTCTGGGACAAGAAACACACTACAGATTCAACCTGGGTTTCATCATCAAGCTGAAAACTACAAACATGAAAGAATTAAACATTTCAGCTGGTTATGCACCAAAATTAGTGGTCTGTGTTAAATTAGAAAGAGAAAACAGAAATCCCCACAGAATGGAAATTAGCATTCCTACCTGAAATAGAATGCAATTGTTTGCATTAGAAAAAGTCCATGATGATGATCTACTCAGAAAGGACAAAGCAAAGAAGATAAAACTGACATAAGCTGTATTTGCAGCATTGTCCATTCTCTATCTTAGAACTGCTATTAAATCAAATTTTCCAAAGCCTACAAACTAAATATACTAAGCTACTCATCAGGATCCTTTCTGCAATAAATCAAACCTATTATTTCCAATTTGAGGTTACAGAATAGCCTTTGCACAAACCGATTCTAAAAGTTATAAATTTTATCTCCTAGCACAAAGATACTGAGTCAAACGCAGCACACTTCTATTCTAGACTTCATTATGATGGATAATTGTTAATTAGCAGACTGAATACTAGAGGCTCTTTAGGTGATCATTGCCAAATTACATATAATATGTGCAAGCAAAGGTTAGTCCCAATGAAGAGAATGTATAATTGGTGCTTCACAGGATCTCATTTTGCCTTATGGAAAGTGTGTAAAATAGGATGGGAGGAAAGCTGCAAGCAGAAAATATGGACAAAGATTGGAAATTCGGTAAGAAGATTATTTTTCTTTTTCTGATGCACCACAATCTATAATTCTAGCACCAACATAGGCCTTTTTAACCAAACTTCCAGCCTGGATACGTGGTAAAGTGAGAAAAACTAGCTATAAAACCTAGAAAAAGGCCCAATTAGAATTGCTACAGATTTTATACAGGCTAGCAAACTGCTTGGAGAAACTAAGGACACCACAAAATGATCCTTGGCTTGCAGGCAAGAAGAGGAGTCTTTTAAACACAAGACATCAAGGAAATGTTACCAGTAATTTAATCTCATTAAAAGGTGGAGATAGTTAATAAAGGTGTTAATAACAGCTAATAATGATGCAGAAGACAGAAAATGTTCATCCCATTGGGGATAAAATCCTCCATGTCCTCTGGGACAGGAATGGAGCAGGGCCACCTTCTGGGCTGCCATGTGGACCCTGGACCATCCATGAGGCCTCACAGACCCTGAATAAAAGGAGAAATACCTAGAAGGGGTTTAAAGATACATTATTAGTTGCAACAAACATAACTAAGAGGCTGTGGGAGTTTTTCCCCTTGGAAGGGTGTATTTTTGAAAGACTGTATCTCTCAGTTTTGGCTGGATGAGCAGTGATCACATAGCAATTATCCTGCCAGACATCTCAGAGGAAGAACTCCACATACAGCCACTTAACCAGGAGATGTGACCCCCACAGCTTCTTTATGGGGTGATTTTACTCTGTCCTCTCTATTCTGTTCCACTGTTGGCCTTCATGGTGCACTCAATGGCTGGAAATTGAAATATGGCATCCACTAAAGAAGCTGCTACAGATATTTACGTGACAGGGCAGCATTTGCTAATGCTCCTTTTAGGCTTTTGCCCTGGGGAAAATAAAGATTGCTTGATTACAGTCACGCAAGAGGATAGATCTGGGTCCCGGGTCCATGTCTGGGATATTATCTGCTTCAGTACCTGCGGGTTTGGGCTCCTTTCTGCCTGGGATATTGACTGCCTGCTCAGCCACTTGGCCTTTGTATTTCAGGTTGATACAAAAGGTCTTTATTGACAGAAAACAAATCAGTGCCTAATGCAGGATCTTCGTTGTCTCACTGGGACTGGAGTTTTTGTCTCCTGCCTGTGCCTGCCAAAGATTGAGCTGTTGGTTCTCTCAAAATTATCAACACAGGGTGATAATTTCTGTCTTTCTGGAGCTAAACTCATGTTTGCATTGAGACCTGCCACTCCCAAAATCTTACACTCCTTATCTGACCATATTTCTTTCCTGATAGACATTATTTCAAATGCTCTCCTGTGTGGTCTTTATCCTCGGAAGTAATGTGATAAGGATTTCTTGATTATTTGTCTTCTGTTCAACTGCTACCAAGGGCATGTAGCCCCTGTGCTACACATTCCTGTGACCTCTTGGCTTCACCAAACAATGTAGGAAAAAAGGGAGAAGAAGACAGAACAAACCTCCTAAGCTGGAGGCAACACTCTCAGTTTCTTTCTAAGCAGCTCAATTTTCAGATTCTTACTTTAGCCATACCTGGGCAAATGCATTGACCTTGATTAACTTCAGCAAGGCTGTGCTGAGGTAACTGTGCCTAAAAAACTTGGTTGGGCTCTGGGTATGCAGCAGCATGTGCTGCATTGTGTGCACACATAATCTGATCCACCAGCTCATCTCTCTGCAGAATTCTACAGTGTATTCTTAGTAACCATAATAATATCTTGGCTGATAACACATATTCATTTTTGCATAGAATTATTGCAATCAGAAGCTTCACCTGTTTTTCCTTTTGCTAGAATATCTATAGTGTCACCTTTTTTTTCTCCTCCCTGTATGGAGTGGGAATCTAATTTATTTCCCTATTTGTTTTCCCTGAAATTTAATAATTAACCAATCTTTTTAAGATGTTACCTACTTAGTATTCATTTATTCTCTGTGGTGGACATGAGCATTGCAGATGAGGGACTTCCATCACTAAAACATCACAGAATGATCAGGGCAGCATGTGAAGTCTTTGAATTATCACTGCGTGTCTCCCATGTGCACCCCAGAGAAAGCAGCCAAGTCATGAAAAAAGGTGTGTTTTTAGTAATGTTCACACAAAGCTGAACATTTGGGTCAGTTTGGCCTTCCAGAGAGATGTGACTATGTCAGAAAATAATGTTTCTGGGGTTGTGTGAAAAAAAACAAGCCAAAACCAACCACTGCAGCCTGTCTTGCATGACTTCAGAACCAGAGCTGGTTCTGGAAATCAGGCATTGCCCTTCCATTGGAAAGTCCAGCAGGACAGTCCGTGCCTTTTTTCTTTTTCGGATAACATATCCAAATAAACAAACTAGAACAGAATCAACAGAACAATTTTTGAAATATTCTCTTTCAGGAAAAAAAAAAAATTCTGATCTGAAGCAGTTCAAAATTAAATTGTGTC